>NC_067247.2:242423777-242728360 GCF_019359855.2 Lolium perenne | reverse complement strand
TCCAATGTTCATGATTATGAAACTAATCATCCATTAATCAACAAGCTAGTTAAGAGGCATACTAGGGACTCTTTGTTGTTTACATATCACACATGTACTAATGTTTCGGTTAATACAATTATAGCATGACATATAAACATTTATCATAAACATAAAGATATATAATAACCACTTTTATTATTGCCTCTTGGGTATATCTCCTTCAGTCTCCCACTTGCACTAGAGTCAGTAATCTAGATTACATTGTAATATACCTAACACCCATGGCATTCTGGTGTTGGTCATTCTTTGCCCTAGGGAGAGCTTTAGTCAACGGATCTGCTACATTCAGATTAGTGTGTACTTTGCAAATCTTTACTTCTCCATCTTCGATGTACTCGCGAATCGAGTGGTAACGCAGCTTGATATGCTTCAGCCTCTTGTGTGACCTTGGCTCTTGTGCATTGGCGATGGCACCCATGTTATCACAGTAGATGATTAATGGGTCCAATGCACTAGAAACCACACCGAGCTCTACAATGAACCTCTTCACCCATACCGCTTCTGATGAAGCCTCTGAAGCCGCTATGTACTCTGATTTTGTTGAACACTTCGCCACCGTGCACTGCTTCGAGCTTGCCCAGCTTACTGCAGCACCATTCAATATAAACACGTACCCAGACTGTGACTTAGAGTCATCAGGATCAGTGTTCCAACTTGCATCGGTGTAACCGTTTACAACGAGCTCTTGGTCACCTCCATAACAAAGAAACATATCCTTAGTTCTTTTCAAGTACTTCAGGATGTTCTTGACCGCTGTCCAGTGTTCCATTCCTGGATCACTTTGATATCTGCTAGTCAATATAACAGCATGCGCTATATCCGGTCTAGTACATAGCATGGCATACATGATAGATCCTACTGCCGAGGCATAGGGGATATTACTCATCCTTTCTCTTTCTTCTGCCGTAGCCGGTCCTTGAGTCTTACTCAAGACCTTGCCTGGTAACATAGGTAAGAACCCTTTCTTACTTTCGTCCATTCTAAACTTCTTTAGAATCTTGTCCAGATATGTACTCTGTGATAGCCCTATTAGGCGTCTTGATTTATCTCTATAAATCTTGATGCCTAATATATACGATGCTTCACCAAGGTCTTTCATTGAAAAACTATTATTAAAATAACCTTTTATACTGCTTAATAGTTCTATATCATTCCCGATCAATAATATGTCATCTACATATAATATCAGGAATGCTACAGAGCTCCCACTCACTTTCTTGTAAATACAGGCCTCTCCATGACACTGTATAAACCCGAAGTCTTTGATCACCTTATCAAAGCGTCGGTTCCAACTTCTCGATGCTTGCTTCAGTCCATAGATTGAACGCTGAAGTTTGCATACTTTGTCAGCATTTTTAGGATTGACAAAACCTTTGGGTTGTACCATATATAACTCTTCCTCAATGTCTCCATTAAGGAACGCCGTTTTGACATCCATCTGCCAAATCTCATAATCGAAAAATGCAGCTATTGCTAACAAAATCCTCACAGATTTTAGCTTTGCTACAGGTGAGAAAGTCTCATCGTAGTCAACTCCTTGAATTTGTCGGAAACCCTTTGCGACAAGTCGAGCTTTATAGACAATAATATTACCATCAGCATCTGTTTTTCTCTTGAAGATCCATTTATTTTCGACAGCCTTTCGGCTATCAGGTAAGTCTACCAAAGTCCATACTTTGTTATCATACATGGATCCCATTTCGGATTTCATGGCTTCTTGCCATTTGTTGGAATCTAGGCTCATCATCGCTTCTTCATATGTCGCAGGGTCCTCATCATTGTTATCCACAATCATGACATTTAGACAAGGATCATACCAATCAGGAGTGGCACGTTCCCTTGTCGATATGCGAGGTTCAGTAGTTTCGTCGTTCGAAGTTTCATGATCATTATCATTAGCTTCCTCTGTTGCCGATGTAGGCGATGCAGTACAACTTCCGGTCTTTGCGCTACTCTGATCAACGAGTATAGATTCATCAATCTCATCGAGTTCTACTTTTCTTCCAGTCACTTCTTTAGTGAGAAATTCTTTCTCAAGAAAGGTTCCGTTCTTAGCAACAAAGATTTTGCCTTTGGATTTGTGATAGAAAGTGTACCCTATAGTTTCCTTAGGGTATCCTATGAAGACGCATTTCTCCGCTTTGGGTTCTAGCTTGTCCGGTTGTAACTTCTTTACATAGGCTTCGCAACCCCAAACTTTTAGGAACGACAACTTAGGTTTCTTATTAAACCATAATTCATACGGTGTCGTTTCTACGGATTTTGATGGTGCTCTATTTAAAGTGAATGCGGCTGTCTCTAATGCATAACTCCAAAATGATAATGGCAAATCAGTAAGAGACATCATAGAACGAACCATATCTAAGAGAGTTCGATTACGACGTTCAGACACACCGTTTCATTGTGGTGTTCCCGGTGGTGTCAATTGTGAAAGTATTCCGCATTTCTTTAAATGCATGCCAAACTCATAACTCAAATATTCACCTCCACGATCATATCGTAGAAATTTAATCTTCTTGTTACGTTGATTTTCTACTTCACTTTGGAATTCCTTAAACTTCTCGAAAGTTTCGGATTTATGTTTCATGAAATAGATATACCCATATCTACTCAGATCATCTTTGAAGTTTAGAACATAACGATAACCACCTCGCGATGCTACGCTCATTGGTCCGCACACATCGGTATGTATGATTTCCAATAAGTCAGTAGCACGCTCCATCATACCAGAAAATGGAGTCTTAGTCATTTTTCCCATTAGACATGCTTCGCATCTATCAAGTGACTCAAAGTCAAGTGATTCAAGTAATCCATCGGTATGGAGTTTCTTTATGCGTTTCACTCCAATATGACCAAGATGACAGTGCCACATATAAGTAGAATTATCATTTAATTTAATTCGCTTAGCATCAATGTTATGTATATGCGTATCACTACTATCGAGATCTAACAGAAATAAGCCATTCTTTTCAGGTGCTCGACCATAAAAGATATTATTCATAAAAATAGAACAACCATTATTCTCAGACTTGAATGAATAACCGTCTTGCATTAAACAAGATCCAGATATAATGTTCATGCTCAACGCGGGTACAAAATAACAATTATTTAGGCTTAAAACTAATCCCGAAGGTAGATGTAGAGGAAGTGTGCCGACAGCGATCACATCGACTTTGGATCCATTTCCAACGCGCATCGTCACTTCATCTTTCAGTAGTCTTCGTTTATTCTTTAGTTCCTGTTTCGAGTTACAAATATGAGCAACCGAACCAGTATCAAATACCCAGGTACTAGAACGAGAAGCAGTGAGATAAACATATATAACATGTATATCAGATATACCTTCTTTCTTCTTCTTGACAAGGCCGCTCTTCAGATCAGCCAGATATTTGGAGCAATTACGCTTCCAGTGTCCCTTCTCCTTGCAGTAATAGCACTCAGCATCAGGCTTAGGGCCGTTGTTAGGTTTCATAGGAGGCGTGGCAGCTTTCTTGCCACCCTTCTTGAATTTTCCCTTAGACTTGCCCTGTTTCTTGAAACTGGTGGTCTTGTTGACCATCAGCACTTGGTGCTCTTTCTTGATCTCAATCTCAGCAGCTTTTAGCATGCCAAAGAGTTTAGGTAACTCCTTGTTCATGTTCTGCATATTGTAGTTCATCACAAAGTTCTTGTAACTTGGTGGCAGTGATTGAAGGACACGATTAATCCCCAGTCTGTTAGGAATCACTATTCCCAAGTCACTGAGTTTCTTCGCATGCCCGGTCATGGCGAGCATGTGTTCACTAACAGAGCTGCCTTCTTCCATCATACAGCTGAAGAAATGTTTCGATGCTTCATAGCATTCCACGGCCGCATGAGTCTCGAATATAGCTTTCAGCTCATTCATCAACTCATGAGGATCGTGGTGCTCAAAACGTTTTTGAAGATCAGATTCCAGACTGCACAGGATGGCACACTGAACTTGAGAGTACCGAGTTTTCCAAGTTGCGTAAACAGCTTTTACTTCATCGATTTCTGTTTCTGCAGGAGGGTCACCTAGCGGTGCATCAAGCACATATTGCAGATTTCCGCCAGAGAGGAAGATCCTCACATGACGGAACCAGTCGGTGAAGTTGCTACCGTTGCTCTTAAGTTTTTCTTTCTCTAGGAACTGGTTAAAATTGATTGGGGACGCCATCTCTACAACATATATTTGCAAAAGTTTAGACTAAGTTTATGACAAATTGAGTTCAAATTTTAATTCAACATAATTAAAAATCTAGGTGAACTCCCACTCAAAACAATATCCCTCGCATTGTCTTAGTGATCACACGAACCAAATCCACCGCACCTATGTCCGATCATCACGAGACAAGGTGTGATTTCAATTGCGAACACTCAAAGTGTTCATCATATCAACCATATGATTCATGCTCTACCTTTTGGTATCACGTGTTCCGAGACCATGTCTGTACATGCTAGGCTCGTCAAGGCCACCTTAGTATCCGCATGTGCAAAACTGTTTTGCACCCGTTGTATGCACTTGTTGATTCTATCACACCCGATCATCACGAGATGCTTCGAAACGACAAGTCTTGGAAACGGTGCTACTAAGGATGAACACTTCATTATCTTGAGATTTTAGTGAGGGATCATCTTATAATGCTACCGTCGCGATCTAAGCAAAATAAGATGCATAAAAGGATTAACATCACATGCAGTTCATATGTGATATGATATGGCCCTTTTGTCTTTGCGCCTTTGATCTTCATCTCCAAAGCACGGACATGATCTCCATCATCTTCGGGCATGATCTCCATCATCGTCGGCATAGCGTCAAGGTCAATGGCGCCGTCTTCATGATTGTCCTCCATGTAGTAACTATTACAACTACTTTGAAATACTACTCAACATGAAATTTAAAGACAACCATAAGGCTCCTGCCGGTTGCCACAATACAATAATGATCATCTCATACATATTCATCATCACATTATGGACATATCACATCACCAAACCCTGCAAAAACAAGTTAGACGTCTCTAATTTGGTTTGCATATTTTACGTGGTTTAGGGTTTTTGAGAGAGATCTAATCTACCTACAAACATGAACCACAACGTTGATACTAATGTTGTCAATAGAAGAGTAAATTGAATCTTCACTATAGTAGGAGAGACAGACACCCGCAAAGCCTCTTATGCAATACAAGTTGCATGTCGAACGAGGAACAAGTCTCATGAACGCGGTCATGTAAAGTTAGTCCGAGCCGCTTCATCCCACTATGCCACAAAGATGCAAAGTACTCAAACTAAAGATAACAAGAGCATCAACGCCCACAAAACCATTGTGTTCTACTCGTGCAACCATCTATGCATAGACACGGCTCTGATACCACTGTAGGATAACGTTGCATAGAAAACAAAAAATTTCCTACCGCGAACACGCAATCCAAGCCAAGATGCAATCTAGAAGACGGTAGCAACGAGGGGATTATCGAGTCTCACCCTTGAAGAGATTCCAAAGCCTACAAGATGAGGCTCTTGTTTCTGCGGTAGACGTTCACTTGCCGCTTGCAAAAGCGCGTAGAAGATCTTGATCACGGCGCCACGAACGGGCAGCACCTCCGTACTCGGTCACACGTTCGGTTGTTGATGAAGACGACGTCCACCTCCCGTTCCAGCGGGCAGCGGAAGTAGTAGCTCCTCTTGAATCCGACAGCATGACGGCATGGTGTCGGTGGTGGTGGAGAAATCCGGCGGAGCTTCGCTAAGCGTGCGGGATGTGGTGGAGGAGAGAGAGCCGCTAGGGTTTGGGAGAGGGGGGCGCCGGCCACTAGGGGTGCGGCCACCTTGGTGGTTCTTGGGGTGGCCAGCCCCCTCCCCTTGTCCCTCATTATATAGGTGGAAGCCCCAAGTGTTGGACTACAAGTCTCCGAATAAGACCCGAACCCAAAACCTTCCATGTGATAGGGAAACCTACCCAAGGTGGGAATCCCACTTGGGGTGGGATTCCCCCCTTCCATGTGGGGGGTGGCCGGCCCCCATAGGGGGAGTCCACTTGGGACTCCTCCCCCTCTAGGGTTGGCCGGCCATGGAGGTGGAGTCCCTTTGGGACTCCGCCTTCCATAGTGGTTTCTTCCGGACTTTTCTAGAACCTTCTAGAACCTTCCATAGAACCTTCCGGATCATTTTAAATCTCATAAAATGACTTCCTATATATGAATCTTATTCTCCGAACCATTCCGGAACTCCTCGTGATGTCCGGGATCTCATCCGGGACTCCGAACAAATATTCAAACTCCATTCCATCTCCAAGTTCTACCATTTCAACATCCAACTTTAAGTGTGTCACCCTACGGTTCGCGAACTATGCGGACATGGTTGAGTACTCACTCCGACCAATAACCAATAGCGGGATCTGGAGATCCATAATGGCTCCCACATATTCAACGATGACTTTAGTGATCGAATGAACCATTCACATACGATACCAATTCCCTTTGTCACGCGATATTTTACTTGTCCGAGGTTTGATCATCGGTATCACTCTATACCTTGTTCAACCTCGTCTCCTGACAAGTACTCTTTACTCGTACCGTGGTATGTGGTCTCTTATGAACTTATTCATATGCTTGCAAGACATTAGACGACATTCCACCGAGAGGGCCCAGAGTATATCTATCCGTCATCGGGATGGACAAATCCCACTGTTGATCCATATGCCTCAACTCATACTTTCCGGATACTTAATCCCACCTTTATAACCACCCATTTACGCAGTGGCATTTGGTGTAATCAAAGTACCTTTCCGGTATAAGTGATTTACATGATCTCATGGTCATAAGGACTAGGTAACTATGTATCGAAAGCTTATATCAAATAACTTAATGACGTGATCTTATGCTACGCTTAATTGGGTGTGTCCATTACATAATTCATATAATGATATAACCTTGTTATTAATAACATCCAATGTTCATGATTATGAAACTAATCATCCATTAATCAACAAGCTAGTTAAGAGGCATACTAGGGACTCTTTGTTGTTTACATATCACACATGTACTAATGTTTCGGTTAATACAATTATAGCATGACATATAAACATTTATCATAAACATAAAGATATATAATAACCACTTTTATTATTGCCTCTTGGGCATATCTCCTTCATAAAGAAGGTGGTTCCTAGATGGTCTCACGGCGGTATCCGGATGCAGGTATGGGGACGAATGACACGGTCGACGTACCCAGGTTCGAGGCCCTCCTGTGGAGGTAACACCTCTACTCCTGCTATGAGTGTATATGGTGATGACACAGTACAATGGTGCTCCTAGAGCTGTATCTGGTTTGCCCTGGGAGGCTAAGGTAGACGAAGGTCTCTCTCACAGGGCAGCGCTAAGACTAGAATGAAGTGAGAATGATCGATCCCCTGCACGAGAGGGGGTAGTGCAGCTTATATAGGCGCTGGCACTTTACATAGAAGTCCCTATGATCTATGGGCCGGCTTGGCCGGCTCCGGCTTCCGCTCCTTCCCGAGGCGTTGACGTCTGTAGCCGTTGAGGACTCATGGCCTGTCCCATCCGACTGCCTGAGTCAGCGGTATGGAGAGGAAGCGTCTCTGTCGCCATCATGCCATGTAGCCGGTACGGACCGACGTACGCCATGATGGCATGTCCGCCGCGTGGCACTATTGCTCCACAGTGCCCCGTACTTTACGGGAGATGAGGTCAGCGTGGACCTCCGAACCCAGACCACCTACCCAGCTCCTTCTCATGCAAGACTCGCCATCCTCGAGTCGGTCTAGAGTGTAAAACCCCAGTCGGATATGGCTTGTAGAAGCCGGCCCAGCCACAGCGCAGACGGCCGTAGCCAGGCCGACTAGGAATTAGAGCCAGCCGGCTTCCGAGGCAGCCGGCCACGGCTCCAGCCGGCTGCTCCTCAGCCGGCCTTTGCCGTGAGCCGGCCAGCCTCCAGTCGGCTGCTCCGCGTCCATTGCCCTACCCGGGGTCTTCCCCCCGACAGTGGTAAGTTCCACATCCAAAACTTTTTCCTCTTTCAACAATGCCGGTTTTCAATCTTTTAACTTATATGTATATATCCTCCAAGTCCCCGAGTTTCGGGTTGAGTACGTAGTTCTTAGCGTGAAACTCCCTTAGAAAACAAAAAACCGGCATAGCCAGTCCCCGAGTTTCGGGTTGAGTATGCAGTTCTTAGCGCAAAACTCCCTTAGAAAACAAAAAACCGGCATAGTCAGTCCCTGAGTTTCGGGTTGAGTACGCAGTTCTTAGCGCGAAACTCCCTTAGAAAACAAAAAACCGGCATAGCCAGTCCCCGAGTTTCGGGTTGAGTACACAGTTCTTAGCGCGAAACTTTTTTGAAATAAATTGTCGGTATAGTCTTACCAGAACCTTTCATTTTGAACAGGGCACCTTGGACTCCCGGAAGCAACTCTTTGAGGAGCTTCTGTGGGAGCATCGGTACCTCTCTGAGGCCCACAGAAAGTGGTTAGTTTTTGTGCCTCCGGCTTCTTTTTACCGGTTGCTTCTTTCTTTCCATACTTATAAGTTATTTTCACACCAGCTCTTCCGGAAGCCTCCTTTTAGGACCTGACTGCTCAGCTCTCCGCGCTCAAAGGTATCACTTTCTTTTTCATTTGTCTTGCATCTCTTGAATCTACCGGATTCGTTTTGTTAATCGCTTCTTCTTCCGGATTGTAGCTGAAAAGGAGCAGCTTGTCCTGGAGCACCGCAAAGCCCTAGACGCTCAGCAGAACACTTTTGCTGCGCTGAAGGATCAGCTTATGCAAGCTGAACTCCGGCATGATCGGGAGCTCAAGGAGGCGCAAGCTGCTGCTGAGGCTAAATTCGATGAGACTCTGAAGGACTTCACCGACGCCAGCACACAACTGCGGAAGGAGCTGGAGAAGGAGACCCGGCTGCGGAAAGAGGCGCAAGCCTGGATCGCCACCCTCACCACGGACCAGGCTGAATATGACCGGTTGGTCATTCAAGCCGATGCACTGGCCTTCAGTAAGCTTCTTTCTCTTTTCTTTTTGCTTAAAAGCTTTTTCTTTCCGGCGATACGTCCTTAAACTGGTTCCTTCTTTCTTCCTTTTCTTTCCCCGCAGAGCTCTTCCCAGACTCGCAGCCGCACGCGTTCAAGAAGGTGGCGGAGCGCAGGGCTAAACAAGCTCTTAGCAACCCGGATGCGCCCTGGGACGCTTACGACCATTTGGTCGCGCTTGCCGCCCGGATCTCCCACATGCGAGCTGTGGACCGGCATCTTATTGAGCTGCCCGAAAGGGCAATGCAAATCTTTAAGGTGTTGTGGCCTGGGGAAGCTATTCCGACAAACCTGACACTCCTCTCCGATCGCCTCAAGGACGCTTGCGGAAGGTTCCGCGAGTGGAAATGGTCATCGGCCCGTGCCGGAGCTGATGCAGCACTACGCGTTGCCTGCTCTTGGTACGAAGACCTGGACCTCGACGCCCTCCATAGCCTTCGCGGCGATGCACCTACTGATAAGGACCTGGTCTTGACCGCCAAGCGCCAAGATCACGTGTACCGGATCGCTGAATTCGCCCGGATCCGCACTTTTATCCCTCCTCCTGAAGACATCAAGGAGAAGTCTCTGATGACGAGGAGGAAGGTTCCGGTGAGGATGAGGAGGAGGATGCTGAGGAAGGTGACGCCCCTCCAGAGCAAGCTCTGGAAGCTCCTGCTGCTGGCCCCCAGCCTCCTAATGCTTGAATATTCTTGTTTCATGTTTGTCTCACCTGTCGCCTTAAAACAATGTCTGTTAAATTCTACCCTGGTATGCCGGGGTATTTGATGTAAGATAATACTTTGCAGTTATTTTGGTTGTGCTACACTTCATCATGCCGGTGTCTTTTATACCGGTAAATTATCAAGTTATGTTGGTGTGGTACTTTAGCAACTTGCCTTTACTGTTTTGCTTTGATCTTGCACTGTGAAGATTCCGGAATTGTTTCCGCATCCAATCTGATGCACACTTGTTTCTTTTGCTTTGGCGCTGCCTACCTCTCTAGGTTTTTTGGCGTATGAGTCACAAAGTTTTTTTGCCAAGCAAGCACTTTCTTGAACTTAGAATTAACTCGAAATTTTTCACAAAAAACCGGCATAGCCGGGGTTAGCCAAGTTTTCTTCGGATCGCTTGTTTCCAACTTCTCTTAGCGTATTTCACGTGCTTAGATCCTTCCGGTTTATCTTGCTTGCCATGAAGCCGGGTTTCGGACAGCAGCAAAGTCGAAGACTCTGGTAAGTTTAGCACATTACTAAACTGGAAAAAGAAGATGTCTGACAACCAACCGGTATACTGAAAAAATAAACACGTTGCATGCAATTTCGGTAGAGGCAGTCCCTGAGATTCATTCGAGGTGCCGGCATCTTTTATTCATAGAAAATAAGGTACAAAAAAGGAACTCCTTACAGCACTTCTTCATGAATATAAAGGACGCAGCAAAGCTATGTTCCATGGACGCTTGGTCTCCTCTCCTGACCTGTCCGCCTTTCCCTTCTTTGATTCCTGTGCATCGATCAAGTAGTAGGCATCATTGTGTAGAGCCTTGCCCACAATGAAAGGTCCTTCCCATGGAGGTGAGAGTTTGTGGCGCCCCTCAGTGCGCTGCACTAGGCGTAGTACCAGGTCCCCTTCCCGGAACACCCTCGGGTTAACCTTCCGGCTATGATAGCGTCTGAGGTTCTGCTGGTATATGGCCGTTCTTGCCAAAGCCAGCTCTCTTGCTTCCTCGAGCAGGTCCACATCATTTTCTCGGGCCTCTTTTACCTCTTCTTCGGTATAGAGTTGAACCCTTTGTGAGTCATGGATAATGTTGGTAGGTATCACGGCTTCTGCCCCATAAACCATGAAGAATGGAGTGTACCCGGTAGACCGGTTCGGTGTTGTTCTTATGCTCCATAGTACTGATGGTAGCTCATCGAGCCAGCATCCCGGTGTCTTTTCAAGTGGTTCAATCAGCCTTGGTTTGATACCGGAAAGCACCAGAGCGTTGGTTCTTTCCTCTTGGTCGTTGCCTTGCGGGTGTGCCACTGAGCACAAATCCAACCGGATGTTGTTATCCTCACAGAATCGTTTAAACTCTCCTTGAGAAAAGTTTGTCCCATTGTCAGTGATGATACTATGCGGGTATCCATACCGCAAGATAACATCCTTCAAGAATTTCACCATCGTATGCCCATCACACGTTGCGATAGGTTTCACTTCCAGCCACTTGGTGAATTTATCCACCATTACCAGGATGTGGGTCATGCTTCCCCTTGCAGTTTTGAATGGGTCAACCATGTCAAGGCACCAAACAGGAATGGCCAAGTTAATGGTATAGTTTTTAGACCGGATGCTAGGGTATGACTTTGCTTGGCGTACCTCTGGCACCCGTTGCATTTCCATACCAAATCCTCAGCATTTTCCAGTGTCGTGGGCCAGTAGAACCCATGCCGGAACACCTTTGCCACCAGCGCCCTTGATGAAGCGTGGTGCCCGCACTCTCCCTGGTGAATTTCCACAAGCATTTCTTTCCCCTCTGCCGGTTCCACACATCTTTAGAGGACACCGGTGACACTTCTCTTGTATACCTCGCCGTTGATGATAGTATAGGCCTTGGACCTCCTTTGGATCCTTCTTGCTTCATTTTCGTCAACCGGCAGAGTGCCGCTGACCAGGAATCCTTAATAGGTTCAACCCAGGTCGGTGCCTCTCGAACCAGAAACACCGGTACGTCTATCTCCATACTATCCACCCACATAGTTTCTTCCGGCTTCGACCCCGCAGTCCCCGGGTTTACCGGAACAGTCCCCGGGTTTCCTTCGTCAACGTCCATTGGCACAACATGTGACTCCGGTACGAAAATGGATTCAGACTCCGGACTTGGCTTGATAGATGGCGCCCTTAGGTGAGCCAAAGCTATTCCGGGAGGAATTTCCTGCCTGGAGGAGCCCAACTTAGAAAGCGCATTTGCGGCTTCATTTTCCGCTCGCGGCACATGGTGAAACTCACAGCCTTCGAAGAATCCGGCAATCTTTTGCACATGGAACCGGTATGAGGCCATGTTGGCATCTTTTGCGTCCCAATCTCTGGAACATTGCTGCACCACAAGATCCGAATCACCGTAGCAAATGATCCGGTCTGCACCGATTTCTTTTGCGACCTTGAGCCCATGGATTAGAGCCTCGTATTCAGTGACATTGTTCGATGCTCTGAAGTGTACTTGCAGAACATACCGGAGGTGATCTCCCTTTGGTGAGGTGAGAACTACACCGGCACCCAGACCCTCTTTGAGCTTGGATCCGTCAAAGTGCATCTTCCAGTATTCTATTTTTGTTCCGGCGGTTTGTATTGCATCTCCGCCCAATCAACCAGAAAATCAGCCAAGGCTTGTGACTTTATGGCATCTCTTCTCTCATACCGGTACATATGGTGATAGCGGAATTGCCCATTTGGCAATCCTGCCGCTAGCATCCTTGTTGCACATGATGTCTGAAATTGGTGCCTCACTCACCACTTTCATGGGGTGCTCTTCAAAATAGTGCTTGAGCTTCGTGGAGGCCATAAACACGCCGTAGGTCATTTTCTGGAAGTGAGGGTAGTTTTGTTTTGAGAGGGAGAGCACCTCGCTTAGGTAGTATACCGGTCTCTGCACGGTTTTTCCTTCCTCTTCTCTTTCTACCACAACCACAACACTCACGACCCAGTTTGTTGCCGCTATGTACAACAGCATGGGTTCCCTTTCCAAAGGCGAAGCCAGTACTGGCGCAGTTGCTAGCATTGTTTTTAGCTCTCTAAATGTTGCGTCTGCCTGAGGGGTCCAGATGAAGGAATCGGATTTTTTCATCAATGCATAGAGTGGCAGAGCCTTTTCTCCCAACCTGCTTATGAACTGGCTTAGCGATGCCAAGCTTCCGGTAAACTTTTGCACATCTTTTAGATCTTGTGTTATAGTCATTCTTTCGATGGCCCGGATTTTTACCGGATTGACCTCAATACCCCGACTTGATACGAGAAAACCAAGCAGTTTGCAGGCAGGAACACCGAAGGTACATTTCGCCGGATTGAGTTTCATTCAGAACCTTCTTAGATTGTCAAATGTTTGCCTTAGATCGTCGATCAAGGTTTCTTTTACCTTAGTTTTTATCACGACATCGTCCACATAGACTTGCACATTCTTTCCAATTTGATCAAACAAACACTTTTGCATACAGCGCTGGTACGTTGCACCAGCGTTGCGTAAACCGAAAGGCATAGTGACATAGCAATAAGCCCCATGCGGGGTAATGAACGCAGTCTTTATTTGATCTTCCTTTTTCAGGGGAATCTAGTGGAAACCAGAATAAGCATCCAGAAAAGACAACAACTCACAGCCCGCGGTAGAATCAATCACTTGATCGATCCGGGGTAAAGGGAAAGGATCTTTTGGGCAAGCCTTGTTCAGGTTGGTGTAGTCGACGCACATGCGCCACACCTTCGGAGCTTTGGGGTCTTCCTCTTTTTTCTTCTCGACCAGCACCGAATTGGCTAGCCATTCGGTATATAGTACCTCCACGATGAAACCGGCAACCAATAACTTTATCACTTTCTCTCCAATGATTTTTCTCCTGTCTTCAGCAAACCGGCATAACGGCTGCCTTACCGGTCTTGCATCCCTCCGGACATTCAGAGAGTGCTCAGCCAACTCCCTCGGAACACCTACCAAGTCATCAGTAGACCAGGCAAAGATATTCCGATTCTCACAGAGGAAGTTGACGAGCACGCTTTCCTATGCCTCACTCAGGCCGGCACCGATACGAACGGTACGCTCAGGATATGCTGGGTCCAGCACGATGTCTTTTGTCTCCTTGGTCGGCTTGAATGCCGGTGTGCCCAAGTTGCCACTCATTGTCGCTAAGCTCAACTGTGAGGACTGAGCCAGCGCAACTGCGGTTTGTATCCTTCTTTTTTCCTCTGCTATCACCAGCGATTATGCCAGGTTTGATCCGGCGGAAGCGGTTTCCAGTGAGATCTTATAGTTTCCCACCACAATCAAGGGTCCACGAGGTGCCGGCATCTTCATCTTGAGATACACCATATGAGTTGAGGCCATAAATGCCGCCAATGCCGGTCTCCCCAGCAGTGCATGGTAAGGACTATCTAGGTCCACCACCTCAAACAGAAGGTTTTCGACCCGACAATTGTCTCGCCCTCAAACGACACATCCACTCGGACTTTTCCCATGGGCGAACAGGATAGACCCAGAACGATTCCGTGGAAAGTTGTGTGAGTTGGCTGTAACATATTTTCTGTTATCCCCAGTGTGTGCATAGTGTGCTGGTACATAATATTTATGCTGCTCCCATTGTCTATCAGCACCTTGCTGAACCGGACTCGAGTCGTTGGCCAATGCATGATAGGGTCCACCACAAGAGCGTAACCACCTGGATTTGGCATTATTTTTGGGTGATCTTTGAACGACCAGGTGATTTCCTGATCTGACCACAACATATACTTCGGTACTGTCGCCATCACTGCATTCACTTCCATGGAACGGCGATGCATGCTTTGCCTGTCCGTTGGCTCAGTAACAAATATCACACAACATAAGTGCGGATCCTTGTAAACGTTCCGGCCCAGAGGTGCCGGCGGTGGTGGTTGGCCATTGCCATCCTCCACCTGATGAACTTTCTGTTGCTGCTGCTGGTTCGGCTGAGGTTGTACCGGTAGAGCATTTGCTCCGGTAAGCGGTGGTGGTGGTGGTATTCTTCCAGTATTTTGGTCCCTTGCATCTTTCATCATGCCTCTTTCTACTAACCTCTTGGTCCAAGTACAGTCTTTTGTCAAATGGTTTGTCGGTCTCGCCGGATTCGGTGTGTGCCAACGGCACGGCTGGTCCATAGCTGCTTCCATGGTGTATCTATCCTCATTTTGCCACGGTTTCTTTTCAACCCATTGTTTCTTAGGACCCGCCCATGGCTGCGATCCGGTTTTCTGCCTCTGGCTTCCGCTGGCGCAGGAATTATCCTGCACCGCGGCCACTTGCTGCGGACCATACCTCCGATCCGGGAAATCTTCCCTTCTTTTGTTGTGCCGGTTGTCCCGGTACTGATCTTGACGCGGTTGACTCGTTTGCGCTGGTTCAGCTTGAACCGCCGGTTGCATTAGGTCTCCCAATGCGTAGCTATCTGCCACACATATCATTTCAGCCAACGTTACCGGCATATTCCTCTGCAGCTTTTGCCACAACGGTGAACCTCTTCTGCACCCATTGCAAAACCAAGCAATGACATGTGCCTCGATCACTCCTTCACAGGAGTTTCTTGTGGAGTTCCACCGGGTGAGGTAATCCCGGTCTGTTTCATTGGAGCGCTGCACGCACAAAGCGAGCTGCTGCGGCCTGTTTGGCCTCCGGTACGTACTGCTGAAGTTGCTCACGAAAGCTTCCTCAAAGTATAACCAGCCATTTATGCTTCCTGCTGGCAAGTTGTTAAGCCAGATGCGTGCCGGTCCTACCAGAAAATATGGTACAATTCTCACGGCCCAACGCCGGTTTCCTCCACCTGCTACGGTTCCTCCGCCGCCAGGGGCGTATACTGTTGTCACGTAATTCCCAAGCCAGTCTTCCGGCTTAGTGGTGCCATTATACGTTTTTGTGTCACGGGTCAACTGGAAGTTGCGAACCGGTGGTTCCTCTTTCATGATTCGTGGGCCAAAGAATTTTGGACCCGGAGGACCTTCTGCCTCGATCATCTCAGATAGATACACCCTGTCCAGCCTGTGCCTCGCATCCCGGTCTGGCAGGCATGTTTCTCCCACACGCTCCCCCAAAGGGTTCCGGTAGGCTGCGATTCTTTCAGTTCATGAGTCAGCTTCATCGTAATGTTCCGGTACCGCGACTCTTGCCTGCCGGTACCTTGGCGGAGGCATTTCCTCCTCAACATACATCGATCTTGCTGCGCGATAAGTTTTCCCGGTTTCACCTTTACCGGCATAATCGTTTCCGGCGTAGCCACTCCCGGCATTGCCATGAACTGCCCCTTGGTTTTTTCCTCCGGCCTCATGTCGCCCGGCTCGTTGTTTTCCGGCAAGCACCGGATCATACACAGTCATTTGCTGCGCATTCACTTCTTTTTCGCTTCTTCTGTCCAGATGGGGGGACGATGCCTGCCCATGGGACTTGCTTCCGGCATTCTTTGCCAAATGCACCGATTTTGATGATGCTGCCGCCGCTTTGTTTACTCTAGCGAGCTCAGCATTTTGTTCTTGTATCATGTCAACCAAGTCCCTAACACGCTCTTGTTGTTTTGCTAAAGCATCTCCGGTAAGCGAGTCACACAGCTCTACTGCAGCCCTAGCAGCTTTTATAGTTTTATCCGGACTGCTATACTTAGGTTTTTCTACAATGCTCAACGATGCAGATACGCTTTTTCCGGCAAGAACTTCCTTACGCAGATCCTGATCTAGATTGCGAGCTCTAAGTTGGTTTTCCTGTACTCTAGCAGCCTGAGCGCTAACAGAAGCAAAGCCATGGGCAGCATTATACTCACGTAGGGTTAGGTTCAGCTCGCGCTGTGCCCGGATGGTGTCCGCGCCTCCACAGAGCAGCTTCTGTTGTTGTGCCTCCAGCTCCGCCTGAGCCGCTGCCGGATCGATGTTCTGCGCGATGGGCGTCGCTAGCATGCTCATGGCCGCTTGGAGAGGAGTCTCCGGTGGCGCTGCGGATGCACCCGCTGCCGCTTGATCATGCTCGGTCGGTGGCTTGGCCGTGCACGTGGACTTCGTCTGTCCAGCGCCTTCCGCCGCGACCTCCTTGCCAGCGTCAGCCGCGCCAACCACCAGCACCTCGCGCTGCCGGCGGCGTGGCCGCTGCGAACTGCAGACCTTGGCGGGTCTGGCGCAACCAGCACCGGCGAGAGGCACTGGCGCTCCGGGACGGTGCCGTAGTAGACGCGGAGGCTGCCGAACTCGATGATGCGGCCGTTCTTGGGGAACTTGCCGCCGTTGGCGAAGCAGCCTGTGTTTTCGTTGATGAAGTCCATGGAGAGGACGCTGTCGATGAGCGCAGTAACCACACGCTCACCGGAGATGGTGAGGAGGCCCGCCCGAATATGAACTCCAGCAAGCGCAGCTGCTGGCCCCACGGTGGGCGCCAACTGTCGCCGTGGTGAACAGACAGATGCCATGGGATGGCTTAAGTTGGGGCCGAATGTGCGCTAGAGGATTCGGGGGAGGGTTTTGGTAACTATGGGATGAACTCTGGATGGATTTCCGGTATCTTTGTCGATGAACTTGGTCTTGGCCTGAGGTAGAAGAAGAAGAACACAAGCTCTTACTCAACTCTGGATCTCTCTATTTCATGCTTGGATCAGGTTACAGGTTCTCAAACACTAGAAGGACGTCTCCGGTAGCTCATAACACCTATCCGCGTTAGGGTGTACCCCCTCTCCTTATATAGGGGAGAGGGTGGCTTACAGGGGAAGAAACCCTAGGAAACCCTAATGGCATCTTTGACTAGACAAACTACTTTACAAAGCCACTTTGGCCCAGGTGACACCGGCAGACCTTTAATCAGGAACGGTGACATCTTCCGGTACCTTTTACGTCATCATCTGCTTTGGCCTCAGAGCTTTGATTAAAGCTGAAGTGCTTCGCTCATCCTTGTCCTCTAGCTCTTGGGAGAATCTTTGACCAGCTTGCCGACGTGCTACAGTGTAGCCTGTACCGCTAAACCGGTACCTTCTTAGCCTATTCCGGTATACCCCTCCTGGGATACCGGTATAGATTCACTTAGCCCCAAGCCTAACCTCATAGCCCGGAACAACCTTTAAACCGATATCTTGATAGCTTAAACCATCCGGTTCGGCATGCCTTTGGCATACCGGGGTCATCCCCCCAACAAGAGGGGAGGACTGCTCCGGCACAAGCTTACATGCTTGATCAACGAAAACAAACTGACATTGGACGACATGATCGGTATTGCAAGTACTCACTCCGCCGCTGATGATGACGCAGGAGGAGAACTCGCTGCTACAGCCATACCCCTGTACCAACAGAAGAAAAACCGTGATAATGGCGGCAGCAGCAACAACAACAAATGGAAGAATCCCCCGACGACCAGAAGAGCGGCGGATCCGACATGGTCGCCATGGCGTTCCAACGCGGAGGTCAAGGAGGCGGAAGAGACCGCGGACGTGGAGGCAGAGCCGGCAGGTGCCAACAGCGCGCGACTGGAAAATCCTCACATACTAACCGCAATTGCAAGTGGGTCAATGACCTAAAGGTCGACCCGGAAGCAGGATACAAGCGAGCGCGGAAGCACCTCCCACGTGGCAAAGGAGGCAAGGCAAGAACAAGGAAAAGGACGAGGATAGTTCTGAGGCGATGGACGAGGATGACGCTTCGCCGGATCCCAAAGAGGCTTCCGCAGCCAACAAATCCAACCCCTTCGGTAAAAAGAGTATTGGTGCATCACACCTTCCTCGGAACACCAATAGTCCGAGCCAACAAATCAGCTCTCCGGATCCTAAACGCCACAGTTCCGACTGTGCCGCAGTATGTCAGGTGGTCGTAAACTCCCTGCACGTTTTATAGGGCGGATCATCCCACCATCATCCCTAAAGAGTGCTACGCCTTGGTTGTGAGTCCCCGCATTTACGGGTATGATTTCTCCAAGTACCTCATGATGGCGGAGACAGCTTGAACATTATGTACCTGGAGACTCAGAAAATGCAGCTTACCAAGGAACAACTCAAGCACAACACCACCGAGTTCCACGCGGTGGTTCTGGGTAAAAAAAGCAAACTCGCTGGGCAGCATCAGACTTCACGTGGACTTTGGCGATGTTAATAGTTTCCGCGAAGAGATGATCACGTTTGAGGTCGTTCCCTTTAAGAGCTCATATCACGTCATTTTCGGCAGACCCACCTACCAGAAGTTCCACGCAAGGGCGTGCTACATCTACAATAAGCTCAAGATTCTGGGTCCTAATGGTATGATCACCGTATCCAGAGATTACAAAAAAAGCTCGAGATTGTGAGATAGGTGAAGCTGCCTTTGCGGAGTCTGTGATATCTGAAGAGGAGCTGCAAGGCTACAGAGCCGCGGTGGATCCAAAAGAGATGCATACCACCAAGAAGTAGATCTCCGAATAGAAAAACTCGTTCAAGCCCGCGATAGACATGAAGAAAGTCGACTTCAAGGTAGGAGACAACTCCAAGCAGGTGTCGGTCGGAGCCAGCATGGACCCCAAATAGGAATACACGCTCGTCGAGTTCCTCCGTGCTAACATGGATATCTTCTCATGGCAATCTTCTGACATGTCCAAAGTACCAAGGGAACTCGCCGAGCACTACCTCAACATAAATCCGGGTGCCAAACCGGTGAAGCAAGCTATGCGACGCTTTGGAGAGAATAAGCGTCGCGCCATAGGGATGGAATTAGCAAAGTTACAAGAGGCAGGTTTTGTAGTAGAAGTTATCCATACTGATTGGGTCGCAAACCCTGTCCTTGTACCTGACACGCGTACAGCACGCGACCGTTGGGAACCCCAAGTGGAAGGTGTGATGCGTACAGCAGTAAGTTTCCCTCAGTAAGAAACCAAGGTTTATCGAACCAGTAGGAGTCAAGAAGCACGTTGAAGGTTGATGGCGGCGGAGTGTAGTGTGGCGCAACACCAGGGATTCCGGCGCCAACGTGGAACCTGCACAACACAACCAAATTACTTTGCCCCAACGTGACAGTGAGGTTGTCAATCTCACCGACTTGCTGTAGCAAAGGATTAGATGTATAGTGTGGATGATGATGTTTGCAGAAAACAGTAGAACGAGAATTGCAGTTGATTGTATTCGATGTAAAGAATGGACCGGGGTCCACAGTTCACTAGTGGTGTCTCTCCCATAAGATAAATAGCATTTTGGGTGAACAAATTACAGTTGGGCAATTGACAAATAAAGAGGGCATGACCATGCACATACATGTTATGATGAGTATTGTGAGATTTAATTGGGCATTACGACAAAGTACATAGACCACTATCCAGCATGCATCTATGCCTAAAAAGTCCACCTTCAGGTTATCATCCGAACCCCCTCCAGTATTAAGTTGCAAACAACAGACAATTGCATTAAGTATGGTGCGTAATGTAATCAACAAATACATCCTTAGACATAGCATTGATGTTTTATCCCTAGTGGCAACAGCACATCCACAACCTTAGAACTTTCTGTCACTGTCCCAGATTTAATGGAGGCATGAACCCACTATCGAGCATAAATACTCCCTCTTGGAGTTACAAGTAACGACTTGGCCAGAGCCTCTACTAGCAACGGAGAACATGCAAGATCATAAACAACACATAGATAATAGATTGATAATCAACATAGCATAGTATTACATATTCATCGGATCCGAACAAACGCAACATGTAGCATTACAAATAGATGATCTTGATCATGTTAGGCAGCTCACAAGATCCAACAATGATAGCACAATTAGGAGAAGACGACCATCTAGCTACTGCTATGGACCCATAGTCCAGGGGTGAACTACTCACACATCACTCCAGAGGCGACCATGGCGGTGAAGAGTCCTCCAGGAGATGATTCCCCTCTCCGGCAGGGTGCCGGAGGCGATCTCCTGAATCCCCCGAGATGGGATTGGCGGCGGCGGCGTCTCTGGAAGGTTTTCCGTATCGTGGCTCTCGGTACTGGAACTATTATCGACGAAGGCTTAAGTAGGCGGAAGAGGTAGGTTTAGGGGCGACGCGAGGGACCCACACAACAGGGCCACGCGGCCAGTGGCTGGGCCGCGCCGCCTTAGTGTGGCGTCGCCTCGTCGCCCCACTTCATTTCCCTTTCGGACTTCTGGAAGCTTCGTGGAAAAATAAGATCATGGGAGTTGATTTCGTCCAATTCCGAGAATATTTCCTTACTAGGATTTCTGAAACCAAAAACAGCAGAAAACAGCAACTGGCTCTTCGGCATCTCGTTAATAGGTTAGTGCCGGAAAATGCATAAATATGACATAAAGTATGTATAAAACATGTGTGTACCATCATAAAAGTAGCATGGAACATAAGAAATTATCGATACGTTGGAGACGTATCAGCATCCCCAAGCTTAGTTCCTACTCGTCCCGAGTAGGTAAACGATAACAAAGATAATTTCTGAAGTGACATGCTATCATAATCTTGATCAATACTATTGTAAGCACATGTAATGAATGCAGCGATTCGAAGCAATGGTAAATACAATGAGTAAACAATTGAATCATATAGCAAAGACTTTTCATGAATAGTACTTTCAAGACAAGCATCAATAAGTTTTGCATAAGAGTTAACTCATAAAGCAATAGATTCAAAGTAAAGGTATTGAAGCAACACAAAGGAAGATTATGTTTCAGCGGTTGCTTTCAACTTGTAACATGTATATCTCATGGATAGTTGTCAATATAAAGTAATATAATAAGTGCAATATGCAAGTATGTGTAACACCCCAACTTTTGCAACCTTGATTAATTGTCCTTATTGCAAAATTTAGGGGGAACAAAAACTTTTTCTATAGAATAATTAAGATGAATTGCCTTGATCTGTTTGTTTTGATGAATTGCCTTGATCTGTTGGTAGATGTTTTGTCTTGATTGCTTGTTGAGTTTTGTCTTGAGCCACCTCAAAGAACAACACCTCTAGTGGTTAAACCAGCAACTCACCAAATAAAACACGTGTGTGACTTAGGAAAAATTGGTTTCCTTTTTAAGTACATCAAACTCTTCTTCTGATGGCAACATGAGTGTGCCATCTTGATGTTTCTCTTTGTGGTGCAACCTAGCTCAATCATCCTTAATTCAAAACTTGGGATCATCTACCCCTAGCTACATCCCTCTCTTATACCCACTCATCCTTGTTGGTTTTGAGGCCATGTCGACCATCTGTGTTGACAGGCTTAAAATGTCCAGACTTTGGCAGTTGATATCTAAGCAACCACCACTGTTATTGGTGATCTCAGTGCATGGATCCCATCTATGCAACACCCTCTTCAACCTCCACGTCTTGCATGTCTCAGTCAATCCTTGCAGCTCATATATTCAACTTGATCTTGTATCCTATTCAATGATTCAACTCTAGATCACTTCCCTCAATTTTACCTCTTGTCTTTATTCAAGTTTAATCTTCACAAAACCAAGAGTGGGAATGGTGGGTACATTTTGTAGCCATCATCTACCCTTGAGAACACTTCTCCCTAAATTAGTCTTCTCTCTCAAAAATCCTATTGATTTTCCTTCTCTAGATTTGATCACAAAACTACTTCTAGTTTTACTAAATCTTTTCAAGATATTTCTTCAAGGAAAACAAGGAACTGAAATGGGTTTTGTTTTCTCATACCATTTCTACCTAGTACTGATTTCTAAAAACATTATTTTCTATCTTGCCTTCTTTTTAACGAAAGGCTTGTTTATGGTACCTATACCATTTCTTGTTTTCCCTCTTGCTTATTTTTACATTTGAGAAAAACTCTACTTTACTTGAGAAAGTAAGTAGGATATTTTGAACTTCTATGTTCCAACTAGTTTTCTCTCAACATCTTCAAAATTCCATTTCACTTGAGTTTATTCCCAATTTTCTCTAGACAATTGAGGTGTGTCCCATACCTTTCAATTAAACTCTTTTTCAAATGGCAACTCTTGCACATCTTATGTACATCTCTGATCCACCACAATTGTATCCCCTCCATCCTCCAATTTTTGATCAAATGGATGATCATTTGATACTTTCAAATCACTCCCAATTGACCTCTTAATTGAAGAGCAACTTATATTTCATCATACCTATCTCACTCCTCTATTCTTTTCCATCATCATCTTGACTTCATTATTTCTGTCAATATATCCATCCTTGTGAGTATTTGGATACTTCACTCACCATCTCTCTTAATCTTGTTCTACCCTTACCTAAACCACTATCACCATCCCATCTACCTTGGAATGCTCATGCACGATTGCATGTGGCCAACCCCAATCTCTCAATTTTGAATTCAAATGAAAACTTTTACTCATCAACTATACCTTGGGAACCATCTTCATCATAAGTTGGTCTCAACCAAAGTGGTGGAGATTATTATCATGAAACATGGCACATGCCACCCTCATACACCTTTCTATCTTTAGGTATTTACTCCTAATCTTATCATCATCATCAAAATCACTCATTGACATTACCTCCTCAACCTCATGCCTTGGATTATACACATTGATGTTGTGCCTCTCTCTCACATTTGTTCTCTTGAGCTTGGCAAGAAAGGAGCCGGCCATGGCATGAGATTCGGCCAGCCCTTCCTCCTCACTTTCTTCTCTTGCAAGCCTTGCCTCCCAACTACTCCAATCAATGAATGGGCAGCCACCTTCCTTGGCCAATCAAAAAAAGGAGGCAGCCACCCCTCTCCCTCTATAAAACCCCCCTAGCCGGCCACCTCCACTCCCCTTTGTTCATTTCCTTCACTCTCCACTCCCCCCACACTCTCCCCCTACCTCTCCCCACGAGCTGCTGCCCCTCCTAAGCCTCATGGCCGGCCATGGCCATGGAGATTTACCAAGAAGAAGCTATTTCCCTCCCTCAAGCTCCCCCTCACCTTGAGAGCATCCCTCTCACTCTCTTCTCCCCTAACCTTTGATGAATCCAGCTCCCCTTTCTCCTTTCTCCTCTCACAAGATTGGATCTTGATGCAGGTGCATGTTGGTCCAATCATGGAGAAGGTTGAGCAATCCTCAGATCTGAAACTCTTGAGCAAAGTTCGTCCAAATCCCTGCAGTAATTTCTGTATCTTGCTGTTTCAGATTCTGGTACGAACTTGTAAAATCCGCCAAATCTTGTTTGCAGATCCAAATCGAGTGATTCAAACTTCCGCAGAAAGGTATTGAAAAGATCTACAAATTGGCGTTGGTCTCATCCTCAAATTCGTTACGGATTTTGCATGGTAAATAAAGTTCTGCAAACATGCAGAATCACTATTTGTTAGATTTCTTCCGTTTTACAAAACCTTTTTGAGCAAAATCAACTGTGGGTGAAAGCCCTCTCCAGTACCTTCATTTTGGCGTTGGTTTCACTTCAAATGACCTCCTGAAATTGAAATGGTTCACAGATCAAGATCTGGTCCGATCTGACTTTGTCGAATTAAACCAGGAGCTTGGAAACGAATTTATGAATGAAACCCATTGGGTAAGAACCACCTATTCAGTACCTTTCAGATGCAGCTGACCTCATATTTTTATGATTTGTGTATGATTTTTGATGAATTAAACTTGTTATGTGTGTTCTGCAGACATGGCTGTTAGCTTTTAAATCATCAAAAATCCATTTTTGAACCTAATTGTGTGACTCCAATTCTGTAGGATTACTGAATGTTTTCTTAATCATCTCAAATAAGATTCAAACCTTTATCTGTTCTGCAACTCCATAGTTAAAGCAAATGGTGAAAACATGCAGTAAACTTGTAAATCCAATTGTGAGAGTTTCAGAAACAATTTGAACCCAAATCCAATTGTGTGTGAATCTCTGTTCAAATATCTTTCGAATGCCAGTGGCCTCATATTTTTAGGATTTTTCTACGATTTATGGCTTACAGATCTTGTTTTCTGTACAGTCAGATTCAAAGAAATTCCTAAAATTGTAGGTTTAATATTTTTGGGTGATTCCAATTGGGTTAGTCTTGTATTAGTACTGGCTATATAGGAAAAATATTATTAGTCTCTGTTAATACATATTTGTTGCTGTTAGTAATGTTTATGTGTGACATGCATTGTTGAAGCAAAACTTTTCGGTTTATTTAAAACCCTTGACCAACTCTTTTTAGTAGAGATGGGCAACCTTTGTTTTATGCTTGCAAAACAAAACCTTTGCAATTTAACTTTAGCTCTTTTGTTTTGCTTAAGTCTTCAAATGGTGGGGCATATCATTTGCTCCTATTCTTGTGTAGTGTTATGAAAGCTTCTTAAAATAGGGAGAATGATTGCCCGCTTTTCCAAAAATGTTTCAAATTATAATGTGAATGTTTTTGTTGCCAAACTAATGCACTTGTCATCTTTATGATGTTATCTACCAGGGGATATTTGGTTTATACCATGGTGATAACCGAGAGAGGCAATTGCTAAGTTGTGATACACTCATACCTTTACTAGGTAATTAAATGGGGTTTTCTAAATTAAAACTCTTAAAAATTGTTTTGTGGTGTCTATAGGTCTTTAGTATGTTATACCTTGGCTGCATGGTTAGTTGTTGATTGTTGAATGTTGTCTTGTTGATGCAATGTGATTGATTGTGTTCCTTTTATATTTTCCGGCGATAGATGCGAACAATTCCGGAGAAGAAGAAGAAGTGGAATCGGATGAGAGGATTATTTATATTGTTGGAATTCTTATATTGATGGAGTTGAAGAAGTACAGGGACAAATAAGCCAAGGCAAGCCATCTTTTGACCTCTGATTCGGTGTCTAGTTGGATGTCATTTGTTGATGTCCAAAGCACCTTGGTTCTATGTGTGTTGTTCTCCTTATTATTGTCATATATGTATGGTTGCTAGTGGAGTACTCCCTAGTGGTGATACTCCACTATTGTCTTTGTGATTATGGGATGCATGGTATCATGGCCGTGCTATTCCTCTTGGTTATCTTGTATGCTCGACTTGAGCATGTTCCATCTCAAGATAATGACTTACACTACACCCACCACTTTTGTAGTATAGAGGTGCCAATGTCATGATCTTGGTGTATTCTCAACTTGAGAGGAGTATGCCGTGTACCCATTGGAGAGTATGTTGGATAGTGATAATCCACTATCTAAGTTGTATATTTAGCACCACAAATCTGAAAGTATAATCCTCCTTGTGTGGTCATAGTACATGCTTACCTTAAGCAAGTATGATCCACTCCATTACTCCTTTTCACACCATCTATGGCGTGATGACTCTCATCTCGGCCGTAGTGCAATAGTAGTTCAACTCATGAAACTTTAGGTTGGGAACCCCTCAAGGCTTACCTTGTTGTAAATGTTTTATGAAAACCTTGGGTGAGTTGGACTTACCCAAGTGTGTGTTTATGAAAGGAAAGGATCTTGGCAAAGATGGTTGGAAAGAAAATCTTGTTTTCGAAAACTTTGGCGTCTAAGTATTCACCCGTGACAATTAACCCACGCAACCACATTACCCTGGAGTGGGACAGGGCTTAGCTCGTAGTTTGTTCTTATTAACATGGGATACCGCACAACTATATAAGGGTAAGGTTACCCCTGAATCCGGATTGTCGTTGGTGGAGACAATAGTATAACGGGAGGCCTTCGGGGCTGACCTGTCCGGAAGACACTATGGGTCTCCTGGCTTGGCGGTGGAGCCACGCTCAAAGTGAGGTGAGCTGCCACGGTGCCGGGGAGGTACATACTCCATAGGGTAGGATCCCGTGCTAAGACGAATAGGCGAAAGGCTATGTCCGAGTTTTTATCATGGCATAATTGATATGCGGGGATGATGCCCACATGATGAACTCGCGGATCTTGTGGGGAAAGTGTGCAAACTCTGCAGAGTCAAATCTATTCGAATAGCCTTGTCCGCGGTCATGGACGGTTGGAATGGCTGTTGCTTAGCCTGATGAGTTTTGTTTTACAAAATTGTTTGACAAAGGAAAGGAAAGAACTTGTTTTGAAGTACCGGAAGGGTACGGGAAAGGATGTGTCGACCATATGGAGATGGTCGGGAAGGATAAATAAAATTGGGTTACCCCATCCTAGTGTTTTATGTTGTAGAACTCTTTTGAAGTATCTTCTTCAACAAAGATATAGAGATGTCATAGGAACACCATAGTGTCCGCATCACTTGAGATGCCGGCATGCTATATCCACAAGAGAAACTATTTCTCTTTCACATGCTATATCCACAAGAGAAACTATTTCTCTTTCTCATGCTATTTCCACAAGAGAAATTAGCTCTTCCCTCTTGTCATCTTAGTTTAGCACTTGTTATCTTGCACTCTTGCATAGTACCTTTCTTGATGGTTTGCGAGTACAATTCCAAATGTACTCACGGCTTTGTCCCTGGCTATTTACTTGGCCAGACTTGGAGGAACATGAAGAATGAAGAAGGAGTTGACGACGTCTATGCGAGCTAGGAACGTCTTCCCAGTCAGTTGCCTGTAGGGTTATGGCAGATGACTTGGGTACTGCGCAGCTGAAGTGATGATGCTACTCTGATGTTTTAGTTAGGCCCTTCGAGGCTATTATGTAAGTACTGGTCATGTGACCATGTTGTAATTTTCTTCTTCCGCTTTGTAATGGATGGTGTAATTTGATATCAGTTCAGTTATGTGTTCACGGCGCACTGATCATGGGATCGTGAACTGTATACATAACAGGGAATTTCGGACAGCTAGTCCGGGGTCCCCACAGTATGTAGGAATCAATGCACAGTTAACACAAGTGTTTGCTTCTTGAGATATAAGGAAGTAGGTAAACTGACTCAACATAAAAGTTGAAGAATGGCCCTTCGCAGAGGGAAGCATTGATTGCTATATTTGTGCTAGAGCTTTTATTTTGAAAACAAAAAACACTTTTGTCAACGGTAGTAATAAAGCATATGTATTATGTAAATTATATCCTACAAGTTGCAAGCCTCATGCATAGTATACCAATAGTGCCCGCACCTTGTCCTAATTAGCTCGGATTACCTGGATTATCATCGCAATACATATGTTTTAACCAAGTATCACAAAGGGGTACCTCTATGCCGCCTGTACAAAGGTCTAAGGAGAAAGCTCGCATTGGATTTCTCGCTTTTGATTGTTCTCAACTTAGACATCCATACCGGGACAACATAGACAACGGATAATGGACTCCTCTTTAATGCATAAGCATTTAGCAACAAATAATATTCTCATAAGAGATTGAGGATTGTTGTCCAAAACTGAAACTTCCACCATGGATCATGGCTTTAGTTAGCGGCCCAATGTTCTTCTCTAACAATATGCATACTCAAACCATTCAACTCATGGTAAATCGCCCTTACTTCAGACAAGACGAACATGCATAGAAACTCACATGATATTCAACAAAGTGTTGATGGCGTCCCCAGGAACATGGTTATCGCTCAACAAGCAACTTATAAGAGATAAGATGCATAAGTACATATTCAATACCACAATAGTTTTTAGGCTATTTTTCCCATGAGCTATATATTGCAAAGACAAAGAATGGAAATTTAAAGGTAGCACTCAAGCAATTTACTTTGGAATGGCGGAGAAATACCATGTAGTAGGTAGGTATGGTGGACACAAATGGCATAGTGTTTGGCTCAAGGATTTTAGATGCATGAGAAGTATTCCCTCTCAATACAAGGCTTAGGCTAGCAAGGCTATTTGAAACAAACACATGTATGAACCGGTACAGCAAAACTCACATAAAAGACATATTGTAAGCATTATAAGACTCTACACCGTCTTCCTTGTTGTTCGACCCTTACTAGAAAATATCTAGACCTTAGAGAGACCAATCATGCAAACCAAATTTTAGCAAGCTCTATGTATTTCTTCACTAATAGGTGCAAAGTATATGATGCAAGAGCTTAAACATGAGCACAACAATTGCCAAGTATCACATTATTCAATATATTATACCAATTACCACATGTAGCATTTCCCGTTTCCAACCATATAACAATTTAACGAAGCAGTTTCAACCTTCGCCATGAACATTATGAGTAAAGCCTAAGGACATATTTGTCCATATGCAACAGTGGAGCGTGTCTCTCTCCCACACAATGAATGCTAGGATCCAACTTTATTCAAACAAACAAAAAACATAAAGACGCTCCAAGTAAAGCACATAAGATGTGATGGAATAAAAATGTAGTTTCACTAGAGGAACCTGATAATGTTGTCGATGAAGAAGGGGATGCCTTGGGCATCCCAAGCATAGATGCTTGAGTCTTCTTGAAATATGCAGGGATGAACCACCGGGGCATCCCCAAGCTTAGAGCTTTCACTCTCCTTGATCATATTGTATCATCCTCCTCTCTTGATCCTTGAAAACTTCCTCCACACCAAACTCAAAACAACTCATTAGAGGGTTAGTGCATAATCAAAATTCACATGTTCAGAGGTGACATAATCATTTTTAACACTTCTGGACATTGCACAAAGCTACTGAAAGTTAATGGAATAAAGAAATCCATCAAACATAGCAAAACAGGCAATGCAAAATAAAAGGCAGAATCTGTCAAAACAGAACAGTCCGCAAAGACGAATTTTTTAGGTGCACCAGACTTGCTCAGATGAAAATGCTCAAATTTAATGAAAGTTGCGTACATATCTGAGGATCACTCACTTAAATTGGCAGAATTTTCTGAGTTACCTACAGAGACTACTGCTCAAATTCGTGACAGCAAGAAATCTGTTTCTGCGCAGCAATCCAAATCTAGTATGAACCTTACTATCAAAGACTTTACTTGGTATAAAAATGCAACAAAATTAAGATAAGGAGAGGTTGCTACAGTAGTAACAACTTCCAAGACTCAAATATAAGACAAAGGTACTGTAGTAAAATCATGGGTTGTCTCCCATAAGCGCTTTTCTTTAACGCCTTTCAGCTAGGCGCAGAAAGTGTGTATCAAGTATTATCAAGAGATGAAGCATCAACATCATAATTTGTTCTAATAATAGAATCAAAAGGTAACTTCATTCTCTTTCTAGGGAAGTGTTCCATACCTTTCTTGAGAGGAAATTGATATTTAATATTGCCTTCCTTCATATCAATAATGGCACCAACAGTTCGAAGAAAAGGTCTTCCCAATATAATGGGATAAGATGCATTGCGTTCAATATCCAAGACAACAAAATCAACGGGGACAAGGTTATTGTTAACAGTAATGCGAACATTATCAACTCTCCCCAAAGGTTTCTTTGTAGATTTATCAGCAAGATTAACATCCAAATAACAATTTTTCAATGGTGGCAAGTCAAGCATGTTATAGATTTTTCTAGGCATAACAGAAATACTTGCACCATGATCACATAAAGCATTACAATCAAAGTCATTGACCTTCATATTAATTATGGGCTCCCAACCATCCTCTAGGTTCCTAGGAATAGAAGCTTCACATTCTAATTTCTCTTCTCTAGCTTTTATGAGAGCATTTGTAATATGTTTTGTAAAGGCCAAATTTATAGCACTAGCATTAGGACTTTTAGCAAGTTTTTGTAAGAACTTTATAACTTCAGAGATGTGGCAATCATAAAAATCTAAACCATTATAATCTAAAGCAATGGGATCATTGTCCCCAACATTGGAAAAAATTTCAGCAGTTTTATCACAAGCAATTTCAGTAGTTTTAGCAGGTTCAGGCAGTTTTGCAGGCTTTGCATTAGAAGTGGAAACATTGCCAACACCAATTATTTTACCGTTGACAGTAGGAGGTGTAGCAACATGTGAAGCATTAGCATTGCTAGTGGTGGTAATAGTCCAAACTTTGGCTACATTGTTATCTTTAGCATTTTCTTCTTTCTCCCACCTAGCACGCAATTCCGCCATCAATCTTATATTCTCAATAATTCTAACTTGGATGGCGTTTGCTGTAGTAACAATTTTATTATCAATATCCTCAGGTTTAGCAGCCATTTTATTAATTAAAGAAGATTGTGACGCAGACATGTATGAGATTCGGTTTTCAGCATTTGCAAGTTTAGTTTGCAACCCAGAGATTTCCATATTCAGATTTTCAAGTTATTTCCTATATTTTTCAACAAGGTAGATTGTTCATTCATAGTTTTAGTAAACAATTTATTTTGCTCATATTGTGATTGCATAAAGCTCTTGGTAGATCTTTCGATTTCTAACATCTTTTCCTCATTAGGTGAAACATATCTACCATAAGAGTTACCATTAGCAGGATATGGCCTAGAGTTATTGTAATTGCTATCTTTAATGAAATTCACATCAACATGTTCTTCTTGAGCAACCAATGAAGCTAACGGAACATTATTAGGATCAACATTAGCCCTACCATTCACAAGCATAGACATAATAGCATCAATCTTATCACTCAAGGAGGAGGTTTCTTCAACAGAATTTACCTTCTTACCTTGTGGAGCTCTTTCCGTGTGCCATTCAGAGTAATTAACCATCATATTATCAAGAAGCTTTGTTGCGGCGCCTAGAGTGATGGACATAAAGGTACCTCCAGCAGCTGAATCCAATAAGTTCCGCGCAGAAAAATTCAGTCCTGCATAAAAGGTTTGGATGATCATCCAAGTAGTCAGTCCATGGGTTGGGCAATTTTTAACCAAAGATTTCATTCTTTCCCATGCTTGGGCAACATGCTCATTATCCAATTGCTTAAAATTCATTATGCTACTTCTCAAAGATATAATTTTAGCAGGACGATAATATCTACCAATGAAAGTGACGTGGGCACTACCCTTTGGGTAACCGATGTTGCCCTATCCTGTACCATCTAATTGGAGGCCCATGAAGACACTCGGAAGCAAGGCGGGCCACTAGGACGGTGCACCAGAAGGATCCTTGACGGGCAAGGCAAGGAAGCAGTCAAACAAGGAAAGATCGGATCTAAAACTACTGTAAACCTAGTCGTATTCGGTTAAGACCTCTTGAGACCTGGCCTCCTATATAAAGGCCAGGAGAGGGGCTGCCGAGGGACACGATCAATCTTAGCAATCTTAGCCAGCAAAAGCTTAGAGCTAGGTCATCTTAGCGATTAGCCATCTCGACGGGATCTCAGCCGAACTATTCGGCACCCCATTGTAACCCATTATCATCATAATCAAGAACAGACAGGCAGGACGTAAGGGTTTTACCTCATCGAGGGCCCCGAACCTGGGTAAATTGCTCTCCCCGCTTGTTTGTGAACCGATGTCTCGTGTCAGCTTGCAGGATTCCATCAACCCTAAGCCCTTTCAGAGGGCATTGGCGAGGAGTACCCTCGACAATTGGCGCCGTCTGTGGGAACCCTGTCGGCACAAGATCGGACATCGGCTGAACCCGTCATGACATCGACAGCATCATCAACACCGTCATCGCCTCGTCTGGGAAGCCCGATTCATTTCGGCTCCTACGAGTTCACCCCACATAGCGATTCGTCTCGCTCGACTTTCTCCGGTCTACAAGGCAACATGGAGATGGCCTTCGGGAGCGTCCACTACAACGTCAACTCAGAAGGAATTCTTCGGCTGCTGGAATCTCCCATCTCCAGGTCGACGAGTCCAGGCGCATCGTCATCACTCGACCTTTCGGCTGGCCTGACAAGCCCGTCGAGTTCGCCCGCGCCTTCGACTCCCCGTTCAGCATCCTCCATGTTGGTCGGATCCGATGATCCCGCGTCCTCGGAGCTAACCTCGTACTACTGCATGAACTGCGACACCAGGCACGGGCTAGGGTCGAGCGACACGCCGTTCATCTGCAACACCCACTATTCGTCGAGAGAGGACAGCATCGACAACATCACCCAAGGAGACACCCGAAGAGTGGCGCCGCTCCAAGTTTATGTTGCTAACAGGGGAGATGGAGATCGCACCCCCCGTTCCAGCAGGCGAGCTAGTTAACAGCGCCAGCAACAACAACAGCGACCACACCATCACAGAGGAGGAGTGGGCAGCAGCCAGGGCAGCCGTGCTTAACAACACACCACTTCCGGCGGGAACCACGGTTGGCACTCTCAATGCTTACCGCTCCATATTGGAGAAAAATCGGGAGCGCCTATCTAAGGAGCAAGCCACCCTCGAGAGACGCCTATCTGCGGCAGACCGATCCAGCGAGCGATGAAGGGGCTCGCAGGGAAGTGCCTCTCGACGTACCCACGGAGGAGGCAAACATCGATCAAGAATGTCCAGGCTTTCGGAAGATGATGCAAGGGAGATAACATTAAATTTGACCAAGTCCTTCATGACCACAGACACCGCGGGCATGCCACGACCAAAGACCGTCGCGAGAGCGACCGCCAACCTTGCAGCATACCTCATTAACCAGCGTCCTGAAGGATCCATGGCTCAGGCTCACCGTGGTGCCTTAGAAAGTCTCGCGATATTAGGAGATAATCTAGTTCCACGGAAGGAAAAGACCACGTTGCAGGCCAGCGGCTCAAAGCACCACGCAAGAGATGCTCGGGATGAAATTACTCAGAGTAGGATCGACAAAGCAAGGCGGCGACGCGCCGCTAGAGAGGAACTCGACAGCGATTCTTCGGATCAGACCCAGGAGAACGACGGCGAGCTTAGGGGAGCCGATTGTTTAAGCTACAAAATTCGGGAGGCGATGCCACCCAAGAAGTTCAAACCCACCCCAACCGACGCCGCCAAGTACGATGGGCAGCAGGAGCCGAGATCCTGGATAGAGGACTATCTGCAGACAGTGATTCTGCAAAAAGGGAACCAGATAGCAGCAATGCAGTGCCTGCAGCTTTACCTAAAGGACTCAGCGCGAGCCTGGCTAAGAGGTCTGCCAAATGGTTCCATCAAGTCATGGGACGACCTAGTAGAAGCCTTCGTCGCCAACTTCCAAGCAACCTACAAAAGGCCCGTCGGGATTGAAGAGTTACAGCATTGTCAGCAAAAGCAGAAGGAGTCGATGCGCATACATCGGGAGATTCACCAAGCTCCTAAACGCTGCGGAAGACGTATCTGTCGACAGAGCAATCGATGCCTTCAGTGATGGCATCCGACGTGAAAGCTATATAGAAGAACTTGGACGCAAGAAGCCAAAAACCATAACCAAGTTAATGGAAATCGCCAACAGCTGGGCCGATGGCGAAGACAACGTTCGAAAGCCACGACAGCGCAGCGACGACGAAGAAGATGACTAGCCGAAGCATGATTTGGGTGGTCGAAGGGATCGCAACAAGAGAAGGAAGAACCGCAGCTACGACGACAACAACTTGGTGGCCGCAGGCTACTCGGATCGGCAGGATGATCGGTACGATGACAGGCGAGATGATCGATAGGACGGTAATCGGAACAACTCTGGGAACCGTGGCAACTATAAACCACGACAACAGAGAACCCCCGAACTACCCTACGCTGAGCAGATCAACGCCCCCTGCTACCTGCATTCATATACCGATTCCAAGGATGGTAAAATAAAGTCTAGCCACCTGCTCAGGGACTGTCGGCAGTTCATCGATATGCATAAACTCATCCAGCAGGCAGGCCAGCAATAGCTACCACCACCACCACCACCCCCACCGCAACACCAGGTCCAGCAAGCTCAACCTCATCAACCCAACGAGGCATTTCCACCACCACGTGGGCAGATGAGTATGATCCACAGGACAGGCGTTTCAAGGAGAGAAATGAAGAAGCTCACCCGAGAAATCAACCTGGCAGAAAGCATCATGGCGAACATCCCTGAGTATGTCGAGTGGTCGTCTTAGAACATCACGTTCAGCCGAGCGGATCACCCGATGACTATACCAAAACCAGGACACGCTGCCCTAGTGGTCGAAGCACAGATAGGAGGGTTCAAGATGAGCAAAGTCTTCATGGACGGAGGAAGTGGACTCAACCTGATATTCCTTGACACAATCCAAAGTATGGGGATCACCATGAGAATGCTAGAAGAATCAGACACCCGCTTCCATGGGATCCTCCCTACTTCACCAGCGTACTCTCTTGGCAAAGCGTACCTGAACGTCGTCTTCGGCAAACCCGACAATTTCAGGAAGGAGAAGATCGAGTTTGAGGTAGTGAACTGGGAATCACAGTATCACGCCATACTCGGAAGACCAGCTTATGCCAAGTTCATGGTTGTGCCGCACTATGCATACCTCAAGCTGAAAATGCCTGGGAACAACGGGATGAACATCACAGTCTATGGAAGTTTCTCACGCTCGGACAATTGTGATCGCGACTTTCAAAGGATTGCTGCAAAGTTTGGGCCACAACGAGAAATTGTCGACCCTCCGCCCAAGCTGACGATACGAGAAATCAAGGAGGAAAAACATAACAGGGAAACCAAGAAGAAGCCAGCCAACCTTGCTCTTGAAGCCTCGGTAGCAGAAGCTTCGGCAACAAAAGCTTTGGCAGAGGACGACATAGAAGGCACAGGAAACAGCAAGACGCTGGCAATCACTGCCCAGACCCCTGGCGAAATCAACAACGCTGCAGCGACCACTAGCACGGCGAAGAAGTCAGAAGATGCTGTCGAATATGAGAAGAACCCCTTCCTTGATTAAGCACTTCCTTAGCCTTTAAATTTTTTCCCTTTACTTTACACAGGGCCTCCCTTTTTTCGCCCTCTAGTTTCGTATTTATCCTATTAATGAGAACTTAAGTTTCGATTCCTTGTTGAGCATTGCAGTAATCTAAAGCATCTATCACCGCGCCACCGTGAACCTTGCTTACAAGCAACGGTACAACGTAACGCGCGGCAGAAGATCGCGCCTGTGGTGACCCAGCGTACCACTGCATGGTGTAGTACACAAGTCGTTGACATAACACAAGTGAAACACCGTTCCACTCATATTACATCTCTCAGAGTGGTACAACAGAAACATATGCGAGTCCAAGGTATGTCTGTAGAAGTACACACGAACTGTTTACATAAGATCAACACAACCTCCTACTTTACAGTGAGGTAAAACTTCAAATAAAGCTCCAGAAGAACAACTCGTAGTCTATCTTATAGCTAACTCAAGTTTAAGAGCTACTTGGCTTGCTATAGAAATCTAGCTACTTAGGTGCTAGGATTAGGGAAAGGTTCCCGTCTATTACTAGTCTAGGTTTCCATTATAGCTGATGCAGAAGTTGACTCCATTGACTTCTTTGATTGGATTCTTCATCTCGTTGCAGTTGACTCCTTTGTCTTCGAGTTCCACGGTAGTTTCTCCTTCGGTGCATTGCTCTAAGAAGGGGGTTCAAACGAGATAGAATGAGTACGAGCGTACTCAGCAAGTTCATATTAGGAAATATGTGTATCATGCACTAGCTACAGCCATAGACCAGAAAGTCATAGGCCAATGCAAGTTTTCATAAGCATTTCTTCAAAAGGTTTATTTTATTCTGAAAACTATGCCCGTCAGTCTTCACAGGTTGACCAGAACTTCGTGGAGTTCCTTTCCTGCCGCGTTCGCAGTTCCCTTCCCGGAACAGGGAGTGACAGTCACAATTCTTGATACCCTCTGCAGAGGTGCGTTACTTTACCCCACAAGAGATCTTAACCATGTTGCCGGCCGAGAGTATGTCCCCGTCCACACTTCCTTTGGTGTGAGGCCCAGTATAAGATCCAAGCCAATCACTGCCTTCTCCGCGACTGCAAACCCACCCTTTTGTCCACCCGCACACCTCCAGTAGACTTTCCCCCGATAATACGGCTTTACTCATGGTGTACTTTGGACAATCCTTCATAGATCGTAGAGCCATCATCACTAATGGATGGGGATTTAAAAGGCTATCCCAACCTACGGCAGTGCCTCCAACACCCCGCCGGCTCTACCAATCCGTTGGCGTGCAGAAGGGAAAAGATACAGCTGACTTCCCCAGAGCCATTATAGATCTTATGGATAACGCGATATGTACGGCGCTAGAATCACTGGACGGCATTGGTAATTAATCCTAGGGTGATATAACCCATTGCAATGGAACCTCCACCATATCAACACATACCATGGTTCCATTGCCCACCACATAGTCATATTCATAATTGTAAAATAATACTTTGCTTTTCAATGCATGAGTGATAAGTATAGTACTTTGCATATAGTTTGATAAAAATAATCAAATGACATGAGCAAGCGATGAACTTGCCTTTCTTGAATGCAAGATTATGCAGGCAAAAGCTTCGATACTTGAGAACTCCAAATGCTGAAATACCATCATCGTCCGGTAAGGACAATGTTTAAAGAACTGGCAAAAATGCTATAATGCATAGTATGAGATGCAATCGTCCCAAGCGTAACCTAACCTCGATGATTTAGGATGTATGAGTTGTAAAGATTTCTTTAGGGTTGGTTGTACTTTTAGAATGGTTCTCAAACAAGGTTCTTATTAAGGTTTGGTTATACTAGCATCATCATCAAATGATATAAGACATCATAACAATCATACACATAAAGAATAGTGGTGGAATAATATGTGAAGAACAGTTGTCAATTTTTAGTTCTACAGGACATGGTTGATGATTACTTGTATTATACTTCAAAAGAATAACTTTTGAAGAACATGTTAATTAAGAACTAGCAAGTAGTTCAATTAAGAACTATGGCTTCTATGGTTTGACTAACATTTGTACTTTAAAAGAATAACTTTTGAAGAACAGGTTAAATAAGAATATGTACTACTATACATAGGAGCTATGGCTTTCTAGGGTTTATTATTGAATTCATTTAGTTCCACAAATAGGAACTAGTGGGGTTCTTAAGTTGAATTGGTTCTATATACAATAAGTATGGGCAGGTTTATTACTATGGTTGATTATGATATCATATCAAAGGGTGGTTATTAAGATGGTTCTATAAATTAGCTATTATGTTTACTATGGTTTCACAACTACTTAACTAAGTAATCTCTAATGGTTGCCCAGCTAAGTGGTTTATCATTTCCTAAGTAGTGTTGAGTGGAATAGGACCATGTGATGTGATTTGCTACACAAAGTTGATACTAGGGTTTATCATTATGGTTCTACTAAGGTTTAATGATTGAGGTTTATCTTAATGGTGTGGTATAATGAATAGTGATCCATGGTATCAATTTAATTAACAGACTAGGGTTTACATCTAGGTGGCACTAGTGAATCATATAGGTTTAAACTAAGTATATGGACATGAAATGATAGTCCTATGTGATTTGGCTTATGCTAGTGGATTATCAGTTGTATTTGTTGGTTTCTTATTAGGGTTCTATAGGTATAGATGAATCTCACATGATCACATGTGACACATAATTAGGGTTTTAGAGTTACTACTAAAGTGGAATGATCACATGAAATAATGGGATCCAAGTCTTACTAAAATTGAAACTAGGGTTTCTAAATTATGGTACAACTCCTAAAATGATAATTGGTAATAGAGTTGTGGTTACTAATTACTTTGAATCAACATTAGTAATGGTTTAACATTTTATTAATTTTTACAAGATTTAATAATTAGAGTAACTCCTATTGTAGTTTAATTAAGAATCAGGGTTTAATAATTGTTGTTAGGGTTTTAAAATAATTAACTTGTTAATTAAAGAATGTTTAAGTAAATAATTGTTAAGCTACCAAAATGATATTGGCTTTTAATATTTTCTTGCTTTATTGCTATTTAAAGAAAATGATAAATGGTAATTTGCAAATTAGGGTTTATGAATTACCACTAATAATTAAGTTAATGCAAATATGGTAAATAAAATTAATCTTAACATTTTACTTAGTTACTGAACAGTTAAAATTTAATTTTTTTTTTACACTTAACAATTTATTGAATTCAAATTGTATTTTAAATAATTGCAATGGCATAATTAATAAGGTTAAAAATAAGTGAAATTTTATTTTGACACACATTTTTGTTTTATATTTTATTTAAATAGAGTTTATTTTTGTGAGCATTTTGATATATTATTCATATTTTTCTGAGTTGAAATGAATTTTCTATGTTTTTACAAAGTTTCAGTTATTTACTGGATTTTGAATTAAAGCTAAAATACAAAATGTACCGATTCGCTACCTAGCCTAAGACACTGACTAGTGGGGTCAAGTTACACGTCAGGTGCCACGTAGGCAAGGTTTGGTCAAAATTGACCGTGGCCTTTGACCTCACCGGCGTTTAAACGCCGGTGGCCAGAGCACGGTGGCGCCGCCGATTTAGGGCCTCCCCAAACTTCCCGTGAGTTGCGTTCGAACGAGAAGAGGATGAGGAACACTATGGTGGTGGCGGAATCAACTATAGGTCATCGGAGCTTCGTCGGAAATCATGTCCCGCGGCGGAGCACTCCGGCCAACTCTCAATCTGGCGCTACAGATACTTCTAGGATGCAAAAGTAGGTTCTACGACGGGTATGCTCACCACTGAATGCGATGGCGTGGTCGGCGACGTTGATGGCCGCCGGAGTTGAGCTTGATTTCACGTCTGCCGGCGATGTACTGAGAAAGGGAACGGTGGAATTCTTCTGGCTCCGAGCTCCACTTGATGCGTTCTTGCTCCCAGATGGCCTACGCGCCGAGGCGCACCTCCTCGACCAGAAATCATGCGCCGGGGTGCTCTCAATCAATGGCACCATGGTGGTCACCGGCGACAGAGAGTGGGGTTTTGGGGAAGAATGAGGGAGTGAGAGAGAATGAGGTGAGGTGGCAACGATTAGGGCTTCCACGACGATCCTCCTCCTATTTATAGCTCCCGACGAGGTCAATATCGACGGCGAGCATCGACGACCTGCGGCCAGGATGTGGCGGTCATGCGTTTTAGGGTTTCGGGCGCGAATCGTGATGATTCAAGATAGACTCGGACGCGAGGAAGGTTGGTCGTGGTTTTGAGCTCGTCTGCGGCGTCCGGGGTCATCCCTATCTCCAACGGTGAGGTGGCCAGGGCGTCTCAGTGTGCTGTCGACGCCGTGGAGGAAGACGAAGGCGTTGGCCTTCTATTTAATCGTGAAACGGTACGTGGACCGTTTCCATGTGGGCTGGCCAGAACTTGGGCTGCTGCTGGGCTGCGGTGGTTGCTGGGTTGGTCTGCTATGGCCCGGCAGGTAAGCTCCTTTTTCCCTCTCTTTTTCTCTTTTCAAATTCTTGTTTCTATTTACTGGTTTGTATTCTCTATTAAATTCAAATTTGAATTTCGTGTTGCTTTGCAGGTTCTCAAACATTTGAATATTAATATCACTTCTTGATAATACTCTCTGCATAATTCTTTGGTTTAAACAACTATTGAATTTTAATTAGAGTGACACTTTGTGAGGTTTAATAAAATGGAAATGGTTAAGATATTGATCTCCATTCTTTTTTATAATTTAGGAACCATTTCTGTTTATTTGATCTGAAAATTTACCACATGTGCATGGTGAACATGTTATTAGGTTTAACAATATGTATTGTAATATAATTATGGCTAGAGTTTAAATGGTGTTAAGAATAGAATGGTTCATGATTTTATGTGAAGAATTGTTTTCAAAGGTTTAAGAAAATGGTTGAACAAACTCTGTAATTACTAATCTTGCTTAGCAACTTCTAGCTTAAATTATCTGAGATAGATCTTATGCTCATCATGGTTAACTCCACTACTTATCTGAATACTATTTTATTTGGTTCACTCTACAAGGTATTTGGATAGCAAAGTAAAATAGGTATTGGGTTCATCCTACTCACCAAATGGTATTTAATACTAAGCATTTATAACTTGGTTTATACTTGTGATCCATGATACACAAGTGGGGACATAATATTTTATGTAGGGTGGATACTACATGAAAAGGTTTAGGGTTTTGCATAAGCTTCACTAAATTGAAGTATAAATAGGCATGAGGTATGGCAGGGTTATAATTATAATCCAAAGTAATCCATGGTTTAACTTATCATCTATGTCTACAAGGTATGATCATGTATTAGACAAGATTCACTCATTCCTCACTAATCTCTCTTTAATATTCCTCTCATCACACTCATCCTAGATTCTTAGGGTTTATAATTAATACCAAGTTGTGATGATTATGGAATTAGTCTCCTAAGGTATTGCTATTGGAATAGGGTTCTCACTTCCAAGATCCAATATTGACTTGAACAACTAGGATTAGTACTTCTCTAATATTCTTGTATGAACATGGCTATGGTTAGCATCTATAATCTCTCTCACTTCTAAATGTCTTATAATAGCCTAAGGTCCTACTCAAGATATGATGATATGATCCTCTAAATATATGGTTTGCCTAGGGATTCTACCTTGCAATATTATGTAGCTTGTTCTTCAGGAAATCTGATAAACCTTCATCTTGTGGTATGCCTCCACCTCCTAGCTTCTTCATCTTGATCCTAGATAATTCCCATGGAGTGGCTCTATGTGTTTGTTACCATGTATCATGGTACTTGATGAGCAAATGGATGAAGGGTGTAGCTCTATTTATAGGCTTGGGCAAGCTCTAGTATCATGACACATAGGTGGTGACTCTTGTGTTGGTTAGATGACTAAGGTGCTTGGTTGTCATGCCCTCATCCATAGCAATCCTTTGAGCATGAGGTGGCAAAGCTTAGGATGCAAGTCATGTAGATATTTTCATCCTATGTGGCAAGATCATTATCCTCTCATATGATTTATTCTTGGATAGCCAAGTGGCATTTGTTACTAAATATCTTGTGGATGGTTTATAAATGTTGATGAGTCACTATATCATATTTGATTGGATTTATATTATAATATTGGTCAAAAGATCAAGGTTGAAGGTTATTCCTCAAATTTGGATAGTTGGTTTTGATTTCACCAAGGCATGATCATATGAGTTTCAAAATACTCATAGTCAGTTTGATTCAAATAGTTTGAACTATAAATCGTAATGTAAATGGATTCAGTTTTATGATATTCCATATACTTAATAAGTTATGATTTAAATAAGAATGTGTGGCTTTTATGCACTTTAAACCCTGTGGTTTACCTTATTTGGTAATAAGTTTAGAAGTGAATTAATTTACACACAAAAGTAGTTGCTAACTTTTAAGTGTTAAGAAGTTAGGGTTTGATTCTTAAAGAATGTGTTGTTGTAAAACTACTTCTATTTGATCTAGCCCATAGATCAAATCATCTCTACCCAAAACAGGGTTTTAGCAAAAATCACAGAGAAGTTTATAGCGCTTGACTTGATGATCTACTTCAATTCCAGCAAGTCAAGTGAAACTTCAATTACTGTGGTAAGTTTTATTTGAAAGCGCGAAAATCCCCCGGATTTTCTATGCATGAATGCAATGCACACTTTGGTGTTCTCTCATTTTGTAGCCTCTAAACCTGGGATATTACAGCCTCTCCCCCTTAAACTGAACTTCGTCCCGAAGTTCGAACGCTCTCATGTTTCGGAACGTTGAAATGTCTTGAACAGATCACCATCCTTCAACTCCATGGTGATCACACTAGATATAGTTGAATATATCCCTTGTCCAGATCCTTCCGGAAGTCTTCTGATGTCTGGCACTGATACTTTCTTCTTTTCTATGATTCCTTCCAACACTCTAAGCTTATAGGTTTACTATCCAAAGATTCTTGGATTAAGACATCTTATTGTGTTAATGAGCCTTACTAATAGTTGTGATGACATCTTCCTATTTAGGTACTTAAAACTTGGTTCTACCAGCTGCGGTAATCCAGCTGCGATGTAATATGGCACTATGGTGTACCAGCTGCGATATTCAAACCTTAAGTCTAAAGGATTTATTTAAAGTAGGGTATTGTTTTCCCTTACTACCATAACGAAAGTAATGGTACTTGGTAAGGTATTTACAATAAGCATGGTCCTGGTTGTTTAGTCCTACGAATGAATTAGACTCATTTAGTCCATCCAATCATGGCCTCTAGTTTATACTAGTTATCTTCCCTTTGGTTTCTTTAGGTTCCATGAAAGGAATCTTTCTAATAGGATTATGTTTTGGTATGATTAATACCTTCAGTCTTTTGTTTTCTTAGGCTTTGATTGTCCTCCGACATCTTCTTCATCCAACTTCATTATCTTAAGCTTACTTAAGTTCTCGTGGTTTTGAGTAATAACAATTACCCACTCAAGTTAAGGTCTAACCCTTACTTCTTTGAGATATGAACCTCGGCTTCTGGTCTGACAACCTCCTGAGAGTACTTTGGTAGGGATACCTCCCAACAACCTTATAAAAATAAGATTAGACTTCCTCTCAGTTCAGACCTTCTTCTTGGTCCATCTTACTCCAAATATTATATCTTAATACTTCTCATTCAGCCTTCCTCTCCCCCTTGGAGTTTACTAATGATCTTCAAACTTCCTTTCTTCTAATCATTAAACTCCAAGGTTAGGTAGTTGGTTTAAGTCTGGTTTATATTTTGTACCTTTCTAAAGTCTCACGAAGAATTCTTTGCGGTGTATCCACACAATTGTGGATATCCATTATGAATCCTCCGACTAAATATTTACCAACTACGAGATACCAGCTGTAAAATACTAGCTGCGGAATCCCCCTTTACTTTAGATTGAAAGAAATGTTCAGGCTGTGGCTATCTGGTACCAGCTGCAGACTACCTAGTATCAGATGTGGCTTATTGGATATCAGTTGTGACTATGTTATGGTTTTAGGCAATTTCTACCTCCCAGTCGTGGCTACTTACATAGTTTTGGTTAAGATACACCTCACTTTACATTCTTTCTCTTCATGGTTATCCTATATCAGCTGCGGTCTTATGATACCAGCTGCGACTTCACTTGTCTATTTTCCTTCTTCTAGGGTTTGTTTTGCAAGAAAACCACTTGTTGACACTATGAAAATAGTATTGTAAGTGACTTCACTTGCATTCCCTTCTTCCATAATGAATACAGCTCTACTTCTTCTACTCCATATTCACTATTTTTCTCACTTCCATGATACTTCCATGTTGAAGTACTCCTTGATTAAGGATAGAAGTGAGTTTGATTGGTCCTTCCATCAGATTGTTGTGGTTACTTCCCACAATTTTACTTGCTTCTACAAGTGAACCTTCATCTTGTCTTCCAAAATCTTCATAATTCGTCACTTCCTCACACAAATACCTTTACCCTCTAGACCTATAACATCAAGTAAGAGCTTGATATTGCAACATGCATTTGCATATCAAAGTCAAACTTCATGTATGGATCTAGTCAATCAATGAAGATTCAAGAAAATCCAAGAAAAATCCAGCTTTGTGCTTATAATACACATCCTTATATGCCTGAATATAGTAGTTGGGTAAAACATCCCTAAACATCAGGATCAGATGTGTAGTATATAACACCACATAAGATAGGTTTAGGTTGTGATACTTAGCACAATACGTGAATTTCTACTATTTGTCTCAACATTTGTCTTAATTGCACATTTGCAATGAGACAAACTTGAAACAAAATGGCCTGAGATAGTTAAAGTTAACCTAGTTTTCTTTGGAAGTACTAACAAAATAGTATACCATATATGTGTGCTATTGAGGACTACTTCCTGTAATTCAATTAGTTCCAACATGTCTACTCTAAACACATGATTGTTTAGAATATACCACCTATAACTCTAGGTTTTCTCTAGGAGATATGCTATAAATAAGCCTTCATTAAATTAAGGACTATGGTTCTAACATACTTGGTACAATTCTTAGGATTTTAAGACCTAAGCTTTCGAACTATTCCTTAAATCCTACTCCTTATCATCCTTTTTATTATCGCACTTATAATGTTCTACTCCATCATACCATGATTCTCAAGTGAATCATATATGAGTACCTAGTTTATTATTGAAAGTAGACTCATGTAACTCCTATCACTCTTCCTTACCTCCTATGATTGACTCATCATAGACATATACTACCTTATATAACTTATCTCCCTTACTTAACATCAGCCATTTGACATTTTTAATGACTCTTACTTAACTATAACATGACTTGGTATACATCTTCCAATAGGATATCTTCCGTATGGTTATATCCTCTCTTTGGACTACCATGTATTGTATACCAACTGTGGTTTACTACCACCATTTATCTTAAGCTTCAATGGTGTTCTAATTATTTGGAATGAAGCCATATAACTAACTAACTTTACTTAAGAAAGATAGATAAGAAAGATTGACTCAAGTGTGTCAGGATTATTCTCAAGTGAATACCCATCTCAAGTCAAAAGAATAATTGGTTTAGCATAGTTGGCTTAGCTAAAACACTTCCTATAGACACTACCAAACCTATAGGTCTCCTTTAAAGGGTTTTAATCCTAGGGTCAAAGCATTTGCTCTGATACCAGCTGTGGTGACCCAGCGTACCACTGCATGGTGTAGTACACAAGTCGTTGACATAACACAAGTGAAACACCGTTCCACTCATATTACATCTCTCAGAGTGGTACAACAGAAACATATGCGAGTCCAAGGTATGTCTGTAGAAGTACACACGAACTGTTTACATAAGATCAACACAACCTCCTACTTTACAGTGAGGTAAAACTTCAAATAAAGCTCCAGAAGAACAACTCGTAGTCTATCTTATAGCTAACTCAAGTTTAAGAGCTACTTGGCTTGCTATAGAAATCTAGCTACTTAGGTGCTAGGATTAGGGAAAGGTTCCCGTCTATTACTAGTCTAGGTTTCCATTATAGCTGATGCAGAAGTTGACTCCATTGACTTCTTTGATTGGATTCTTCATCTCGTTGCAGTTGACTCCTTTGTCTTCGAGTTCCACGGTAGTTTCTCCTTCGGTGCATTGCTCTAAGAAGGGGGTTCAAACGAGATAGAATGAGTACGAGCATACTCAGCAAGTTCATATTAGGAAATATGTGTATCATGCACTAGCTACAGCCATAGACCAGAAAGTCATAGGCCAATGCAAGTTTTCATAAGCATTTCTTCAAAAGGTTTATTTTATTCTGAAAACTATGCCCGTCAGTCTTCACAGGTTGACCAGAACTTCGTGGAGTTCCTTTCCTGCCGCGTTCGCAGTTCCCTTCCCGGAACAGGGAGTGACAGTCACAATTCTTGATACCCTCTGCAGAGGTGCGTTACTTTACCCCACAAGAGATCTTAACCATGTTGCCGGCCGACAGTATGTACCCGTACCCACGTCCTTTGGTGTGTGGCCCTGTATACGATGCAAGCCAATCACTGCCATCTCATGTTGCAAACCCACCCTTTTGTCCACCCGCACACCTCCAGTAGACTTTCCCCCGATAATACGGCTTTACTCATGGTGTACTTTGGACAATCCTTCATAGATCGTAGAGCCATCATCACTAATGGATGGGGATTTAAAAGGCTATCCCAACCTACGGCAGTGCCTCCAACACCCCGCCGGCTCTACCAATCCGTTGGCGTGCAGAAGGGAAAAGATACGGTGACTTCCCAGAGCCATTATAGATCTTATGGATAACGCGATATGTACGGCGCTAGAATCACTGGACGGCATTGGTAATTAATCCTAGGGTGATATAACCCATTGCAATGGAACCTCCACCATATCAACACATACCATGGTTCCATTGCCCACCACATAGTCATATTCATAATTGTAAAATAATACTTTGCTTTTCAATGCATGAGTGATAAGTATAGTACTTTGCATATAGTTTGATAAAAATAATCAAATGACATGAGCAAGCGATGAACTTGCCTTTCTTGAATGCAAGATTATGCAGGCAAAAGCTTCGATACTTGAGAACTCCAAATGCTGAAATACCATCATCGTCCGGTAAGGACAATGTTTAAAGAACTGGCAAAAATGCTATAATGCATAGTATGAGATGCAATCGTCCCAAGCGTAACCTAACCTCGATGATTTAGGATGTATGAGTTGTAAAGATTTCTTTAGGGTTGGTTGTACTTTTAGAATGGTTCTCAAACAAGGTTCTTATTAAGGTTTGGTTATACTAGCATCATCATCAAATGATATAAGACATCATAACAATCATACACATAAAGAATAGTGGTGGAATAATATGTGAAGAACAGTTGTCAATTTTTAGTTCTACAGGACATGGTTGATGATTACTTGTATTATACTTCAAAAGAATAACTTTTGAAGAACATGTTAATTAAGAACTAGCAAGTAGTTCAATTAAGAACTATGGCTTCTATGGTTTGACTAACATTTGTACTTTAAAAGAATAACTTTTGAAGAACAGGTTAAATAAGAATATGTACTACTATACATAGGAGCTATGGCTTTCTAGGGTTTATTATTGAATTCATTTAGTTCCACAAATAGGAACTAGTGGGGTTCTTAAGTTGAATTGGTTCTATATACAATAAGTATGGGCAGGTTTATTACTATGGTTGATTATGATATCATATCAAAGGGTGGTTATTAAGATGGTTCTATAAATTAGCTATTATGTTTACTATGGTTTCACAACTACTTAACTAAGTAATCTCTAATGGTTGCCCAGCTAAGTGGTTTATCATTTCCTAAGTAGTGTTGAGTGGAATAGGACCATGTGATGTGATTTGCTACACAAAGTTGATACTAGGGTTTATCATTATGGTTCTACTAAGGTTTAATGATTGAGGTTTATCTTAATGGTGTGGTATAATGAATAGTGATCCATGGTATCAATTTAATTAACAGACTAGGGTTTACATCTAGGTGGCACTAGTGAATCATATAGGTTTAAACTAAGTATATGGACATGAAATGATAGTCCTATGTGATTTGGCTTATGCTAGTGGATTATCAGTTGTATTTGTTGGTTTCTTATTAGGGTTCTATAGGTATAGATGAATCTCACATGATCACATGTGACACATAATTAGGGTTTTAGAGTTACTACTAAAGTGGAATGATCACATGAAATAATGGGATCCAAGTCTTACTAAAATTGAAACTAGGGTTTCTAAAGTATGGTACAACTCCTAAAATGATAATTGGTAATAGAGTTGTGGTTACTAATTACTTTGAATCAACATTAGTAATGGTTTAACATTTTATTAATTTTTACAAGATTTAATAATTAGAGTAACTCCTATTGTAGTTTAATTAAGAATCAGGGTTTAATAATTGTTGTTAGGGTTTTAAAATAATTAACTTGTTAATTAAAGAATGTTTAAGTAAATAATTGTTAAGCTACCAAAATGATATTGGCTTTTAATATTTTCTTGCTTTATTGCTATTTAAAGAAAATGATAAATGGTAATTTGCAAATTAGGGTTTATGAATTACCACTAATAATTAAGTTAATGCAAATATGGTAAATAAAATTAATCTTAACATTTTACTTAGTTACTGAACAGTTAAAATTTAATTTTTTTTTTACACTTAACAATTTATTGAATTCAAATTGTATTTTAAATAATTGCAATGGCATAATTAATAAGGTTAAAAATAAGTGAAATTTTATTTTGACACACATTTTTGTTTTATATTTTATTTAAATAGAGTTTATTTTTGTGAGCATTTTGATATATTATTCATATTTTTCTGAGTTGAAATGAATTTTCTATGTTTTTACAAAGTTTCAGTTATTTACTGGATTTTGAATTAAAGCTAAAATACAAAATGTACCGATTCGCTACCTAGCCTAAGACACTGACTAGTGGGGTCAAGTTACACGTCAGGTGCCACGTAGGCAAGGTTTGGTCAAAATTGACCGTGGCCTTTGACCTCACCGGCGTTTAAACGCCGGTGGCCAGAGCACGGTGGCGCCGCCGATTTAGGGCCTCCCCAAACTTCCCGTGAGTTGCGTTCGAACGAGAAGAGGATGAGGAACACTATGGTGGTGGCGGAATCAACTATAGGTCATCGGAGCTTCGTCGGAAATCATGTCCCGCGGCGGAGCACTCCGGCCAACTCTCAATCTGGCGCTACAGATACTTCTAGGATGCAAAAGTAGGTTCTACAGACGGGTATGCTCACCCTGAATGCGATGGCGTGGTCGGCGACGTTGATGGCCGCCGGAGTTGAGCTTGATTTCACGTCTGCCGGCGATGTACTGAGAAAGGGAACGGTGGAATTCTTCTGGCTCCGAGCTCCACTTGATGCGTTCTTGCTCCCAGATGGCCTACGCGCCGAGGCGCACCTCCTCGACCAGAAATCATGCGCCGGGGTGCTCTCAATCAATGGCACCATGGTGGTCACCGGCGACAGAGAGTGGGGTTTTGGGGAAGAATGAGGGAGTGAGAGAGAATGAGGTGAGGTGGCAACGATTAGGGCTTCCACGACGATCCTCCCCTCCTATTTATAGCTCCCGACGAGGTCAATATCGACGGCGAGCATCGACGACCTGCGGCCAGGATGTGGCGGTCATGCGTTTTAGGGTTTCGGGCGCGAATCGTGATGATTCAAGATAGACTCGGACGCGAGGAAGGTTGGTCGTGGTTTTGAGCTCGTCTGCGGCGTCCGGGGTCATCCCTATCTCCAACGGTGAGGTGGCCAGGGCGTCTCAGTGTGCTGTCGACGCCGTGGAGGAAGACGAAGGCGTTGGCCTTCTATTTAATCGTGAAACGGTACGTGGACCGTTTCCATGTGGGCTGGCCAGAACTTGGGCTGCTGCTGGGCTGCGGTGGTTGCTGGGTTGGTCTGCTATGGCCCGGCAGGTAAGCTCCTTTTTCCCTCTCTTTTTCTCTTTTCAAATTCTTGTTTCTATTTACTGGTTTGTATTCTCTATTAAATTCAAATTTGAATTCTGTGTTGCTTTGCAGGTTCTCAAACATTTGAATATTAATATCACTTCTTGATAATACTCTCTGCATAATTCTTTGGTTTAAACAACTATTGAATTTTAATTAGAGTGACACTTTGTGAGGTTTAATAAAATGGAAATGGTTAAGATATTGATCTCCATTCTTTTTTATAATTTAGGAACCATTTCTGTTTATTTGATCTGAAAATTTACCACATGTGCATGGTGAACATGTTATTAGGTTTAACAATATGTATTGTAATATAATTATGGCTAGAGTTTAAATGGTGTTAAGAATAGAATGGTTCATGATTTTATGTGAAGAATTGTTTTCAAAGGTTTAAGAAAATGGTTGAACAAACTCTGTAATTACTAATCTTGCTTAGCAACTTCTAGCTTAAATTATCTGAGATAGATCTTATGCTCATCATGGTTAACTCCACTACTTATCTGAATACTATTTTATTTGGTTCACTCTACAAGGTATTTGGATAGCAAAGTAAAATAGGGTATTGGGTTCATCCTACTCACCAAATGGTATTTAATACTAAGCATTTATAACTTGGTTTATACTTGTGATCCATGATACACAAGTGGGGACATAATATTTTATGTAGGGTGGATACTACATGAAAAGGTTTAGGGTTTTGCATAAGCTTCACTAAATTGAAGTATAAATAGGCATGAGGTATGGCAGGGTTATAATTATAATCCAAAGTAATCCATGGTTTAACTTATCATCTATGTCTACAAGGTATGATCATGTATTAGACAAGATTCACTCATTCCTCACTAATCTCTCTTTAATATTCCTCTCATCACACTCATCCTAGATTCTTAGGGTTTATAATTAATACCAAGTTGTGATGATTATGGAATTAGTCTCCTAAGGTATTGCTATTGGAATAGGGTTCTCACTTCCAAGATCCAATATTGACTTGAACAACTAGGATTAGTACTTCTCTAATATTCTTGTATGAACATGGCTATGGTTAGCATCTATAATCTCTCTCACTTCTAAATGTCTTATAATAGCCTAAGGTCCTACTCAAGATATGATGATATGATCCTCTAAATATATGGTTTGCCTAGGGATTCTACCTTGCAATATTATGTAGCTTGTTCTTCAGGAAATCTGATAAACCTTCATCTTGTGGTATGCCTCCACCTCCTAGCTTCTTCATCTTGATCCTAGATAATTCCCATGGAGTGGCTCTATGTGTTTGTTACCATGTATCATGGTACTTGATGAGCAAATGGATGAAGGGTGTAGCTCTATTTATAGGCTTGGGCAAGCTCTAGTATCATGACACATAGGTGGTGACTCTTGTGTTGGTTAGATGACTAAGGTGCTTGGTTGTCATGCCCTCATCCATAGCAATCCTTTGAGCATGAGGTGGCAAAGCTTAGGATGCAAGTCATGTAGATATTTTCATCCTATGTGGCAAGATCATTATCCTCTCATATGATTTATTCTTGGATAGCCAAGTGGCATTTGTTACTAAATATCTTGTGGATGGTTTATAAATGTTGATGAGTCACTATATCATATTTGATTGGATTTATATTATAATATTGGTCAAAAGATCAAGGTTGAAGGTTATTCCTCAAATTTGGATAGTTGGTTTTGATTTCACCAAGGCATGATCATATGAGTTTCAAAATACTCATAGTCAGTTTGATTCAAATAGTTTGAACTATAAATCGTAATGTAAATGGATTCAGTTTTATGATATTCCATATACTTAATAAGTTATGATTTAAATAAGAATGTGTGGCTTTTATGCACTTTAAACCCTGTGGTTTACCTTATTTGGTAATAAGTTTAGAAGTGAATTAATTTACACACAAAAGTAGTTGCTAACTTTTAAGTGTTAAGAAGTTAGGGTTTGATTCTTAAAGAATGTGTTGTTGTAAAACTACTTCTATTTGATCTAGCCCATAGATCAAATCATCTCTACCCAAAACAGGGTTTTAGCAAAAATCACAGAGAAGTTTATAGCGCTTGACTTGATGATCTACTTCAATTCCAGCAAGTCAAGTGAAACTTCAATTACTGTGGTAAGTTTTATTTGAAAGCGCGAAAATCCCCCGGATTTTCTATGCATGAATGCAATGCACACTTTGGTGTTCTCTCATTTTGTAGCCTCTAAACCTGGGATATTACAGCGCCCCAAGGGAAAAGCCTCTACGAGTGCTGCAAAGAAAAACAAGGACATTAATCCTTCCCTCTGCTTCAGATGCCTCTACGAGTGTCGTACAAAGCAAGAGTTTGGAAAATATAAACGCAACCCACGTTCGATATTTTACTTAAGGAAATATCAAAGAACAACGGGCTCATCGGCAGAATCATTGCACCCGAAATATTCGGGAGTGACTGTCGAAACTTATAATCGGTTGAAAGCAAAGTTGCGCATACAACAGGTTTAGCAAAACCTGCAACACGAGCTGATCACTCATAATGATTTGCTGACCAACTAGTATACATACATCTAACGGGCAATTAAGATTTGCTCCTTCAAAAATTTGCCAACGGCATCAACATGGTAAAAGTACATATTCATGTATATACCAAATAAAAAGTTTCGGCTTAACAATCCTAACACTTGGATGGACTAGCCAAAGCAATTCATTTTACAAAAGCAACTTTACACCCTGATATCACCCTTGCGGAGTTTCCCTTTCTTCGGGTACATTTGACTCCTCCTCAAGCCTATCGACAATTATACTGGCGGGCAATAATACCTTCGGATACAGTGCTTCCAAATCGCCAGTTGCGTTGGCAATAGACAGCAAACTTGCTGAGGGATAACAAGCAAGCACAAGGGCAAGCGTACACTTGGCCCCTGCAAAAACTTGAGCTCGCACTAAGTCCCGAATCTTCTTGGCGTTTCCAAACTCGAACATCAAAGTCAAAAGCGTAGGGGGAATTGCGTTTAAAGGGAACATCGTCTTCCAAACCACCCTCATAGCTTTATAGCACTTGTCAAAGAATTGGTGGACTTGTTGGACCCGATCCTAAAATTTCGCGACAGCCGAAGCCTTCGAGTGTTCCCGCCAGAAAATCTCTTCGGATGAGGATATCTGGGTTAAAGCATGCACTCGCTCGTGTATCCGCTTGTTCTCTTCCGCACGGTTCAAAGCTATGACAGGCAAAGGAATCAATAAAAAATCAGACAGGCGCTGTTGACAAAAAGGGCGAAGGAATCAGGAAGCTTACAGTTCAAACTCTCGGTAGCTTTATGCAGCTCAGTAAGAGCGTACCGCTCCACGTCAGCTGCAATCTCGCTCTTCTTATTGAGCAGCTAAGGCATAAGTGCTGCGCAGGTCCTTTTCCATCTGTGTAATCCGATCCTTCATATGCTGGATCTGATCACCTTGAGGAAGAGCACCCGAAGAGTCGTCGACAAATGAGGGCACTGGGAAGACCTGCAGGAAACGCCGTTACAAAAGGAGGATGAATATGGTACACCTGAGCATCCGAAGTAACTCCCATCGGGAGAAGTACAAGAAGAAATATCATAACAAAAGTGTGCTAACAACATTGCTAGCACGGAGTTTATTACAAGCATAAGTTTTGCGGCAGAACAATGTTTCACATCAGCTCGAGAATAAGTTTGCTACAAAAATCAAGGGGCTTGGGTCTGAGTCGATAAACTGGGTCCAGCCGACGACTTCCTTGATGAAACCAGTTCAAGGAGCTAGCAAGCACAAGTAAGGGCAGATGCTTTAAAGGCGCTTAAGTCAACAAGCTGCCCGTCTTGCTCTTTTGGCAGCTCCTTAGTCATCTCTTCGATATCACCCTTAAAGCCGTAACCCATCATAAGCTGGAAGGCAAGGACGGCACCATAAGTGCGCGATGTACGCTTGAATACCTCGATAACCTCCTTGGTGTCAACCGTGAAGGCATCGATGAGCTGCCCCAGGGTCTTGTCCTGCTTGGTCTTGGGGAAAATCATCAAGTGCATCCACGCCAGGGCACCCTTTCCCTTTATAAGAAGCTCCCGCGTAAGCTGGTGAGAGGCAAGAGTCATCGACATAGCATTTGCCGGAGAATTGTTTGGAACTCTGTCCAGGGCATCAGCAGGGATGTTCGCCGCTTCTGCAGGGGAAAGAAAGAAAAAAATACATTGGCAAAAGGATCAAATCCATAAGTGCATCAATCGACAGAGGTGTACAAAAAAGATTACCAAGTAAAGCCAAGGAAGACTGACGAAGGAGCTCATCCTTTTCGGCTTCTCGAGCTTCAGCAGCCAACCTGGATTCTTCCTCCTTCTTCAGCTTCTCCTTCAGCTTGCCCAGTTCCTCCTTCAAAGAGCCGACCTCTTGGCGAGCCTCAGCAGCTATCTTGACTGCGCCATCCAATTTCGAGGAGGAAGATTTGACTTCCTCTTGTAGCCGAGCCTTGTCAGCTTCCAGAGAAGTGAATTGGGAGGCGAAGGCCTCCAAAGAGGAAATAACGCCTCGCAGGTCCTTAAGAAAGAAAGATGATTTACCAAAAATTGTTAAACGAAGCACGCTCCAAGAAATTTGCATCACAATCAGAAAAGGACTTACAGAAGGAAGAGTCACGGCGGCAGCAGTTGGAGGAACATCTTTCCCCATGGAAAGGGAAGAAGCTGTCGATGCTTGAGCCACAGGGACAGCCTTAGGAGCCGAAGCTTCGGAAGCCACTACGACCGGCGGGGCAGCGTCAGATTTGGCTTTTTTAGATGGAGGCTCGATAAAGCCTTCGTCGCTGCAGAGATGAATGATTGACAATGGTTATAAGAGGAGTATGAAAAATAAAAGAGCAAAATGTAACTTCAGAAAAGAAACTGCTTACATGTCGAAGAGATCATCTTCATCGGCAAAGCCGCCGGTTGATCTCTTCGCAGGTGAAGACCTGGCCTCCTCCGCAGCTGCATCAACAAAGGCATCATGATCAACGTCGTCATTACGCACTGATCCATCTACGTCACGAGCATCATCGGCTGAGGAAGGAAGGTCGGTGTGAGCAACTTCAAAATCTATCAGACCATTATATTCATCCTCTAGGCCTGTGTGCTTGACAGTGTGAAAATCTACGGGGATTGAGGAGCCTCTCCTCTCAGAAGTATCATCTGACGAATCGTGCATATTTCCAGAAGCTATGGGGATCTGTCAAAGAAAATAACAAGTAAGAACAATGGTAATTATGTCGGCTAAGTAAAAGCAGCATAATGGGAACATGAAGAAAGAAAAATACCTTTGATGGTGGATGGTCAGCGTCAAGGGGAGCATAAGAAGAAATCAACGGAATCGAATCTTCTTGGCTAAAGGAAGTAAGGCGACGGACTTCGTCAAGCAACTCCTTTTCCGACAGGTCGGCAGCATTAATCCTAGTTTCGTCCTTTGGACCTGAGTACAACCACATTGGGTGAACTCTGGCCATGACTGGTAAGACTCGGCGTTTCAAGAATACCGCTGCCACCTCTGTGCCGATCATAGTTTGGCCATCGGCCTCTTTGATTCGAAGGAATTTGGCGAATAGTTCTTCGGCTGTTACCCTTTCGTCGGGTGAGAGAATATTCTTCTAGGAATTCTTGGGCTTGGCTTCGGAGACATCGGCAAAGCAAGGAAGCTGAGATTCGGGTGACAGGGAATCCTTGATGTAAAATCATTTCAGCCTCCACCCTTGCACGGATTCTCTCATTGGGAAATTGAAGTAATTGACCTCCGAACGGGCTACAAACCCCACTCCTCCGGTGACAAAGTATCCATTACTACTGCAGTATCTCTTCACATAGAAGATCTTTTTCCACAGCCCGAAATGAGGTTCGATACCCAGAAACGCCTCGCAAAGGGTGATGAACACAGCAACGTGGAGGATTGAGTTGGGGGTAAGTTGCCATAGTTGAATTTCGTACGTTCGCAAGAGATGGAGGAGGAATTCATGAGTGGGAAGCGAAATGCCTCGATATAGGAAAGATAAGAACATCACGGTAAAGCCAGCAGGGGGATCAGGCCGAGAAATCGCACCTGGAAAGATCACGTTTCCCTCGTCAGAAGATATTAATCCCAGGCTTCAGGATCTCTTCTCGTCACGCTTGGTGACGGTTGATGCTACCCAATCTCCGGGCTTGACTATTGAACTCGACGGTGCTGGCGGCGTCGGAGCTGGGGGAGGAGCGTTTGAAGCGCTCCCCTTCGGAAGAGAAGAGGAGGACTTGGCGGCGGCGCCTCCGCTATTGGAACTGGCGGCGGCAGGATTCTTCTTCTTCACCATTGTGAGATCTGATGAAGATTGGAAAAGCAGTGGTGGCGGCGCAGCAACGGCAAAGGGAGGAAGAAGGAGAAGAATGAGAAGATGCTACGGAAAACGTGGAGAAGATTAGGGATTTCTCGCCCTTTGGAGATTTTGAGGAGAAGTTAAGAGCTGTGTAGGCACGTGTCGTTGCTACCGGTTCCTTTAATGGATCTTTTCAATTAAAGATTGCAGAAATCGAGGAGACACCTTGGTGACTGTGCGAAGAGGGCTAGACAAAAAAAAGAATAGGCCCAGCCGGATACGTCCTGTCAGTCAGAATCAAGGTCTCAGTATAGCGTCATCAGTGACGTCATGAGAAAAGCTAGAAGCATTCGAAGGAAAAATGAAAAGTTATCGGATGAAGGACTTGAGTCTACGCACGGATTGCAAGCATCCGTACCTAGACTCGGGGGGCTACTCCCATCGGGAGCGCTGACGCGCACCCGATAAAATGAAGACTCAAAGGAAAAATGTTTTGAAGGAAGAGATAATTGCTTGACTTAAGTCTGCACCCGGCTGCAAACACCCGCGCCCAGACTCGGGGGCTACTCCCATCGGGAGTGCATGATATGCACCCGACAGAATGAGCAGTCGAAGGAAGAAGGGACTGAAGAAAAATTGTTTTAATAGCTCGAGTCTGCACTCGGTTACAAGCACTCGCACCCAGACTCGGGGGCTACTCCCATCGGGAGCGCGTGACGCACACCCGATAGAAGTTTTTTGCACTCCAGGATCATGCCCGGAGACTTGATTCTGTGTAGGGTAACGTTGTTTTGCCATCGGCAGTTAACCAACAAAAGTTGGGCACGTTACACATTATCCCTTGCATAAAGAAAATATATCGGATGACCTATGAAGATTTGCAGAAAAAACTTTGGCAGAACGAAATATTCGAGTGGTACAACTTGAGTCTATGCACGGATTGCAAGCATCCGTACCTAGACTCGGGGGCTACTCCCATCGGGAGCGCTGACGCGCACCCGATAGAGGAAGGTGAAATAGATTCAAGATGAACAAGGACAATGAAGGAGAAGAACATCAGGAGGAGACGTGCTTTAGTCTCTACCCGAACTATCTTCGGCGAGACACTCGGGGGCTACTGACGTGGGCACTACCCTTCGGGTAACCGATGTTGCCCTATCCTGTACCATCTAATTGGAGGCCCATGAAGACACTCGGAAGCAAGGCGGGCCACTAGGACGGTGCACCAGAAGGTTCCTTGACGGGCAAGGCAAGGAAGCAGTCAAACAAGGAAAGATCGGATCTAAAACTACTGTAAACCTAGTCGTATTCGGTTAAGACCTCTTGAGACCTGGCCTCCTATATAAAGGCCAGGAGAGGGGCTGCCGAGGGACACGATCAATCTTAGCAATCTTAGCCAGAAAAAGCTTAGAGCTAGGTCATCTTAGCGATTAGCCATCTCGACGAGATCTCAGCCGAACTATTCGGCACCCCATTGTAACCCATTATCATCATAATCAAGAACAGACAGGCGGGACGTAAGGGTTTTACCTCATCGAGGGCCCCAAACCTGGATAAATTGCTCTCCCCGCTTGTCTGTGAACCGATGTCTCGTGTTAGCTTGCAGGATTCCATCAACCCTAAGCCCCTATCAGAGGGCATTGGCGAGGAGTACCCTCGACAGAAAGCATCCTTACATTTAGTCCATGAATCAATACTATTATAAGGCAAAGATAGCAACCAATCTTTAGCTCTTCCTCTTAATGAGAAAGGAAACAATTTTAATTTTATAATGTCACCATCTACATCCTTATACTTTTGCATTTCACATAGTTCAACAAAATTATTGAGATGGGCAGCAGCATCATCAGAACTAACACCAGAAAATTGCTCTCTCATAACAAGATTTAGTAAAGCAGGTTTAATTTCAAAGAATTCTGCTGTAGTAGCAGGTGGAGCAATAGGTGTGCATAAGAAATCATTATTATTTGTGTTTGTGAAGTCACACAACTTAGTATTTTCAGGAGTACCCATTTTAGCAATATTAAATAAAGCAAACTAGACAAAGTAAATGCAAGTAACTAATTTTTTGTGTTTTTATTATGGAGAACAAGACAGTAAATAAAGTAAAACTAGCAACTAATTTTTTTTTGTATTTTTGTTTTAGTGCAGCAAACAAGGAAGTAAATAAAAGTAAAGCAAGACAAAAAAAGTAAAGAGATTGGAAGTGGAGACTCCCCTTGTAGCGTGTCTTGATCTCTCCGGCAACGGCGCCAGAAATTTAGCTTGGCATGCGTACAGCACGCGACCGTTGGGAACCCCAAGTGGAAGGTGTGATGCGTACAGCAGTAAGTTTCCCTCAGTAAGAAACCAAGGTTTATCGAACCAGTAGGAGTCAAGAAGCACGTTGAAGGTTGATGGCGGCGGAGTGTAGTGCGGTGCAACACCAGGGATTCCGGCGCCAACGTGGAACCTGCACAACACAACCAAATTACTTTGCCCCAACGTGACAGTGAGGTTGTCAATCTCACCAGCTTGCTGTAACAAAGGATTAGATGTATAGTGTGGATGATGATGTTTGCAGAAAACAGTAGAACGAGAATTGCAGTTGATTGTATTCGATGTAAAGAATGGACCGGGGTCCACAGTTCACTAGTGGTGTCTCTCCCATAAGATAAATAGCATGTTGGGTGAACAAATTACAGTTGGGCAATTGACAAATAAAGAGGGCATGACCATGCACATACATGTTATGATGAGTATTGTGAGATTTAATTGGGCATTACGACAAAGTACATAGACCGCTATCCAGCATGCATCTATGCCTAAAAAGTCCACCTTCAGGTTATCATCCGAACCCCCTCCAGTATTAAGTTGCAAACAACAGACAATTGCATTAAGTATGGTGCGTAATGTAATCAACAAATACATCCTTAGACATAGCATTGATGTTTTATCCCTAGTGGCAACAGCACATCCACAACCTTAGAACTTTCTGTCATTGTCCCAGATTTAATGGAGGCATGAACCCACTATCGAGCATAAATACTCCCTCTTGGAGTTACAAGTAACGACTTGGCCAGAGCCTCTACTAGCAACGGAGAGCATGCAAGATCATAAACAACACATAGATAATAGATTGATAATCAACATAGCATAGTATCACATATTCATCGGATCCGAACAAACGCAACATGTAGCATTACAAATAGATGATCTTGATCATGTTAGGCAGCTCACAAGATCCAACAATGATAGCACAATTAGGAGAAGACGACCATCTAGCTACTGCTTTGGACCCATAGTCTAGGGGTGAACTACTCACACATCACTCCGGAGGCGACCATGGCGGTGAAGAGTCCTCCGGGAGATGATTCCCCTCTTCGGCAGGGTGCCGGAGGCGATCTCCTGAATCCCCCGAGATGGGATTGGCGGCGGCGGCGTCTCTGGAAGGTTTTCCGTATCGTGGCTCTCGGTACTGGAACTATTATCGACGAAGGCTTAAGTAGGCGGAAGAGGTAGGTTTAGGGGCGACGCGAGGGACCCAAGCAATAGGGCCGCACGGCCAGGGGCTGGGCCGCGCCGCCCTAGTGTGGCGTCGCCTCGTCACCCCACTTCGTTTCCCTTTCGGACTTTTGGAAGCTTCGTGGAAAAATAAGATCATGGGCGTTGATTTCGTCCAATTCCGAGAATATTTCCTTACTAGGATTTCTGAAACCAAAAACAGCAGAAAACAGCAACTGGCTCTTCGGCATCTCGTTAATAGGTTAGTGCCAGAAAATGCATAAATATGACATAAAGTATGTATAAAACATGTGTGTACCATCATAAAAGTAGCATGGAACATAAGAAATTATCGATACGTTGGAGACGTATCAGTACCCAAAAAGAGTTCTGAAATACTAATAATGTGCATCGATTACTCCGGCGTGAATAAGCATTGTCCGAAGGATCCATTCCCCTTGCCGCACATTGACCAAGTCATTGATTCGATGACGGGAGCGGAACTTCTATGTTTTCATGATGCATATTCCGGGTATGATCAGATCCGGATGAAGAAGTCCGACCAAAAGGTGGCCTCGTTCATCACACCCTTTGGAACTTACTGCCATTTCACCATGCCCTTCGGTTTGAAAAATGCAGGTGACACCTACCAACGTACGATGCATCGATGCTTGAAGGACTAGATTGACTGGAACATACACGCATACGTCGACGACATCGTGGTCATGACCCGGAAAGGATCCGACCTGATCAGCGACCTCACAGAAACCTTCGAAAATCTCCGACGGTACAAGATGATGTTAAATCCGCTGAAGTGCGTCTTTGGCATGCCAGCTGGAAAACTCCTTGGCTGCATCATGTCTCATAGAGGCATTGAAGTAAACCCGGAGAAAATCAAGGCAATCTTGTGCATCAAAAGGCCAACTTGTATCAAAGATGTGCAACGACTAACTGGTTGCGTTGCTGCAATTAGTAGGTTTGTTAGCCGTCTTGGCGAGAAGGCACTAACTCTATACAAGATGCTGAAGAAAACAGACAAATTTGATTGGGACGACGCAGTAGATACATCACTTCAGGGGTTGAAATAAATTCTCACTTCCCTGATACGTCTCCAACGTATCTATAATTTCTGATGTTCCATGCTTGTTTTATGACAATACCTACATGTTTTGTTCACACTTTATGATGATTTTATGCGTTTTCCGGAACTAACCTATTGACGAGATGCCGAAGTGCCAGTTGATACGCCTCCAACGTATCGATAATTTCTTATGTTCCATGCCACTTTATTGATGATACCTACATGTTTTATGCATACTTTATGTCATATTTATGCATTTTCCGGCACTAACCTATTAACAAGATGCCGAAGAGCCGATTCTTGTTTTACTGTTTTTGGTTTCAGAAATCCTAGTAAGGAAATATTCTCGGAATTGGACGAAATCAACGCCCAGGATCTTATTTTTCCACGAAGCTTCCAGAAGTCCGGGGAGGAAACGAAGTGGGGCAACGAGGCGCCCACACGCTAGGGCGGCGCAGCCCAAGCCCTGGCCGCGCCGGCCTATTGTGTGGGGCCCTCGTGGCGCCCCCTGACCTACCTCCTCTGCCTACTTAAGCCTTCGGTGATAATAACTCCAGTACCGAGAGCCACGATACGGAATACCTTCCAGAGACGCCGCCGCCGCCAATCCCATCTCGGGGGATTCAGGAGATCGCCTCCGGCACCCTTCCGGAGAGGGGAATCATCTCCCGGAGGACTCTTCACCGCCATGGTCGCCTCCGGAGTGATGAGTGAGTAGTTCACCCCTGGACTATGGGTCCATAGCAGTAGCTAGATGGTCGTCTTCTCCTAATTGTGCTTCATTGTTGGATCTTGTGAGCTGCCTAACATGATCAAGATCATCTATCTGTAATGCTACATGTTGTGTTTGTTGGGATCCGATGAATAGTGAATGCTATGTTATGTTGATTATCAATCTATTATCTATGTGTTGTTTATGATCTTGCTCTCCGTTACTAGTAGAGGCTCTGGCCAAGTTTTTGCTTGTAACTCCAAGAGGGAGTATTTATGCTCGATAGTGGGTTCATGCCTCCATTAAATCTGGGACAGTGACAGAAAGTTCTAAGGTTGTGGATGTGCTGTTGCCACTAGGGATAAAACATCGATGCTATGTCTAAGGATGTACGTGTTGATTACATTACGCACCATACTTAATGCAATTGTCTGTTGTTTGCAACTTAATACTGGAGGGGGTTCGGATGATAACCTGAAGGTGGACTTTTTAGGCATAGATGCATGCTGGATAGCGGTCTATGTACTTTGTCATAATGCCCAATTAAATCTCACAATACTCATCATAACATGTATGTGCATGGTCATGCCCTCTTTATTTGTCAATTGCCCAACTGTAATTTGTTCACCCAACATGCTTATTCTTATGGGAGAGACACCTCTAGTGAACTGTGGACCCCGGTCCATTCTTTTTAATCGAATACAATCTGCTGCAATACTCGTTCTACTGTTTTCTGCAAACAATCATCATCCACACTATACATCTAATCCTTTGTTACAGCAAGCCGGTGAGATTGACAACCTCACTGTCACGTTGGGGCAAAGTAATTTGGTTGTGTTGTGCAGGTTCCACGTTGGCGCCGGAATCCCTGGTGTTGCGCCGCACTACACTCCGCCGCCATCAACCTTCAACGTGCTTCTTGACTCCTACTGGTTCGATAAACCTTGGTTTCTTACTGAGGGAAACTTACTGCTGTACGCATCACACCTTCCACTTGGGGTTCCCAACGGTCGCGTGATGTACGCGTGTCAAGCTAAATTTCTGGCGCCGTTGCCGGGGAGATCAAGACACGCTGCAAGGGGAGTCTCCACCTCCAATCTCTTTACTTTGTTTTTGTCTTGCTTTATTTTTATTTACTACTTTGTTTGCTGCATTATATCAAAACACAAAAAAAATAGTTGCTAGCTTTACTTTATTTACTGTCTTGTTTGCATTCTCCATATTAAAAACACAAAAAAATTAGTTACTTGCATTTACTTTACTTATTTCATCATGTTTCCTCCTAATTTTACTTTAAAAGATATACATGTGGGACAAGGGTCTATAATTGGAAGAGATAATATAGAAGAATTTTTCACCCATGTTAGTATGCATGAAGATCTTGAAGATATACCCCTGGCAAAAGCTGTCCCTACTTATGAAGATGCCTCTGTCTGTTTGGTACGCATGATGGAAACTAGATTTATTAGTCTCAACCCCATGATACAACACATGTTTCTTACACTTTATGATATGGAGAGGGGAGAGAAGAGAGATTTTGTTTTAAAAGTCCTTGTTAGAGAATTTGAGGATATAGCTAAAGAAGCTAGAAAAGTTTTTATTAAGCATAAGAGGTTTGGTATGTTCACCGATTTTAAAAGAACACTTGAAAAAATGGATATGAATAGAATTAAGTACACTAATAATGTTAATGATGGTGGGGAGATTAAAGCACCAATACCTTGCAAGCTCCTAGGAATGCACGAAGCCCTAGATGATAATTATGCTTGGCTTGTCCCTCAAAATTTGTTTGATGAGAATAGCAAGCCTAAGACTAATGAAAAGGGAGCCTCTGAAACTTATGTATACAAAATACAATGCATGGTTGAGAAAGCTCCAAACCCCGTTGTAGATGCATCATCTCTTGATAACACTTGATATACACTTTCTGCGCCTAGCTGAAAGGCGTTAAAGAAAAGCGTTTATGGGAGACAACCCATGATTTTACTACTGCACTTTTATTTTATATTTGAGTCTTGGAAGTTGTTACTACTGTAGCAACCACTCCTTATCTAGTTTTGTTGCATTTGTGCCAAGTAAAGTCTTTGATAGTAAGGTTCATACTAGATTTGGATTACTGCGCAGAAACATATTTCTTTGCTGTCACGAATTTGGGCCTAATTATCTTTAGGTAACTCAGAAAATTATGCCAATTTACGTGAGTGATCCTCAGATATGTACGCAACTTTCATTCAATTTGATCATTTTCATTTGAGCAAGTCTGGTGCCTCTTAGAAATTCATCTTTACGGACTGTTCTGTTTTGACAGATTCTGCCTTTTATTTCGCATTGCCTGTTTTGCTATGCTTGATGGATTTTTCTATTCCATTAACTTTCAGTAGCTTTGTGCAATGTCCAGAAGTGTTAAGAATGATTATGTCACCTCTGAATATGTGAATTTTGATTATGCACTAACCATCTAATGAGTTGTTTTGAGTTTGGTGTGGAGGAAGTTTTCAAGGATCAAGAGAGGAGGATGATACAATATGATCAAGGAGAGTGAAAGCTCTAAGCTTGGGGATGCCCCGGTGGTTCACCCCTGCATATTTCAAGAAGACTCAAGCGTCTAAGCTTGGGGATGCCCAAGGCATCGCCTTCTTCATCGAAAACATTATCAGGTTCCTCTAGTGAAACTATATTTTTATTCCATCACATCTTATGCACTTTGCTTGGAGCGTCTGTTTGTTTTTGTTTTTGTTTTGTTTGAATAAAGTGGATCCTAGCATTCATTGTGTGGGAGAGAGACACGCTCCGCTATTGCATATGGACAAATATGTCCTTAGGCTTTACTCATAATATTCATGGCGAAGTTTGAATCTGCTTCGTTAAATTGTTGTATGGTTGGAAACGGGAAATGCTACATGTAGTAATTGGAATAATAACTTGGATAATGTGATACTTGGCATTTTTTGTGCTCATGTTTAAGCTCTTGCATCATATACTTTGCACCTATTAATGAAGAAATACATAGAGCTTTGCTAAAATTTGGTTTGCATAATTGGTCTCTCTAAGGTCTAGATAATTTCTAGTAAGGGTCGAACAACAAGGGAGACGGTGTAGAGTCTTATAATGTTTACAATATGTCTTTTATGTGAGTTTTGCTGCACCGGTTCATACTTGTGTTTGTTTCAAATAACCTTGCTAGCCTAAACCTTGTATCGAGAGGGAATACTTCTCATGCATCCAAAATCCTTGAGCCAACCACTATGCCATTTGTGTCCACCATACCTACCTACTACATGGTATTTTTCCACCATTCCAAAGTAAATTGCTTGAGTGCTACCTTTAAAATTTCTATTCTTCATCTTTGCAATATATAGCTCATGGGACAAATAGCCTAAAAACTATTGTGGTATTGAATATGTACTTATGCACTTTATCTCTTATTAAGTTGCTTGTTGTGCGATAACCATGTTCCTGGGGACGCCATCAACTCTTTGTTGAATATCATGTGAGTTGCTATGCATGTCCGTCTTGTCTGAAGTAAGGGCGATTTACCATGAGTTGAATGGTTAGAGCATGCATACTGTTAGAGAAGAACATTGGGCCGCTAACTAAAGCCATGATTCATGGTGGAAGTTTCAGTTTTGGACAAATATCCTCAATCTCATATGAGAACATTAATTGTTGCTAAATGCTTATGCATTAAAGAGGAGTCCATTATCTGTTGTCTATGTTGTCCCGGTATGGATGTCTAAGTTGAGAATAATCAAAAGCGAGAAATCCAATGCGAGCTTTCTCCTTAGACCTTTGTACAGGCGGCATAGAGGTACCCCTTTGTGACACTTGGTTAAAACATATGTATTGCGATGATAATCCAGGTAATCCGAGCTAATTAGGACAAGGTGCGGGCACTATTAGTATACTATGCATGAGGCTTGCAACTTGTAGGATATAATTTACATAATGCATATGCTTTATTACTACCGTTGACAAAATTGTTTCTTGTTTTCAAAACCAAAGCTCTAGCACAAATATAGCAATCAATGCTTCCCTCTGCGAAGGGCCTTTCTTCTACTTTTATGTTGAGTCAGTTCACCTATCTCTCTCCACCTCAAGAAGCAAACACTTGTGTGAAGTGTGCATTGATTCCTACATACTTGCATATTGCACTTGTTATATTACTTTACATTGACAATATCCATGAGATATACATGTTACAAGTTGAAAGCAACCGCTGAAACTTAATCTTCCTTTGTGTTGCTTCAATACCTTTACTTTGAATTATTGCTTTATGAGTTAACTCTTATGCAAGACTTATTGATGCTTGTCTTGAAAGTACTATTCACGAAAAGTCTTTGCTATATGATTCATTTGTTTACTCATTGCATTAACATTGTTTCGAATCGCTGCATTCATTACATGTGCTTACAATAGTATTTATCAAGATTATGATGGCATGTCACTTCAGAAATTATCTTTGTTATCGTTTACCTACTCGGGACGAGCAGGAACTAAGCTTGGGGATGCTGATACGTCTCCAACGTATCGATAATTTCTTATGTTCCATGCCACTTTATTGATGATACCTACATGTTTTATGCATACTTTATGTCATATTTATGCATTTTCCGGCACTAACCTATTAACAAGATGCCGAAGAGCCAGTTGCTGTTTTCTACTGTTTTTGGTTTCAGAAATCCTAGTAAGGAAATATTCTCGGAATTGGACGAAATCAACGCCCAGGATCTTATTTTTCCACGAAGCTTCCAGAAGTCCGGGGAGGAAACGGAGTGGGGCGACGAGGCGCCCACACGCTAGGGCGGCGCGGCCCAAGCCCTGGCCGCGCCGGCCTGTTGTGTGGGGCCCTCATGGTGCCCCCTGACCTACCTCCTCCGCCTACTTAAGCCTTCGTCGATAATAACTCCAGTACCGAGAGCCACGATACGGAAAACCTTCCAGAGACGCCGCCGCCGCCAATCCCATCTCGGGGGATTCAGGAAATCGCCTCCGGCACCCTGCCGGAGAGGGGAATCATCTCCCGGAGGACTCTTCACCGCCATGGTCGCCTCCGGAGTGATGGGTGAGTAGTTCACCCCTGGACTATGGGTCCATAGCAGTAGCTAGATGGTCGTCTTCTCCTAATTGTGCTTCATTGTTGGATCTTGTGAGCTGCCTAACATGATCAAGATCATCTATCTGTAATGCTACATGTTGTGTTTGTTGGGATCCGATGAATAGTGAATGCTATGTTATGTTGATTATCAATCTATTATCTATGTGTTGTTTATAATCTTGCATGCTCTCCGTTACTAGTAGAGGCTCTAGCCAAGTTTTTGCTTGTAACTCCAAGCGGGAGTATTTATGCTTGATAGTGGGTTCATGCCTCCATTAAATGCAGGACCGATGTGAGAAAGTTCTAAGGTTGTGGATGTGTTGTTGCCACTAGGGATAAAACATCGATGCTATGTCTAAGGATGTACGTGTTGATTACATTACGCACCATACTTAATGCAATTGTCTGTTATTTGCAACTTAATACTGGAGGGGGTTCGGATGATAACCTGAAGGTGGACTTTTTAGGCATAGATGCATGCTGGATAGCGGTCTATGTACTTTGTCGTAATGCCCAATTAAATCTCACAATACTCATCATAACATGTATGTGCATGGTCATGCCCTCTTTATTTGTCAATTGCCCAACTGTAATTTGTTCACCCAACATGCTTATTCTTATGGGAGAGACACCTCTAGTGAACTGTGGACCCCGGTCCATTCTTTTTAATTGAATACAATCTACTGCAATACTCGTTCTACTGTTTTCTGCAAACAATCATCATCCACACTATACATCTAATCCTTTGTTACAGCAAGCCGGTGAGATTGACAACCTCACTGTCACGTTGGGGCAAAGTAATTTGGTTGTGTTGTGCAGGTTCCACGTTGGCGCCGGAATCCCTGGTGTTGCGCCGCACTACACTCCGCCGCCATCAACCTTCAACGTGCTTCTTGACTCCTACTGGTTCGATAAACCTTGGTTTCTTACTGAGGGAAACTTACTGATGTACGCATCACACCTTCCACTTGGGGTTCCCAACGGTCGCGTGCTGTACGCGTGTCACCAGTTCCTGTTTTCTGCTATTTTTGGTTTCAGAAATCCTAGTAAGGAAATATTCTCGGAATTGGACGAAATCAACGCCCAGAACCATATTTTTCCCGGAAGCTTCCAGAGCACCGAAGAGATTACGAAGTGGGGCCACGAGGCGGTGACACAATAGGTCGGCGCTGCCAGAGGGGGGGCGCGCCGCCCTACTATGTGGTGGCCCTAGACCCCCTCCGACTCCGCCTCTTCGCCTATAAGAAGCCCCCTGACCTAAATCTTCGAGACGAATAAGCCACGGTACGAGAAACCTTCCAGAGCCGCCGCCATCGCGAAGCCAAGATCTGGGGGACAAAAGTCTCTGTTCCGGCACGCCGCCGGGACGGGGAAGTGCCCCCGGAAGGCATCTCCACCGACACCACCACCATCTTCATCACCGCTGCTATCTCCCATGAGGAGGGAGTAGTTCTCCATCGAGGCTAAGGGCTATACCGGTAGCTATGTGGTTAATCTCTCCTATGTACTTCAATACAATGATCTCATGTGCTGCCTTACATGATTGAGATTCATATGAGCTTTGTATCACTATTCATCTATGTGCTACTCTAGTGATGTTATTAAAGTACTCTATTCCTCCTCCATGATGTAATGGTGACGGTGTGTGCATCATGTAGTACTTGGCGTAGTTTATGATTGTGATCTCTTGTAGATTATGAAGTTAACTATTACTATGATGGTATTGATGTGATCTATTCCTCCTTTCATAGTGTGATGGTGACAGTGTGCATGCTATGTTAGTACTTGGTATAATTGTGTTGATCTATCATGCACTCTAAGGTTATTTAAATATGAATATCGAATGTTGTGGAGCTTGTTAACTCCGGCATTGAGGTGCTCTTGTAGCCCTACACAATTAGTGGTGTTCATCATCCAACAATAGAGTGTAGAGTGGTTTTATTATGTGATCAATGTTGAGAGTGTCCACTAGTGAAAGTATGATCCCTAGGCCTTGTTTCCAAACACTGCAATCATCGCTTGTTTACTGTTCTACTGCATCTGTACTTCCTGCAATATTACCACCATCAACTGCACGCCCAAAGAAGCTATTTTCTGGCACCGTTACTACTGCTCATATTCATTCATACCACTTGTATTTCACTATCTCTTCGCCGAACTAGTGCACCTATACATCTGACAAGTGTATTAGGTGTGTTGGGGACACAAGAGACTTCTTGTATCGTAATTGCAGGGTTGCTTGAGAGGGATATCTTTGACCTCTTCCTCCCTGAGTTCGATAAACCTTGGGTGATCCACTTAAGGGAAAACTTGCTGCTGTTCTACAAACCTCTGCTCTTGGAGGCCCAACACTGTCTACAGGAAAGGAAGTGTGAGTAGACATCAAGCTATTTTCTGGCGCCGTTGCCGGGGAACGAAGAAAAGCTACACCAGAGAGATTTCTACCTCCCACGTCAACCACGCGCCAGTTGTGGACAGCATTCCCCACCTATTTAAGCAGCTCCGGAAGAGTCAGATCCTGTGCTCCTCTACCTGGCAGCTTCCAACAAGGTCATCAGTCTCGTTATCGTGGTGGAGAGAATGGAATAAGGTCATGAACACGGAGTCCAAAGGCCAGTCTGTTACATTAGCGAGGTGCTGACGGAATCTAAACAATGATACCCTCACTTTCAAAAGCTAGCCTACGGTGTGTTTCTATGTAGCCAGAAGCTGAGACACTACTTCCAAGAGCATCCCATGATAGTTGTGAGCAAGGCTCCACTGTCAACAATTCTTAACAACGCTGAAGCAGCAGGACGCATAGCAAAGTGGGGCATAGAACTATCCGCCTTCGACATCAACTACAAAGCCAGAACCTCGATCAAGTCCCAGATTTTGGCGGATATCGTAACTGATTGGACAGAGGCTCCGGATGGCGAACCTGAGCCGGAACCTAAAACTTGGGTCATGCACTTCGACGGATCAAGCAACATCAAGGCTCGGGAGCTGGTGTTACCCTGAAGTCCCCTACCAGAGAAGAACTACAGGTACGTTCTGCAGATTCACTTCGAAGCTACAAACAACATGGCAGAATACGAGGCTCTACTACATGGTCTGCGCATCTCTAAGGAAATTGTGATCAAACACATCATATGCTATGGAGATTCCGACTTGGTGGCACAACAAGTAGCCGGAACCTGGAACGCCAGAAACTCCATCATGGCGGCTTATAGAGACGAAGTTGATGAGATCGCCAAGTGCTTCCTAGCTCGGATATGAAGTCAAGTACGTCAGGAGAGATGATAACACATCGGCAGATATGGTGTCCAAGCTCGGATTCGGCAGGAAACCCATTCCTCCCGGAATCTTCCTTGAGCACCTACGGATACCCTCGGTGAAGGGCGCTAACCCAGAAAACCCAGATGTGGCAGTGTCTCCGGCTAAGGATATGATGGTAATCACTCCGGCTTGGACCAAGCCTTTCCTGGATTACCTCATGGACCGCAATAAGTTGCCGAAGGACGAAGTCCTCGCATGACAGGTCATCAGACAAGCAAGATCCTACACAATAGTTGATGGACAGCTCTACAAACGAAGTGCAAACGGGGTATTTCTGAAATGTGTCTCAAACCAAGATGGCATCGAGATCCTCAGAGAGATCCATGCAGGGGATTGCGGGCACCATGCCGCTCCCAGGTCCCTCGTTGCAAAAGCTTTTCGGCAAGGATTTTACTGGCTCATAGCTAAAGAGGATGCTGAGAAAATAGTGAATACCTGTCGAGGTTGCTAGTACTACGCTACTCAACCAAACGCTCCGGCTAAGGAGCTAAAGACCATTCCTATCACATGGCCGTTCGCGGTCTGGGGCCTAGATATGGTCAGAAAACAGAAAAAAATCATCTCCTGGCTGTTTTGAGTACCTCTTGGTCTCTATTGACAAGTTCAGTAAGTGGATCGAGGCAAAGGCAGTGAGAAAAGCCGATGGTGCTACTGCACTAAAATTCGTCTGCAGCCTCGTAGTGAGATACGACATCCCACACATCATAATCACAGGCAATGGCACAAACTTCGCTCAAGGAGAACTGAAGAATTATTGCAATAACGTAGGGATCCGGCTTGACCTGGAATCTGTGGAGCATCCACAATGCAATGGGCAGGTCGAGCAATCCAATGGACTCATACTAGCCGGAGTCAAACCTCGCCTTGAAGAACCGCTGCGCCGCGTAGTCGGAGCTTAGGTTGAGGGGTTAGATTCTGTTCTGTGGAGTTTATGAACTACCCCTAACAGATCAACAGGGTTTACCCCCTTCTTTCTAGTATACAGATCTGAAGTTGTGCTTCCCTCGGTCATCATCCATGACTCCCCGCGAGTTTCCGCCTACAATGAAGATACAGCTGACGAGGCCAGACAACTATCTGTGGACCTGCTCGAAGAAGCTCAGAATTTAGCTGATCAACGTTCCACTATTTACCAGCAGAAACTCTGAAGCTATCACAATCATCGAGTTCGGAATCGCTCGTTTAAGGAAGGTGACTTGGTCCTTCGCCTTCGACTGGTGAAAGAGCATAAGTTGCAATCTCCATAGGAAGGACCTTTTGTCATCAGCAAAGTGCTACACAATGGATCTTACTACCTCGTTGATTTTTGAGAGTTAAAAGACAGACCCGCCAATTGGCACTGGAAACGCAAGCGAGAGGATCCGGATGACATTTACGATGAAACAGACCGCCCTTGGAATATAGCACAACTACGTCCTTTCCGCACTTAGCAATTTTCGCATTACATACTTTGTAAATAGTTATACATGATCAATGAAATAAAGCATATGGTTCACTCTTTGAGTCTTTTACCTCCTTTAGTTGTTCTTTTTTGGATCGTGTATGTTTTTTCCGACTAAAACCGCAGAGCTGGATGTTTCTGCCTAGGCGTGTATAAAAGTTGTGATTTTCAAAAATCGTCCTTTAGGACGTAAGCTTAAGTTTTCTGGTCGAAATTTTTTTTGTTGCGAATTTATGGATTCCTGGTAGCGACTTCCGGCACCTTAGTTGGGGGCTTGTTTCCACGGTTATTGACGGATTGCCATTGGGTTTCTTCGCCGCTGGCGAGCGTTTCCAGCTAAAGGTTTTCCGGCTCGCGGACGGTCAAATAAGCAAGTTGGAAAACTTAGAAACTAGCACTTACTTTTCTGACAAACGAAACATGCATATACTGATAAATGGATAGCATGATAAGTTTTTCTGCCCATTTAATTGTTTCATCCTAGCTACTTAAGAATATTTAACTTATATATTACAAACCCTCGATGGGGCCAAAATGATGCATTGTTTTTTCGGCAGGAATAAGTCTTCTACTTCTCCTCAGCCGGAGAAGAGCGAGCTTCATCTTTATCTTGTGCTTGTTCATCCTCCGCTTCTTTGGCCGGAGAAGAAACAAAACCTTCATCATCATCATCATCTTCAACTTCTTCTGTCGGAGAAGTGGCGCCTCCCTTGGATTTGTCCTTGGAACTGGTCCAAGTAAACTGGTCTTCATCGCCGGATCCAACAGGATGTGCCTCCGCTTCTCGATCCTTGACATACTCTGCATCAAGGGCTTCATCAGCATGAAGCACCACCTTGTCATAAAATTTGTCGTGGCGAATGCGGCGCGCAATCCGGGTATCGTAACCACTGCATGCATTTAATAATGCGTCTACATTTGCATCCGGAGGAACTCCGGTAGTGGTAAGATCGATGTCCAGATGCATAGCATGCGCTAAGCACATAGCCAAAGAAATTTGGGCAGCGCCCCTGGCAGATGAGGCTTGTAGATCCACAACCAATTCCAGGAGAGCATCCAATCTTTTGATAAGACCCCGGACTTTGCAGGTCATGCTCTCCTTAATTGCCAAATTATAGCAGATTTTCTGACACGCGGAGATCATATCGTTGCAATCTTCTCCGGCGAGCTGGATCATTTCATCATGCGGGAACTAGTTGCGGCGCTCTTCATCGTACCCAGCGGCTCTGGACAAAATGGTTGGAGCTGAGCGTCAGTTTGAGTTCAAGGGATAAGTTTGACTTGGGAGTTTTGGATACTTACCCATGACATTTGTGTTGAGAAGGTCCCAGCCTTTCTCCGCGGTATTCATGTAGTTCCGGGGCCCATGGACTTCTTTTTGTAGTTTCTGCAGTGTGTCATTGTCAACCTTTTGCTTGATCACAAAATCAGTCTCTTTTTTGAGGAGCTCAAAATTCTTTTCTGCCAGCTGCTTCTATGCAAATTCTTGCTTCTGATCCGCCTCCATGAGCTTTGCCTCTAAATCTTTATGAGAGGAGCGCAGGCTCTCAAGCTTGGAGGATGCAGTGGCAAGGGAGGAAGATGCACCTATTAAAATTAAGTTAAAATCGATTCAATAGTCGGAAAATTGGACTAAATGGTAAGCTTGGCCGGAAACATACCTTGGGCTTCCGCCAGCTACTTTTCCAGATCCACAATTTTTTTCTTTTTGTGCATCAATATCATCCGCCTGGCCCAAGATTACACGTCACTATAGGGAGATGTTCTTGTACAGCTCATAATGCAGTGCTTGTTGTTCCTGTAAGAGACGGAGCATGGATAAGTTTCCGGATGCATATAAGTTTTTACTTGTAGACTCTTTCGAAACATCATCGCTGGAAAAAAAAATCCACCATGATGCTTGGGGGCTACCAAGACACTTAAAAAAAATCAGTTTGGTTTACTTAAAGTATCAAGGTGCTTACTATTGCTAGTTTCCGCCTAGATACTTGGGGGCTACTAGGAATATTGGTTTACCTTGCGCTTGACGAGCAACTGGTCGAAGAAGTCACTTATTTCCTTTCTTGTGGAGTTGAATCTCGGAAGAATCAACATCAGCTTTGCCCTAGGCATTTCCTAGCATGGAGTTCAATATGTCTTGCTCAAGCTCCCACTTTTCCGCCTCCGTCAGCTTGTGGAAGAATTTATGTGAATAATCCTTCGGACTGGAGTACAGGTTCGATGGATCACCGAAGTTGTATGGAAATACGATGGCATCCTTAGCCGGAGCTTCATGTTGGAGATATGCCTAAGAGGCAATAATAAAGTGGTTATTATATATCTTTGTGTTTATAATAAATGTTTATATACCATGCTATAATTGTATTAACCGAAACATTGATACATGTGTGTTATGTAAACAACAATGAGTCCCTAGTAAGCCTCTTGTATAACTAGCTTGTTGATTAATAGATGATCATAGTTTCATGATCATGAACATTGGATGTTATTAATAACAAGGTTATGTCATTATATGAATGATGTAATGGACACACCCAATTAAGCGTAGCATAAGATCACGTCATTAAGTTATTTGCTATAAGCTTTCGATACATAGTTACCTAGTCCTTTCGACCATGAGATCATGTAAATCACTTATACCAGAAAGGTACTTTGATTACATCAAACGCCACTGCGTAAATGGGTGGATATAAAGGTGGGATTAAGTATCCGGAAAGTATGAGTTGAGGCATATGGATCAACAGTGGGATTTGTCCATCCCGATGACGGATAGATATACTCTGAGCCCTCTCGGTGGAATGTCGTCTAAATAGCTTGCAAGCATATAAATGTTCATAAGAGACCACATACCACGGTACGAGTAAAGAGTACTTGTCAGGAGACGAGGTTGAACAAGGTATAGAGATACCGATGATCAAACCTCGGACAAGTAAAATATCGCGTGACAAAGGGAATCGGTATCGTATGTGAACGGTTCATTCGATCACTAAGTCATCATTGAATATGTGGGAGCCATTATGGATCTCCAGATCCCGCTATTGGTTATTGGTCGGAGAGAGATCTCAACCATGTCTACATAGTTCACGAACCGTAGGGTGACACACTTAAGGTTTGATGTCGTATTAGTATATATTGAATATGGAATGGAGTTCGAAGTTTTGTTCGGAGTCTCGGATGGGATCCAGGACATCACGAGGAGTTCCGGAATGGTCTGGAGAATAAGATTCATATATAGGAAGTCATTTTATAAGTTTGAAAATGATCTGGTGCATTTATGGAAGGTTCTAGAAAAGTCCGGAAGAAATCACTATGGAAGGCGGAGTCCCGGAGGGACTCCACCTAGCATGGCCAGCCAACCCTAAGGGGTGGAGTCCCAGGTGGACTCCACCAAAGGTGGCCGGCCACCCCCCTCATGGAAAGGTGGGAATCCCACCTCAAGTGGGAATCCCACCTTGGGTAGGTTTCCCTACAAATGGAAGGTTTTGGGTTTGGGTCTTATTCGAAGACTTGTAGTCCAACACTTGGGGGTTCCACCTATAAAAAGAGGGACAAGGGGAGGGGGCCGACCACCACAAGCCCTAGCTTGGCCGCACCCCTCAAGTGGCCAGCCACCCCTCTCCCAAACCCTAGCCGCCCCTCCTCCACCTCTTCTCCCGCATACGCTTAGCGAAGCTCCGCCGGAGATCTCCATCGACACCGCCACCATGCCGTCGTGCTGCCGGGATTCCAAGGAGGATCTACTACTTCCGCTGCCCACTGGAACAGGGAGAAGGACGTCGTCTTCATCAACACCGAACGTGTGACCGAGTACGGAGGTGCTGCCCGATTGTGGCACCGTCAAGATCTTCTACGCGCTTTTGAAAGCGGCAAGTGATCATCTTCTGCAACAACGAGATCTAATCTCGTAGGCTTTGGAAATCTTCAAGGGTTAGTCTCATTCATCCCCTCGTTTCTATCGTCTTCTAGATTGCATCTTGGCTTGGATTGCGTTCTCGCGGTAGGAAATTTTTTGTTTTCTATGCTACGAATCCCTACAGTGGTATCAGAGCCATGTCTATGCATAGATGGTTGCACGAGTAGAACACAATTGTTTGTGGGCGTTGATGCTTTGTTGTCTTTAGTTTGAGTACTTTGCATCTTTGTGGCATAGTGGGATGAAGCGGCTCGGGCTAACTTTACATGACCGCGTTCATGAGGTTTGCTCCACGCTCGACATGCAACTTGTATTGCATAAGTGGCTTTGCGGGTGTCTGTCTCTCCTACTATAGTGAAGATTCAATTTACTCTTCTATTGACAACAATAGTATCACCGTTGTGGTTCATGTTTGTAGGTAGATTAGATCTTACTCGAAAACCCTAAACCACGTAAAATATGCAAACCAAATTAGAGATGTCTAACTTGTTTTTGCAGGGTTTGGTGATGTGATATGGCCATAATGTGATGATGAATATGTATGAGATGATCATTATTGTATTGTGGCAACTGGCAGGAGCCTTATGGTTGTCTTTAAATTTCATGTTGAGTAGTACTTCAAAGAAGTTGTAATAGTTGCTACATGGGAGAACAATCATGAAGACGGCGCCATTGACCTTGACGCTACGCCGACGATGATGGAGATCATGCCCGTTGATGATGGAGATCATGTCCGTGCTTTGGAGATGAAGATCAAAGGCGCAAAGACAAAGGGGCCATATCATATCACATATAAATTGCATGTGATGTTAAATCTTTTTATGCATCTTATTTTGCTTAGATCGCAACGGTAGCATTATAAGATGATCCCTCTCACTAAAATATCAAGATAATAAAGTGTTCATCCTTAGTAGCACTGTTGCCAAGACTTGTCGTTTCGAAGCATCTCGTGATGATCGGGTGTGATAGATTCAACAAGTGCATACAACGGGTGCAAGCCAGTTTTGCACATGAAAATACTAAGGTTGCCTTGACGAGCCTAGCATGTACAGACATGGTCTCAGAACGCGTGATACCGAAAGGTAGAGCATGAATCATATGAGTGTTCGCCATTGAAGTTACATCTTGTCTCGTGATGATCGGACTTGGTGTGGTGGATTTGGTTCGTGTGATCACTAAGACAATTCGAGGGATATTGTTTTGAGTGGGAGTTCACCTAGAATTTTAATTTTGTTGAATTAAAATTTGAACTCAATTTGTCATAAACTTAGTCTAAACTATTGCAAATATATGTTGTAGATTATGGCATCCCCATCAATCAATTTTAACCAGTTCCTAGAGAAAGAAAAGTTTAAGAGCAATGGTAGCAACTTCACCGACTGGTTCCGTCATGTGAGGATTTTCCTCGCTGGTGGAAACCTGCAATATGTGCTCAAAGCACCGCTAGGTGACCCTCCTGCAGAAACTGAAACCGATGAAGTAAAGAATGTTTACGAGACTCGGAAAACTCGGTACTCTCAAGTTCAGTGTGCCATCCTATGCAGTCTGGAAGCCGATCTTCAAAAACGTCTTGAGCACCACGATCCTCATGAGTTGGTCAATGAGCTGAAAGCTATTTTTGAAACTCATGCGGCCGTGGAATGCTATGAAGCATCGAAACACTTCTTCAGTTGCATGATGGAAGAGGGCAGCTCCGTTAGTGAGCACATGCTCATCATGACTGGGCATGCGAAGAAACTCAGTGACTTGGGAATAGTGATTCCTAACAGACTAGGGATTAATCGTTTCCTTCAATCACTGCCACCTAGTTACAAGAACTTTGTGATGAACTACAATATGCAGAACATGAACAAAGAGTTACCTGAACTCTTCGCCATGCTGAAATCTGCTGAGATTGAGATCAAGAAAGAGCACCAAGTGTTGATGGTCAACAAGACCACCAGTTTCAAGAAACAGGGCAAGTCTAAAGGAAAATTCAAGAAGGGTGCCAAGAAAGCTGCCACGCCTCCTGTGAAACCTAAGACTGGCCCTAAGCCTGATGCTGAGTGCTTTTACTGCAAGAAGAAGGGACACCGGAAGCGTAATTGCTCCAAGTATTTGGCTAATCTGAAGAGCGGCCTTGACAAGAAGAAGAAAGGTATATCTGATATACATGTTATAGATGTTTATCTTACTGGTTCTCGTACTAGCACCTGGGTATTTGATACTGGTTCGGTTGCTCATATTTGTAACTCGAAACAGGAACTACGGAATAAACGAAGACTATTGAAGGATGAAGTGACGATGCGCGTTGGAAATGGATCCAAGGTTGATGTGATCGCTGTCGGCACACTTCCTCTACATCTACCTTCGGGATTAGTTTTAAACCTCAATAATTGTTATTTTGTACCCGCGTTGAGCATGAACATTATATCTGGATCTTATTTAATGCAAGACGGTTATTCATTCAAGTCTGAGAATAATGGTTGTTCTATTTTTATGAATAATATCTTTTATGGTCAAGCACCTGATAAGAATGGTTTATTTTTATTAGATCTCGATAGTAGTGATACACATGTTCATAACATTGATGCTAAGCGAATTAAATTGAATGATAATTCTACTTATATGTGGCACTGTCGTCTTGGTCATATTGGAGTGAAACGCATGAAGAAACTCCATACCGATGGATTACTTGAATCACTTGACTTTGAGTCACTTGATAGATGCGAAGCGTGTCTAATGGGAAAAATGACTAAGACTCCATTCTCTGGTATTATGGAGCGAGCTACAGACTTATTGGAAATCATACATACCGATGTGTGCGGACCAATGAGTGTAGCCTCGCGCGGTGGTTATCGTTATGTTCTAACCTTCACAGATGATCTGAGTAGATATGGGTATATCTATTTCATGAAACATAAATCCAAAACTTTCGAGAAGTTTAAGGAATTCCAAAGTGAAGTAGAAAATCAACGTAACAAGAAGATTAAATTTCTACGATCTGATCGCGGAGGTGAATATCTGAGTTACGAGTTTAGCATGCATTTAAAGAAATGCGGAATACTTTCACAATTGACACCGCCGGGAACACCACAACGAAATGGTGTGTCCGAACGTCGTAATCGAACTCTCTTAGATATGGTTCGTTCTATGATGTCTCTTACTGATTTGCCGTTATCATTTTGGAGTTATGCATTAGAGACAGCTGCATTCACTTTAAATAGGGCACCATCTAAATCCGTTGAAACGACACCATATGAATTATGGTTTAATAAGAAACCTAAGCTGTCGTTCCTTAAAGTTTGGGGTTGCGAAGCCTATGTAAAAAAGTTACAACTGGACAAGCTAGAACCCAAAGCGGAGAAATGCTTCTTCATAGGATACCCTAAGGAAACTATAGGGTATACTTTCTATCACAGATCCGAAGGCAAAATCTTTGTTGCTAAGAACGGAACCTTTCTTGAGAAAGAATTTCTCACTAAAGAAGTGACTGGAAGAAAAGTAGAACTCGACGAGATTATTGAATCTTCTCTCGTTGATCAGAGTAGCGCAGTACCGGAAGTTGTTCCTGTGCCGCCTGCACCGGTAACAGAGGAAGCAAATGATAATGATCATGAAACTTTGAACGAGATAGCTACTGAACCTCGTAGATCGACAAGGGAACGTACCACTCCTGATTGGTTTGATCCTTGTCTAAATGTCATGATTGTGGACAACAATGATGAAGACCCTGCGACGTATGAAGAAGCGATGATGAGCCCAGATTCCAACAAATGGCAAGAAGCCATGAAATCCAAAATGGGATCCATGTATGATAACAAAGTGTGGACTTTGGTAGACTTACCTGATAGCCGCAAGGCTGTCGAGAATAAATGCATCTTCAAAAGAAAAAACAGATGTTGATGGTAATATTACTGTCTATAAAGCTCGACTTGTCACAAAGGGTTTCCGACAAATTCAAGGTGTTGACTACGATGAGACTTTCTCACCTGTAGCGAAGCTAAAGTCTGTGAGGATTTTGTTAGCAATAGCTGCATTTTTCGATTATGAGATTTGGCAGATGGATGTCAAAATGGCGTTCCTTAATGGAGACATTGAGGAAGAGTTGTATATGTACAACCCAAAGGTTTTGTCGATCCTAAAAATGCTAACAAGGTGTGCAAACTTCAGCGTTCAATTTATGGACTGAAGCAAGCATCCAGAAGTTGGAACCGACGCTTTGATAAGGTGATCAAAGACTTCGGGTTTATACAGTGTCATGGAGAGGCCTGTATTTACAAGAAAGTGAGTGGGAGCTCTATAGCATTCCTGATATTATATGTAGATGACATATTATTGATTGGGAATGATATAGAACTATTAAGCAGTGTAAAAAGTTATTTGAATAATAGTTTTTCAATGAAAGACCTTGGTGAAGCATCGTACATTTTAGGCATCAAGATTTATAGAGTTAGATCAAGACGCCTAATAGGGCTTTCACAGAGTACATACCTAGACAAGATTCTAAAGAAGTTTAGAATGCACGAAAGTAAGAAAGGGTTCTTACCTATGTTACCAGGCAAGGTCTTGAGTAAGACTCAAGGTCCGGCTACGGCAGAAGAAAGAGAAAGGATGAATCAGATCCCCTATGCCTCGGCAGTAGGCTATATCATGTATGACATGCTATGAACTAGACCGGATATAGCACATGTTGTTAGTTTGACTAGCAGATATCAAAGTGATCCAGGAATGGAACACTGGACAGCGGTCAAGAATATCCTGAAGTACTTGAAAATAACTAAGGATATGTTTCTTTGTTATGGAGGTGACCAAGAGCTCGTTATGTGATTACACCGATGCAAGTTGGAACACTGATCCTGATGACTCTAAGTCTCAGTCTGGGTACGTGTTTATATTGAATGGTGCTGCAGTAAGCTTGTCAAGCTCGAAGCAGTGCACGGTGGCGAAGTCTTCAACAGAATCGGAGTACATAGCGGCTTCAGAGGCTTCATTAGAAGCGGTATGGATGAAGAGGTTCATTGTAGAGCTCGGTGTGGTTCCTAGTGCATTGGACCCACTTGTCATCTATTGTGACAACATGGGTGCCATCGCCAATGCACAAGAACCAAGGTCACACAAGAGGCTGAAGCATATCAAGCTGCGTTATCATTCGATTCGCGAGTACATCGAAGATGGAGAAGTAAAGATTTGCAAAGTACACACTGATCTGAATGTAGCAGATCCGTTGACTAAAGCTCTCCCTAGGGCAAAGCATGACCAACACCAGAAGGCCATGGGTGTTAGGTACCTTACAATGTAATCTAGATTATTGACTCTAGTGCAAGTGGGAGACTGTTGGAGATATGCCCAAGAGGCAATAATAAAGTGGTTATTATATATCTTTGTGTTTATGATAAATGTTTATATACCATGCTATAATTGTATTAACCGAAACATTGATACATGTGTGTTATGTAAACAACAATGAGTCCCTAGTAAGCCTCTTGTATAACTAGCTTGTTGATTAATAGATGATCATAGTTTCATGATCATCAACATTGGATGTTATTAATAACAAGGTTATGTCATTATATAAATGATGTAATGGACACACCCAATTAAGCGTAGCATAAGATCACGTCATTAAGTTATTTGCTATAAGCTTTCGATACATAGTTACCTAGTCCTTTCGACCATGAGATCATGTAAATCACTTATACCTGAAAGGTACTTTGATTACATCAAACGCCACTGCGTAAATGGGTGGTTATAAAGGTGGGATTAAGTATCCGGAAAGTATGAGTTGAGGCATATGGATCAACAGTGGGATTTGTCCATCCCGATGACAGATAGATATACTCTGGGCCCTCTCGGTGGAATGTCGTCTAAATAGCTTGCAAGCATATGAATGGTTCATAAGAGACCACATACCACGGTACGAGTAAAGAGTACTTGTAAGGAGACGAGGTTGAACAAGGTATAGAGATACCGATGATCAAACCTCGGACAAGTAAAATATCACGTGACAAAGGGAGTCAGTATCGTATGTGAATGGTTCATTCGATCACTAAGTCATCGTTGAATATGTGGGAGCCATTATGGATCTCCAGATCCCGCTATTGGTTATTGGTCGGAGAGAGATTTCAACCATGTCTACATAGTTCGCGAACCGTAGGGTGACACACTTAAGGTTTGATGTCGTATTAGTAGATATTGAATATGGAATGGAGTTCGAAATTTTGTTCGGAGTCTCGGATGGGATCCAGGACATCACGAGGAGTTCCGGAATGGTCCGAAGAATAAGATTCATATATAGGAAGTCATTTTATAAGTTTGAAAATGATCCGGTGCATTTATGGAAGGTTCTAAAAAGTTCTAGAAAAGTCTGGAAGAAATCACTATGGAAGGTGGAGTCCCGGAGGGACTCCACCTAGCATGGCCGGCCAACCCTAAGGGGTGGAGTCCCAGGTGGACTCCACCAAAGGTGGCCGGCCACCCCCCCCCCCCCCCCCTCATGGAAAGGTGGGAATCCCACCTTGGGTAGGTTTCCCTACACATGGAAGGTTTTGGGTTTGGGTCTTATTCGAAGACTTGTAGTCCAACACTTGGGGGTTCCACCTATAAAAAGAGGGACAAGGGGAGGGGGCCGGCCACCACAAGCCCTAGCTTGGCCGCACCGCTCAAGTGGCCGGCCACCCCTCTCCCAAACCCTAGCCGCCCCTCCTCCACCTCTTCTCCCGCATACGCTTAGTGAAGCTCCGTCGGAGATCTCCATCGACACCGCCACCACGCCGTCGTGCTGCCGGGATTCCAAGGAGGATCTACTACTTCCACTGCCCGCTGGAACAGGGAGAAGGACGTCGTCTTCATCAACATCGAACGTGTGACCGAGTACGGAGGTGCTGCCCGATTGTGGCACCGTCAAGATCTTCTACGCGCTTTTGAAAGCAGCAAGTGATCATCTTCTGCAACAACGAGATCTAATCTCGTAGGCTTTGGAAATCTTTAAGGGTTAGTCTCGTTCATCCCCTCGTTGCTACCGTCTTCTAGATTGCATCTTGGCTTGGATTGCGTTCTCGCGGTAGGAAATTTTTTGTTTTCTATGCTACGAATCCCTACACTTCAGCCTTATCATTGGAGGTCACTTCCGCTTCTTCCGGGATCTTATCTTGAGGCTCCTCCAGAGCAGCTTCCGCCTCCCTTCTGCTGCTCACGGGAATAATTTCTGGTTGAGCTTGGGCAGCTGGGTCGGGGGAAGGCTGGACCTCAGGTGGAGTTGAGTGGGGAGCTGGGTTCGAGGTACTTGGTGGCGTCGGGGTAGTTGGGCCCACGGCCAGAGACGTCTTCAGATACTTCGTGATCGACTTCTGGGTGTGATGACCCACAAGTATAGGGGATCGCAACAGTCTTCGAGGGAAGTAAAACCCAATTTATTGATTCGACACAAGGGGAGACAAAGAACACTTGGAAGCCTTAACAACGGAGTTGTCAATTCGATTGCACTGAAACAGACTTGCTCGCAAGAGTTTATCGGTAGTAACAGTTTTATAGCGATAGAGTAGTGAAATAACAGACAGAGTAATGAGAGACAGCAGTAATGATTATAGTAAACAGCAAGATTAAAATACTGTAGGCACGGGGATGGATGACGGGCGTTGCATGGATGAGAGAAACTCATGTAACAATCATAGCAGGGCATTTGCAGATAATAATAAAACGGTGTCCAAGTACAAAGCAATCAATAGGCATGTGTTCCATATATAGTCGTGCGTGCTCGCAATGAGAAACTTGCACAACATCTTTTGTCCTACCAGCCGGTGGCAGCCGGGCCTCAAGGGAAACTACTGGATATTAAGGTACTCCTTTTAATAGAGTACCGGAGCAAAGCATTAACACTCCGTGAACACATGTGATCCTCACATCGCTACCATTCCCTCCGGTTGTCCCGATTTCTGTCACTTCGGGGCCATCGGTTCCGGACAGCGACATGTGTATACAACTTATAGATAAGACCATAAACAATGATTATCTTCATGAAACAATAACATGTTCAGATCTGAGATCATGGCACTCGGGCCCTAGTGACAAGCATTAAGCATAACAAGTTGCAACAATATCATCAAAGTACCAATAACGGACACTAGGCACTATGCCCTAACAATCTTATGCTATTACATGACCAATCTCATCCAATCCCTACCATCCCCTTCGGCCTACAGCGGGGGAATTACTCACACATGGATGGGGGAAACATGGCTGGTTGATGTAGAGGTGATGGCGGTGATGGCGGCGATGATCTCCTCCAATTCCCCGTCCCGGCGGAGTGCCGTAACGGAGACTTCTGGCTCCCGCGACGGAGTTTCGCGATGTGGCGGCGTTCTGGAGGGTTTCTGGCGACTTCGACTTCTCCCCTGGTGTTTTTAGGTCGAGGCGAATAAGTAGTCCGAAGGAGGGCGTCGGAGGCCGGCCGAGGGGGCCACACCACAGGGCCGCGCGGGCCCCCCCTGGGCCGCGCCGCCCTATGGTGTGGAGCCCTCGGGCCTCCACTTCAATTGCCCTTCTGGCTCCGTTAGTTTCCTGGGAAAATAGGGCCTTCTGCATAAATTCCGAGGTTTTTCCCGAAAGTTGGATTTCTGCACAAAAACGAGACACCAGAGCAGTTCTGCTGAAAACAGCGTTAGTCCGTGTTAGTTGCATCCAAAACACACAAATTAGAGGCAAAACAATAGCAAAAGTGTTCGGGAAAGTAGATACGTTTTGGACGTATCAACTCCCCCCAAGCTTAGCTTATTGCTTGTCCTCAAGCAATTCAGTTAACAACTGAGCGATAAAAGAGCTTTCACGAACACATTTGCTCATATGATGTATATATTCTCATGCTATGGCTAATACTCGAGCAGTTCATAATGAGATACATGCAAATAAGATCATCTAACAGCTATGTCAATCATGGAGAGGTACCAACAATTAATAAGAAGCATCATGAATCATGTGTATAAGCAAGATTGCAATGTTCATAAGAGAGAATGATAAAGTGGTATCTCGCTGGCCTGTATTTGGTTGGCAAAACATAAATGCCCGGGCACCTCTGGAGTTCATAGAAAGACTAGAAGTAGTGATTGTCAAAAGATAAATGCATCAAAGTTATACCACAATCAATCATATTTTGAGACAAGCATATTGTACTAAGAATGACAGTTGTGCTCTCAAGATAGTGCTCAAAGAAATAATGGAGACACAACATAAAAGTAAAAGATTGACCCTTCGCGAGAGGGAAGCGAGGGGATTAACATGCGCTAGAGCTTTTCATTTTTATAAAGACAGGAGTAAAATTATTTTGAGAGGTGTTTGTTGTTGTCAACGAATGGTAATGGGTACACTAACTACCTTGCCAACCGGACTTTCAAGAGCGGCTCCCATGGATTATTGCATATTTATTTGGCACTCCTTCCAACCTTTCTTGCACAAACCATGGCTAACCGAATCCTCGGGTGCCTGCCAACAATCTCATACCATGAAGGAGTGCCCTTTTATTTTAGTTTTATCATGATGATGACACTCCCCCCAACCTTTGCTTACACAAGCCATGGCTAACCGAATCCTTCGGGTGCCGTCCAACAATCACAAACCATGGAGGAGTGTCTATTTAAGTTAATTAATTTGGGACTGGGAATCCCATTGCCAGCTCTTTTTGCAAAATTATTGGATAAGCGGATGTGCCACTAGTCCATATGAGAGTCCGTCAAAAGTAAATGACAAGGTTGAAAGCTAAACACCACATACTTCCTCATGAGCTATGAAACATAAACACAAATTGAGAAGCATTTTGAAGGTTTTAAAGGTAGCGCACGAGAATTTACTTGGAATGGTTTGAAATGCCATGCATAGGTATTTATGGTGGACACTCTGGAATAACTTGGTTTTCATGTGTTTGGAAGCACGAGCAGCGTTCCCGCTCAGTACAAGTGAAGGCTAGCAATAGACTAGGGAGCGACAAACCAAGAGAGCAGTAACTGTCATAATCATGCTTGCGGCAAAATAAATTAACGGAGGCATAAAAGTGATACAAGAACTCTGAAGCAATATAAATCATCGAGGCTTAATTGACTTTTTGTTCAGTCATATGCATGCGTGAGCATGTGCCAAGTCGATATAAATGAATTATTCAGAGGAGGATACCACAATGCCATACTTACTTATGAATAAAGCAATGCAAACAAACATACATGACATGCTACTCATATTAATAAATCGGAGCTAAACATGAGAGATCATGAACTACTAGACTTTCTCAAATAACATATACCTCACATGAACCAACTAAGCATGCTCACATGGATGAGTATATGTACAAAAATGAAAGCAAATAGAGTTCATACCAGCCTCTCACCACAATCAGGTTGTCGTAGATCGTCATTATTGCCTTTTCACTTGTGCAGCTTGGATAATATGAAATGAAAACCACGCTCCAGACACCGAAGACCATTGAATTCATAAAGAACTTTACAAAACAGAGAAGAACAGCAAATATTTTTGGCGTTTTCGAATTGCAAATAAGAACAAGAGGAAACAAACAAACAAAGCAAAATCTTTTTGGGTTTTCTTATAGCAAACTAGCAATAGCAAATAAAGTGAAGCAAATGCAAGAAACCAAAGCAAACAAATGGTGAAGAGAAACAACAGAAATATTTTTGGTCTTTTTGTGTTTTGGGAAGGAAAACAAAGCAAAACAAGAAATAGCAAACTAAAAGAAACACAGAAAAGCGAGATGGCAGAAATCTGCCAAAACCTGACAGCAGTACAGAAATCGATTTTAACAAAAATCTTACGTTGCTCAGATCGAAAAGTGTTCAACTAATGAAAGTTAGATAACAACCTGGGGAACCTGCACAAAAATTTGCAGCTTAAAATGACGCTCTGGCTATTTTTGACGATTTTTACAGTAACGTTCCAGAATCTGTTTTCAGGCAGCATTTCCCCAAATATCATCCTCCTCTCATTAGAAAACCACTCAAACGAACAAAACAAGTATGTACAAGTATCCAGTAACCATAATATGCAAAGAATGAGTGATGCCGGTATACCTCCCCCCAAGCTTAGGCTTTTGGCCTAAGTGGAGTTTAATCCCATCGATCCCATGAGGTAGTGTCTCCGTAATATGAAGATGGGTCGTATTCCGGGTATGTGCTAGAAGAAGCACCCGGATATGTGACGGTGTGGTCGTAGGAGGTCCCGACGTCCTCGGAGTCATGTTGCTGGTGGAAGTCTTTTATCTTCAAATGTTCATCCACCTCCTCCTTAGTGCACGACCATGACTGCCTGTCAATACTCAACAAACCAGGTTGGGGAAGAGGGATTTCCTTCTCCTCCCCGTCAGAAAACAACATTCTATACACCATACTATCTAAAGTAGAGTCAGTAGTAACAAAATGATGACTCTTCATAGCAGTAATATCGAGTCTCCTAGGGGCCAATGGCACATCATTAGGATCAATAGGAAGATTAAGAAAAGTTAAAACACGCAGCGCAATAGTTCCTCCAAAAATAGGCCCCCTGGTAGTCAGGCGGCGAGCAATAAGAGCACCAAGGTGATAAGATGTATGACCAGTAAGTGCAATATTCAGGAAAGCAAGATGGTAGCTAGAGATATTACTAGTGTTCTCCCTACCAAGAATGCTAGTAGCAATGTAGTATGCAAAATATTTAATGGCGGGGAGTTGAATGTTTCTTATCTTGCCCCGCTGAATGGTGCGACAATCATCATCGGTGATTCCACGGTAGAGCTCCAGCAAGTCCCGGGGGTTGTCATCAATCCTACTTGCTGTACCTACAGGGGCAATATCCAGGGCACAACAAAAATCCTTCAATGGCATAGTCACAGTATTACCATAAATCCTGAACGCAACTGTTGGCTCATAGTGTTTGTTGTTGAACTGGAAACTCTCGACGAAGATTTTGGTGAGCAAGTAGTATTGCTCCCTTTCATCGCACATATAAGTGGTTAACCCTGCCCTGTTGACAAGGGTTAAGAAATCCTCCAGTATCCCTGCATTCCTTAGAAAATCATAACATGGAAAAGTAGAAGCATTAGGGGGACCGTTGTCCTCTTCAGGCGCGAAACTAGGTGCGAGGATGTCTTCATTGTATGATTGTCTAATCCGGGTGGCGGCCCTAGAAGGCCTCCCGGTGCTGGTTGTCCCCTTCTTGAACAACTCCCCAAAGCTAAACTTCTTCATAGCTTCTCTGAAATTTTCAACAAATGACATAAAAATTTGGTTTGGTGACATATAATTGAGGGAAACTACCATAGGAACTTGCTAGAGTACTAATCATGCATCAAAACTAGTTTCTACCACTTAGAACAAGCATGCAAGCTCACTAAACATGTTACCTACAGCAGCAAAATATTCAAGATATACTCAACCAAACGAAATTCTACTTGGATGGGTGGAGGAGTCACATACCGAAGAGCAAATGTGCCAAATTTCAGACAGAAATCTAGGCTGAGCAAAGAGATCGAAAAATCTGGAGCTCTGGAGCAAAAACGCGAGTGAGAGGAACTTGGTGTCGATTTTTTCGGGAGAGAGAAGAGTCTGGGAGGAAGAGATGGCAAAGTGGGGCAGAGGGGGACCCACACCACATGGTGGCGCGGCCACCTCCTTGGCCGCGCCGGCCTGTGGTCTGGCGCCCTCTCGGTGCCCCACAGGTCATCCTCTCGGTGCTCCCAGGTGCCTCGTGGAAAAATAGGACCAACGGTATAATTTTTGTGAATTTTTGAAAACTTTGAAAAACGCACATTTCTGGGTATTTAGTTTATTATTACTGGCCAGGAAATTTTTTTGAAATCTTCGAATAACTCAAGAACTTTGCAAATTAAAAGTGCTACAGCAACTAGAGCAAGTGGAGGAAGAAAGATATGTTGTTTACCCCCTCTATGCATATAAAAGGTATTTGTTAACAAGGTTGATCAAGTCTTGCCACCAAATAAATTTTACATAGCATAAGAAGAAATAAACCTCAAATCAATCATGTTACCTTGAATTGTATTGATATGGATCCAATCACGAGAGTTTGATATTCTTCCTTAGGCTCATATATAGGACAATCAATAGTTCCCACTTTGATAGTTCTCACATTAGAAATAGTATTAACTCCACACGCTTTCTCAATCCTCTTGGGGAAATAAACGGTATGCTCCCTATCATCAACATTGAAAGTAACCTTTCCTTTATTGCAATCAATAACAGCCCCTGCGGTGTTAAGAAAAGGTCTCCCAAGAATAATAGACATATTATCATCTTCAGGCATTTCCAACACAACAAAATCAGTTAATATCAAGCAGTTAGTAGTAACTTGAACAGGAACATTCTCACATATACCAACAGGAATAGCAGTAGATTTATCAGCCATTTGCAAAGATATATCAGTAGGTATCAACTTATCTAAGTAAAGTCTCTTATAACGAGAAAAAGGCATAACACTAACACCGGCTCCCAAGTCACATAGAGCAGTTTTAACATAATTATTCTTAATAGAACAAGGAATAGTAGGTATACCTGGGTCGCCCAACTTCTTCGGAACTTTGCCATTGAAAGAGTAATTAGCAAGCATAGTGGAAATTTCCTCATTGGGGATTTTCCTTTTGTTAGTAACAATATCTTTCATATACTTTGAATAAGGTGGCAATTTAATAGCATCAGTCAAAGGGATTTGCAAGAATAGAGGTTTCATCCAATCGCAAAATTTATTATAGTGTTCTTCTTCCTTTGATTTTAGTTTCTTAGCAGGAAAAGGCATTTGCTTTTGCACCCAAGGTTCTCTTTCATTACCATGTTTCTCAGCAATAAAGTCTTCTTTAGTGTACTTTTTATTTTTAGCATGCTTTTCAGGTTCTTCTTCAACCTCTTCTTTATCAGGAGTATCATTCTTATCATTATCATTATCATTATCATGTTCATTACCACTTTCAGTTTCAGCATCAGAAATAGAAATACTATTAGGATCATTAACAGGTTCAGAGGATTCTACAGCATTTTTATGTTTCTTCTTCTTTTTCTTCCTAGAATGAGCACTAGGTTCAATGCGTTGAGAATCTTGTTCAACTCTTTTGGGATGCCCTTCAGGATATAGAGGATCCTGGGTAGAGACACCACCTCTAGTTGTTACTTCATAAGCATGTTTCTCTTTAGAATTATTCCCTAACAAGTCATTTTGCACTTTAGTGAGTTGATCAATTTGAGTTTGAATCATTTGAAAATGTTTAACAAGCATCTTAACATCATTGGAGGTTCTCTCCACAATATCATGCAATTCACTAATAGCTTGAGAATTTTCCATTAAATGATTCTCTACTCTCATATTAAAATTTTCTTGCTTAACAATATAATTATCAAACTCATCTAAGCATTGTGCAGGAGGCTTTGAATACGGAATATCCTCCCTAGTAAAGCGTTGAAGGGAGTTTACCTCAATCATGGATGCAGGGGGAATTATCTCACATATATCTTCAATAGGAGGTAGATTCTTCACATCTTCAGATTTAATACCTTTCTCCTTGAGAGACTTCTTGGCTTCCCTCATATCTTCATCATTCAATTCAATTAAACCCCTCTTCTTCAATATTGGAGTTGGAGTCGGTTCAGGCGTAGTCCAATCATCATGATTCCGGCTTATTTTAGCCAATAATTCTTCAGCGTCATCCGGAGTTCTTTTCCTGAAAACACAACCAGCACAACTATCCAGGTATGCCCTAGACTCAATGGTTAGTCCACTATAAAATATATCAAGTAAATCATGCTTTTCCAGATCATGCTCAGGCCGAGCTCTAATAAGAGAGCAGAATCTCGACCAAGCCTCGGGCAATTTCTCTTCATCTTCCCGATTAAAATTATAAATTCTCTGCAAAGCAATATGTTGAGCACTAGCAGGAAAGTATTTGCGGAAGAAAACATCAAGCAATTCTTTCGGACTTTTAATAGAATTTGGTGGCAAATTATTATACCAAGTTTTAGCGTCATCCTTTAATGAGAATGGAAATATTTTAGCAACAAAGTAAGTACGCATCTTAACATCATCAGAAAACAAGCTACTAAGAGTAGATAACTCAGTCATGTGTTCAACAGCACTTTCTTTTTCAGTACCACAAAAGGGTGTTTTCTCAACAATAGCTATATGAGATAGATCAAGAGAAAAATCATAATCTTTATCCCTAATGTTTATAGGAGATGTGGCAAACTTAGGATCAGGAGACAGTTTATATCTAACAGCATGTTCTGCAAGCAACTTTTTAATTTTTCTTGCATCAGTAGTAGCATTGCATTTTTCAATAAAATCATCATTAAGCTCCACATAATCTTCCTCAGGATCATCACTAAAATAATCAAGTTCAGGTGAACGAAAGGTTGTAGTAGCATTATGAGTTTATTTATTTTCAATTTGTCTAGACCTAGCAATTGTAGCATCTAGAAAGGATCCCAATGAACCACTATCATCAAGCACAATGAAGCATTATCAATATTATGAGAGTGTTCAGATTCAGCAGATGTACCCACATGCGAAGCATGTGGCGGTGAAACAAGTTTATCAATCACAGATGGTGAATCAAGAGCAGCAGAGGTATTCAGAATTGTACCTTTTCTTGTAGTGGATGGTAATATGGCGATCTTAGTATCGCGAGGTTTACCCATGATGGAGAATTTGCAGCGAACAATATTAATCCAAGTGAACTTCCAAATAAAGCTATGCTCCCCGGCACCGGCGCCAGAAAATAGTCTTGATGACCCACAAGTATAGGGGATCGCAACAGTCTTCGAGGGAAGTAAACCCCAATTTATTGATTCGACACAAGGGGAGACAAAGAACACTTGGAAGCCTTAACAACGGAGTTGTCAATTCAGTTGCACCTGGAAACAGACTTGCTCGCAAGAGTTTATCAGTAGTAACAGTTTTATAGCAGTAGCAGTAGTGAAATAACAGCAGCAGAGTAACAGAGACAGCAGTAATGATTATAGTAAACAGCAAGATTAAAATACTGTAGGCACGAGGATGGATGACGGGCGTTGCATGGATGAGAGAAACTCATGTAACAATCATAGCAGGGCATTTGCAGATAATAATAAAACGGTGTCCAAGTACAAAGCAATCAATAGGCATGTGTTCCATATATAGTCGTGCGTGCTCGCAATGAGAAACTTGCACAACATCTTTTGTCCTACCAGCCGGTGGCAGCCGGGCCTCAAGGGAAACTACTGGATATTAAGGTACTCCTTTTAATAGAGTACCGGAGCAAAGCATTAACACTCCGTGAACACATGTGATCCTCACATCGCTACCATTCCCTCCGGTTGTCCCGATTTCTGTCACTTCGGGGCCATCGGTTCCGGACAGCGACATGTGTATACAACTTATAGATAAGACCATAAACAATGATTATCTTCATGAAACAATAACATGTTCAGATCTGGGATCATGGCACTCGGGCCCTAGTGACAAGCATTAAGCATAACAAGTTGCAACAATATCATCAAAGTACCAATAACGGACACTAGGCACTATGCCCTAACAATCTTATGCTATTACATGACCAATCTCATCCAATCCCTACCATCCCCTTCGGCCTACAGCGGGGGAATTACTCACACATGGATGGGGGAAACATGGCTGGTTGATGTAGAGGTGATGGCGGTGATGGCGGCGATGATCTCCTCCAATTCCCCGTCCCGGCGGAGTGCCAGAACGGAGACTTCTGGCTCCCGCGACGGAGTTTCGCGATGTGGCGGCGTTCTGGAGGGTTTCTGGCGACTTCGACTTCTCCCCTGGTGTTTTTAGGTCGAGGCGAATAAGTAGTCCGAAGGAGGGCGTCGGAGGCCGGCCGAGGGGGCCACACCACAGGGTCGCGCGGGCCCCCCCTGGGCCGCGCCGCCCTATGGTGTGGAGCCCTCGGGCCTCCACTTCAATTGCCCTTCTGGCTCCGTTAGTTTCCTGGGAAAATAGGGCCTTCTGCATAAATTCCGAGGTTTTTCCCGAAAGTTGGATTTCTGCACAAAAACGAGACACCAGAGCAGTTCTGCTGAAAACAGCGTTAGTCCGTGTTAGTTGCATCCAAAACACACAAATTAGAGGCAAAACAATAGCAAAAGTGTTCGGGAAAGTAGATACGTTTTGGACGTATCAGGGTGTTAACCCGTGAAGCCAGAACTTTTTGGCTCCTGTGACAACCAAAGGAAATATGTAAGTAACAAAGTTACACAGTTAAAAGTGAGATGTGTTCTCGGATACTTACGTGGCGCTGGGGATCAGTGGGCTCGACCCTTTCCCTGCTGTGGATAGCAATTTGAGGCGGTCGCGCTCCGCCTTTTTGGAGTCGAGACGTGTGGGTGGCTTGGTTTTGGCCTTTTTGGCGAAGGCCTCGCCGCTGACTCCGACTTCAGAGCCGGAAACCTTGGCGCGGGGACGCTTGGCGGTTCGGGAAGCAACTTTCTTGGGAGCTTGCTCCTCCTTATCGTCGTCGTCCTCCGGATCCTCCTCCGCCCCTTCGGCGCTGGTAGGTACTCGGAGTACATTTCTGAAATCCTCCTCCGCCAAAGTATTGAGCTGAAGAGGGAAATATGGAAAAGCTAAAACACTTCAAGAATGAGAAGTTAAAATGTTGACGTACGGATATGTACCAGAGGACACTGGTTGTTGGTCTTGATGTCTTTTCCCATCTCCGGGACCGGTTGGCCCCGGGTAATCTTCACAAGAGTTCGGATCCTCTTATTCAGAGAATCCGTCGGCAGATTGTCGCGGGTCACTCGCAATTAATCCTCGACCCCGGAATATTCACAGATCAACCGCTTGTTATATTTGAGCGGCTGGATTCGGCGAGTGAACCAGCTGAGAGTCAGGTCTGTTCTGGTTAGCCCATCGTGGACTAACCAGGAAATCCTTCGTGCTGCCTTATCCAATTCCGGGTACTAGGCGAGGTCAGGAATGAAGCTCCAGCTGCCTAATCCTTCATGAAACTCCAGTTCGGAGCAACTGATACGTCCATTTTGCATCACTATTTTATATCATAATTTACTGTTATTCATTGATATATTTCATATTTAGAAATGATACTTATGTTATTTCATCTATTTTGCATGTTTCATGATTATTGGAGAATCGCACACCGGAGTCAGGATTCTGCTGGAAAAAGCACCGTCAGAATGCAATATTTCGGAAGATCAACAATTGACGGAAATTACATGGAAAATCTTATTTTTCCAGAAGACGGAGATAGCCAAAAGGAGGAGCCGAGGAGGGCCGCCATGGGCCCCCCATAGGCCGGCGCGGGCCCAGGCCTGGCCGCGCCGCCTTGTGGGGAGGGGGCCCACAGCCCCCTCTGGCCGCCTCTCCTTCGCGTAATTCTTCGTCCCGAAAACCTAAGCTCCAGAGGATAGTCGCGAAGAGTCACAGCCGCCTCTGCTGGGCGGAAAACACCAGAGAGAAAAGAGCTCTCCGGCAGGCTGAAATATGCCGGGGAAATTCCCTCCCGGAGGGGGAAATCGACGCCATCGTCACCGTCATCGAGCTGGACATCATTGGGATCATCATCACCATCATCTCCATCATCATCACTGCCATCTCCACCGCTGCACCTCGTCACCGCTGTAACATCTAGGGTTGAATCTTGATTGTTTGATAGGGGAAACTCTCCCGGTATTGATTACTCCTTGTTATTGATGCTATTGAGTGAAACCATTGAACCAAGGTTTATGTTCAGATTGTTATTCATCATCATATCACCTCTGATCATGTTCCATATGATGTCTCGTGAGTAGTTCGTTTAGTTCTTGTGGACATGGGTGAAGTCTAAATGTTAGTAGTGAACTATGTTGAGTAATATTTAATGGTTTGATATTTAAGTTGTGGTGTTATTCTTCTAGTGGTATCATGTGAACGTCGACTACATGATACTTCACCTTTATGGGCCTAGGGGAATGCATCTTGTATTCGTTTGCCAATTGCGGGGTTGCCGGAGTGACAGCAACCTGAACCCCCGTTGGTATATCGATGCAGGAGGGATAGCAGGATCTCAGAGTTTAAGGCTGTGGTTAGATTTATCTTAATTACTTTCTTGTATTTGCGGATGCTTGCAAGGGGTATAATCACAAGTATGTATTAGTCCTAGGAAGGGCGATGCATTAGCATAGGTTCACCCACACAACACTTATCAAAACAATGAAGATTAATCAACTATATGAAGCGAAAGCACTAGACTAAATTCCCGTGTGTCCTCAAGAACGTTTGGTCATCATAAGTAAACAAACCGGCTTGTCCATTGCGCTAAAAAGGATTGGGCCACTCGCTGCAATTATTACTCTCGTATTTTACTTACTTGTACTTTATTTATCTGCTATATCAAAACCCCCTGAATACTTTTCTGTGAGCATTTACAGTGAATCCTTCATCGAAACTGCTTGTCAACACCTTCTGCTCCTCGTTGGGTTCGACACTCTTATTTATCGAAAGTACTACGATACACCCCCTATACTTGTGGGTCATCACCTCTCTCCCCAACCCTAACCGCTACCATCTCAAGAGTTGAGGGCCATTCCATGACTGGTAGAGGCGAAGGCCGAGGTCGTGGCCGCGGCCGAGGCGGCCGTGCTGGAGCAGCAAGGCATGCATGGTCACCGTCGCCTCCATCGTCGTCGTCTTCTGAGAGGGAGTGGGAGTTTGAGTTCATTGTCGTCCTCAATGGCGACACACTCGGCATCCATAGATTGCCGGACAAATTCGCTTAGTTCATCGCCGACAACGAGCCGGCCGCGCTACACCTGTGGGAGGTTGGATGCTACTTTTATCCGTGGCCGGTGGACGTGCTCTTCGATGGGCGCGGCAAGATGTACCTCCACACCAGCTGGGAGAAGTTCGCACGCTTCCACGACCTCCAAGCCGGCTGCGTGCTCAACTTCTGCTACCAAGGTAGCGAGGATATGAGTGTGAAGGTGTTCGACAACACGTCCTGCCACCGACACTACCACAACGACGACGAAGAAGACAACGATTGAATGCTTTGAGTGTTCTTTCTTCGCAGCAAAAATGGCCACGGAGGTTTCTGTATGCTCTCCTGCATAGGACCAACATGGCTATCATTGCCAGCTGAATTTTCCAGTTTGGGTGACTGAAAGTGCATGAGAGTGTTGATACGTTGCAAACGTATCTATGAGTTTTGATGCTCCATGTTTGTTTTACACCAATTTTTATATGTTTTTGTCTACACTTTATTGCACTTTTATACATTTTTCGGCACTAAGCTATTGACAAGATGCCAAAGTGCCAGTTCCCTATTTTCTGTTGTTTTGTATTTCAGAATAGTTGTACAGGAAATATTCTCGAAATTGGACGAAACAAAAGCCGAAGATCTTATTTTACCGCAACGAAGACGAAGTCCAGAGGAGAGACGGAGGGGCACCACAGGGCGGCCACACCACCCCATGGTGCGGCCAAGGGTGGGCCCGCGCCATGGCATGGTGTGGGCCACCCAGGCGGCCACCGACCTCGCCCTTCCGCCTATAAATTTCCTTCAACGAAAAAACCCTAAAAATAACAGCCTCCATCCATGAAAAGTTCCGTCGCCGCCGCCATCGTCCAGACAAGTTTCTGGGGTCAGAAGTTCCTGTTCCGGCACCATGCCGTGATGGGGATTGACCCCGGAGCCATCTCCATCGACTCCACCGCCTCCACTTCGACTCCATGATGGTTCGTGAGTATTTCCCCCATGGACTACGGGTTCTCGGCTGTAGCTAGTTGGTTCTCTCTCTCCCATGTAGTTCAATACAATGATCTCATGAGCTGCCTTACATGATTGAGATTCATATGATGTAATTGGTGTTGTGTTTATTGGGATCCAATAAATTGTGGAATTGTGATCAGATTCTTCATTATATTATCATACTACTGTTATTTAAGATCTTGCATGCTCTCCGGTACTTGTAGTTACCTTGATCAAGTAGTTGCCTGTATCTCCAAGAGGGAGTATTTATGCTCGATAGTGGGTTCATGCCTTTGGTTTTCTGGAAGAGTGACAATAACTTCTAAGATTGTAGATGTGTTGTTGCTAATAGGGAGAAAACAACAATGTTTTGTATAAGGATAATTCTATTGTTTACTTTACATACATTGCTTAATGCGATAATATGTTGCTTGCAACTTAATACTGGAAGGGGTTCCGATGATAACCTGAAGGTGGATTATTAGTCATAGACGCAGTTAGATTACAGTCTATGTATTATGTTGTAATGCCCAATTAAATACTACAGTAACCTTTATCTTATCATAGCATGCATTGTCATGCTCTCACAATTATCAATTGCCCAACTGTAATTTGTTCATCCAACACATGTTATTTGGAGAGTTACCACTACTATAGATAGCTGGGAACCCCGGTCCTTCTGTCATCATCATTGCCCTACAGTCAACTCCGTACTGGAATATTTTCTGATGCCATCTCCTCTATGCTGTTGTTGTTGTGTTACTATTTCCATTGTTCTCATATTACGACTGCTTTCACATCACCCCTATTACTAGTGTTTTTCCAGGTGCAGCTGAATTGAAAACTCCGCTGTTAAGGCTTATAAGTATTCTTTACCTCCCCTTGTGTCAAATCAATAAATTTGGGTTTTACTTCCCTCGAAGACTGTTGTGACGATCCCCTATACTTGTGGGTAATCAAGTGTAAAACCATGTTCCCAATTATGTATTAGTTTGTGTAATGTTCCTCCTCTCTATTAAAATGAAAATGCAAAAAAGAGTATTTTAATGTAAAAACAAGTTTGGGGGCCTCGTTTGAGGAACGCGGCTAAGCAAGGATGTCCACCTAACGCGGCACGAAGAAAAAATGTCCCGCAAATGCTCGATTCGGTGCTGTTTGGGGGGGCACTTTGGGGGACGCAACTGGAGATGCTCTTAGGGTGGAGGTGAAGGGGGTGCGTTGTTGGCGATGGGGGTGAGGCCAAGTCCTCACCGGAGGCGGGGACGACATGGTTGTCCGCGGCTTTCTTGACGGAGGTGACGAAGAAATTTGAAGGTTAAGGGTGTGGGCATGATCTCGCCGGTGAGCAAATATAGGGATAAAGATGCGTCGCTGGCGGACAGACATAGGGTTAGGGGTGCCGGTCTCACCGCCGCCGGAGAAAGAGGGGTTAGACGGATGGTCGGCTTGGGGGTGATGGACCGGCGTAGGTGGAGACTAGCATAGGGTGGGGCGGAATGGTAGCGGCGCCATCTGTGGGTGGTGGGACCTGGCGGTTAGGTCTTAGAGGGTCGGACATGTCAACAAGGAAAAAAAGAGGAAGAAGGCAATGTGGAAAGCCAGTAGAGGGGTGCATGTGCTGATCTATCATATACACGAGCATGTAAAATGTTTTGTATGTGTTATGGTTGTGGACTCTCCCATATAACCTTGTATAGTTTGAAGAGAACACGAGAGATCTAAACCGAGCCAAATATCTTGTAATTGTTGAGTGCTTTCAACACCTATATTAACACATAACCCGGCCTGAGACAAAGGGTACGCTTAACCCTATTCCTTTTCAAATGGTATTAAAGCCTTCTTCTTCCTAAAAACACATCTACAATCAAATCCCGATCCATGGCGGCATCGTCGAGTTCCCTCTCTGGCAACTCCCTCAGCCGCGACGTGACAGAGAAGCTCACGCCTGAAAATTTCATGGTGTGGAAAGCTGTGGTTCTACCCACAGTCCATGGTGTCCACCAATTCTGGTATCTTGATGGATCAATCAAAGCACAAGTAGAGAAGATCACCATCGAGAATCTCGTCGATGGGAAGAAGGTACAAGAAGAGGAGGAGAACGATGTCTTTCCGACATGGGTAGAAAAGGACCAGCAGGTTCTAGCCTACTGATACGTCTCCGACGTATCGATAATTTCTTATGTTCCATGCCACATTATTGATGTTATCTACATGTTTTATGCACACTTTATGTCATATTCGTGCATTTTCTGGAACTAACCTATTAACAAGATGCCGAAGTGCCGATTCTTTGTTTTCTGCTGTTTTTGGTTTCAGAAATCCTAGTAACGAAATATTCTCGGAATTGGACGAAATCAACGCCCAGGGTCCTATTTTGCCACGAAGCTTCCAGAAGTCCGAAGGAGAGACGAAGAGGGGCCACGAGGGGGCCACACCCTAGGGCGGCGCGGCCCCCCCTTGGCCGCGCGGCCCTGTGGTGTGGGGCCCTCGTGCCGCCTCTTGACCTGCCCTTCCGCCTACAAATAGCCTCCGTGACGAAACCCCCAGTACCAAGAGCCACGATACGGAAAACCTTCCAGAGACGCCGCCGCCGCCGATCCCATTTCGGGGGATCCAGGAGATCGCCTCCGGCACCCTGCCGGAGAGGGGAATCATCTCCCGGAGGACTCTACGCCGCCATGGTCGCCTCCGGTGTGATGTGTGAGTAGTCTACCCCTGGACTATGGGTCCATAGAAGTAGCTAGATGGTTGTCTTCTCCCCATTGTGCTATCATTGTTGGATCTTGTGAGCTGCCTAACATGATCAAGATCATCTATCTGTAATCCTATATGTTGCGTTTGTTGGGATCCAATGAATAGAGAATACTTGTTATGTTGATTATCAAAGTTATATCTATGTGTTGTTTATGATCTTGCATGCTCTCCGTTACTAGTAGATGCTCTGGCCAAGTAGATGCTTGTAACTCCAAGAGGGAGTATTTATGCTCGATAGTGGGTTCATGCCTGCATTGACACAGGACAGTGTGAGAAAGTTCTTAGGTTGTGTTGTGCTGTTGGCAATTGGGATTTAACATTGATGCTATGTCTAAGGATGTAGTTGTTGATTACATTACGCACCATACTTAATGCAATTGTCTGTTGCTTTGCAACTTAATCTTTGGAGGGGTTCGGATGATAACCTGAAGGTGGACTTTTTAGGCATAGATGCAGTTGGATGGCGGTCTATGTACTTTGTCGTAATGCCCAATTAAATCTCACTATACTCATCATGATATGTATGTGCATGGTCATGCTTTCTTTATTTGTCAATTGCCCAACTGTAATTTGTTCACCCAACATGCTGTTTGTCTTATGGGAGAGACACCTCTAGTGAACTGTGGACCCCGGTCCAATTCTCTATACTGAAATACAATCTACTGCAATACTTGTTCTCTTGTTTTTACGCAAACAATCATCTTCCACACAATACGGTTAATCCTTTGTTACAGCAAGCCGGTGAGATTGACAACCTCACTGTTTCGTTGGGGCAAAGTACTTTGGTTGTGTTGTGCAGGTTCCACGTTGGCGCCGGAATCTCTGGTGTTGCGCCGCACTACATCCCGCCGCCATCAACCTTCAACGTGCTTCTTGGCTCCTCCTGGTTCGATAAACCTTGGTTTCTTTCTGAGGGAAAACTTGCTGTTGTGCGCATCATACCTTCCTCTTGGGGTTCCCAACCAACGTGTGAGTTACACGCCATCAAGCTCTTTTTCTGGCGCCGTTGCCGGGGAACTGAAGAAAAACTACACCACAGAGAATTGCCTCCCACGGCAACAGCTCTTTTTCTGGTGCCGTTGCCGGGGAGATCAAGACACGCTGCAAGGGGAGTCTCCACTTCTCAATCTCTCTACTTTGTTTTTGTCTTGCTTAGTTTTATTTACTACTTTGTTTGCTGCACTAAATCAAAATACAAAAAAATTAGTTGCTAGTTTTACTTTATTTGCTATCTTGTTTACTATATCAAAAACACAAAAAAATTAGTTACTTGCATTTACTTTACTTGATTCATCATGTTTCCTTTTAATTTTACCACAAAAGACATACCGGTAGGACGTGGGTCTATAATTGGGAGAAATAATATAGAAGAATTCTTCAACCATGTTAGTACCGTTGACAATTTTGAAGATAGACACTTGGTAGAACTTGCCCCCACTTATGAAATTGTTGTTGCTTCTTTAGTACACGCGTTAGAAGCTAGATTTGTTAATCTTAATCCTGTGATTCAACATATGTTTCTTACACTCAGTGATATGGAAGAAGGAGAAAAGAAAGATTTTGTATTAGAAACCCTTCTTAAAGAATTTGGGGGAATAGCGAGAGAAGCTAGAAAAGTCTTCACTAAATATAATATGCTAGGCTCTTATACCAACTTTGCCAGTACCCTTGAGAAGATGGAAAAGGATAGACAAAAGTACACTAATGAAGTTAATTATGAGGGGGATATTAAAACATCAATACCTTGCAAGCTCTTGGGAATGTGTGAGGCACTAGAAAAGAATTTTGATTGGATTGTTCCTGAAGATTTGTTTGATGAGAGTAGCAAGCCCAAGACTAATGAAAAGGGAGCCTCTGAAACCCACATAGAAAAGATAGTGTGCATAGTTGAGAAAACTCCGCACCCCGCTGTAGAAGCACCACCCTTTGATAATACTTGATACACACTTTCTGCGCCTAGCTGAAAGGCGTTAAAGAAAAGCGCTTATGGGAGACAACCCATGTTTTTACCTACAGTACTTTGTTTTTATTTTGTGTCTTGGAAGTTGTTTACTACTGTAGCAACCTCTCCTTATCTTAGTTTTGTGTTTTGTTGTGCCAAGCTAAGCCGTTGATAGAAAAGTTCATACTAGATTTGGATTACTGCGCAGAAACAGATTTCTTTGCTGTCACGAATCTGGGCAAAATCCCCCTGTAGGTAACTCAGAAAATTATGCCAATTTACATGAGTGATCCTCAGATATGTACGCAACTTTCATTCAATTTGGGAATTTTCATTTGAGCAAGTCTGGTGCCATTTTAAAATTCGTCAATACGAACTGTTCTGTTTTGACAGATTCTGCCTTTTATTTCGCATTGCCTCTTTTGCTATGTTGGATGAATTTCTTTGATCCACTAATGTCCAGTAGCATTATGCAATGTCCAGAAGTGTTAAGAATGATTGTGTCACCTCTGAATATGTTAATTTTTATTGTGCACTAACCCTCTAATGAGTTGTTTCGAGTTTGGTGTGGAGGAAGTTTTCAAGGATCAAGAGAGGAGTATGATGCAACATGATCAAGGAGAGTGAAAGCTCTAAGCTTGGGGATGCCCCGGTGGTTCACCCCTGCATATTCTAAGAAGACTCAAGCGTCTAAGCTTGGGGATGCCCAAGGCATCCCCTTCTTCATCGACAACATTATCAGGTTCCTCCCCTGAAACTATATTTTTATTCCATCACATCTTATGTGCTTTGCTTGGAGCGTCGATTTGTTTTTGTTTTTGTTTTGTTTGAATAAAATGGATCCTAGCATTCACTTTATGGGAGAGAGACACGCTCCGCTGTAGCATATGGACAAGTATGTCCTTAGTTTCTACTCATAGTATTCATGGCGAAGTTCCTTCTTCGTTAAATTGTTATATGGTTGGAATTGGAAAATGATACATGTAGTAATTGCTATAAATGTCTTGGGTAATGTGATACTTGGCAATTGTTGTGCTCATGATTAAGCTCTTGCATCATATGCTTTGCACCCACTAATGAAGAAATACATAGAGCATGCTATAATTTGGTTTGCATATTTGGTTTCTCTAAGGTCTAGATAATTTCTAGTATTGAGTTTGAACAACAAGGAAGACAGTGTAGAGTCTTATAATGTTTTCAATATGTCTTTTATGTGAGTTTTGCTGCACCGGTGCATCCTTGTGTTTGTTTCAAATAAGCCTTGCTAGCCTAAACCTTGTATCGAGAGGGAATACTTCTCATGCATCCAAAATACTTGAGCCAACCACTATGCCATTTGTGTCCACCATACCTACCTACTACATGGTATTTTCCGCCATTCCAAAGTAAATTGCTTGAGTGCTACCTTTAAAATTCCACCATTTACCTTTGCAATATATAGCTCATGGGACAAATAGCTTAAAAACTATTGTGGTATTGAATATGTAATTATGCACTTTATCTCTTATTAAGTTGCTTGTTGTGCGATAACCAAGTTTACTGGGGACGCCATCAACTATATTGTTGAATTTCATGTGAGTTGCTATGCATGTTCGTCTTGTCTGAAGTAAGAGCGATCTACCACCTTATGGTTAAGCATGCATATTGTTAGAGAAGAGCATTGGGCCGCTAACTAAAGCCATGATCCATGGTGGAAGTTTCAGTTTTGGACATATATCCTCAATCTCAAATGAGAAAAATTATTAATTGTTGTTACATGCTTATGCATAAAAGAGGAGTCCATTATCTGTTGTCTATGTTGTCCCGGTATGGATGTCTAAGTTGAAGAATAATCAATAGCGAGAAATCCAATGCGAGCTTTCTCCTTAGACCTTTGTACAGGCGGCATAGAGGTACCCCTTTGTGACACTTGGTTAAAACATGTGCATTGTGATGATCCGGTAGTCCAAGCTAATTAGGACAAGGTGCGGACACTATTAGTATACTATGCATGAGGCTTGCAACTTGTAAGATATAATTTACATGATACATATGCTTTATTACTACCGTTGACAAAATTGTTTCATGTTTTCAAAATCAAAGCTCTAGCACAAATATAGCAATCTATGCTTTTCCTCTATGAGGACCATTCTTTTACTTTCATTGTTGAATCAGTTCACCTATTTCTCTCCACCTCAAGAAGCAAACACTTGTGTGAACTGTGCATTGATTCCTACATACTTGCTTATTGCACTTGTTATATTACTCTATGTTGACAATATCCATGAGATATACATGTTACAAGTTGAAAGCAACCGCTGAAACTTAATCTTCTTTTGTGTTGCTTCAATGCCTTTACTTTGAATTATTGCTTTATGAGTTAACTCTTATGCAAGACTTATTGATGCTTGTCTTGAAGTGCTATTCATGAAAAGTCTTTGCTATATGATTCACTTGTTTACTCATGTCATATACATTGTTTTGATCGCTGCATTCACTACATATGCTTTACAAATAGTATGATCAAGATTATGATGGCATGTCACTCCAGAAATTATCTGTGTTATCATTTTACCTGCTCGGGACGAGCAGAACTAAGCTTGGGGATGCTGATACGTCTCCGACGTATCGATAATTTCTTATGTTCCATGCCACATTATTGATGTTATCTACATGTTTTATGCACACTTTATGTCATATTCGTGCATTTTCTGGAACTAACCTATTAACAAGATGCCGAAGTGCCGATTCTTTTTTTCTAGCTGTTTTTGGTTTCAGAAATCCTAGTAACGAAATATTCTCGGAATTGGACGAAATCAACGCCCAGGGTCCTATTTTGCCACGAAGCTTCCAGAAGTCCGAAGGAGAGACGAAGAGGGGCCACGAGGGGGCCACACCCTAGGGCGGCGCGGCCCCCCCCCCTTGGCCGCGTGGCCCTGTGGTGTGGGGCCCTCGTGCCGCCTCTTGACCTGCCCTTCCGCCTACAAATAGCCTCCGTGACGAAACCCCCAGTACCGAGAGCCACGATACGGAAAACCTACCAGAGACGCCGCCGCCGCCGATCCCATCTGGGGGGATCCAGGAGATCGCCTCCGGCACCCTGCCGGAGAGGGGAATCATCTCCCGGAGGACTCTACGCTGCCATGGTCGCCTCCGGTGTGATGTGTGAGTAGTCTACCCCTGGACTATGGGTCCATAGCAGTAGCTAGATGGTTGTCTTCTCCCCATTGTGCTATCATTGTCGGATCTTGTGAGCTGCCTAACATGATCAAGATCATCTATCTGTAATTCTATATGTTGCGTTTGTTGGGATCCGATGAATAGAGAATACTTGTTATGTTGATTATCAAAGTTATATCTATGTGTTGTTTATGATCTTGCATGCTCTCCGTTACTAGTAGATGCTCTGGCCAAGTAGATGCTTGTAACTCCAAGAGGGAGTATTTATGCTCGATAGTGGGTTCATGCCTCGCATTGACACAGGACAGTGACAGAAAGTTCTAAGGTTGTGTTGTCTGTTGCCACTAGGGATAAAACATTGATGCTATGTCTAAGGATGTAGTTGTTGATTACATTACGCACCATACTTAATGCAATTGTCTGTTGCTTTGCAACTTAATACTGGAGGGGGTTCGGATGATAACCTGAAGGTGGACTTTTTAGGCATAGATGCAGTTGGATGGCGGTCTATGTACTTTGTCGTAATGCCCAATTAAATCACACTATACTCATCATGATATGTATGTGCATGGCCATGCTCTCTTTATTTGTCAATTGCCCAACTGTAATTTGTTCACCCAACATGCTGTTTGTCTTATGGGAGAGACACCTCTAGTGAACTGTGGACCCCGGTCCAATTCTCTATACTGAAATACAATCTCTTAATCTTGTTCTCTTGTTTTCGCAAACAATCATCTTCCACACAATACGGTTAATCCTTTGTTACAGCAAGCCGGTGAGATTGACAACCTCACTGTTTCGTTGGGGCAAAGTACTTTGGTTGTGTTGTGCAGGTTCCACGTTGGCGCCGGAATCTCTGGTGTTGCACCGCACTACATCCCGCCGCCATCAACCTTCAACGTGCTTCTTGGCTCCTCCTGGTTCGATAAACCTTGGTTTCTTTCTGAGGGAAAACTTGCTGCTGTGCGCATCATACCTTCCTCTTGGGGTTCCCAACGAACGTGTGAGTTACACGCCATCACCTACCTCCTCAATTCAATCTCTCGTAAATGCTGGTACAGCTCACCGAGCACCAAACAACACATGAAACTTGGAAGGCAATCCAGGTGATGTCCAGCTCTCAATATCGTGCACGCGTCCAGAATCTCCATCGACAGTTAAACGGTCCAAAAAAGAGGGAGATGAGCATAGCGCTATACATTGGCAAGTTGAAATCCATTGTTGATGAACTGGCTATGGCCGGCAAGAAGCTTGATGATGATGATGATGTCATCGATGCAGTCATTCATGGACTGGAGCGGAGTATAATCCGCTTGTGGAGGCAATCAATGCCCGAGCCACATCGACCGGGATCACCTTAAGAGAGGTCTACTCCATCGTCACCGTCATCGAGCTGGACTTCATTGGGATCATCATCACCAACATCACCATCATCGAGCTAGACTTCATTGGGATCATCATCACCATCATCTCCACCACCGTCACCGTCATCTCCACCGCTGCACCTCGTCACCGCTGTAATATCTAGGGTTGAATCTTGATTATTTCATAGGGGAAACTCTCCCGGTATTGATTACTCCTTGTTATTGATGCTATTGAGTGAAACCATTAAACCAAGGTTTATGTTCAGATTGTTATTCATCATCATATCACCTCTGATCATGTTCCATATGATGTCTCGTGAGTAGTTCGTTTAGTTCTTAAGGACATGGGTGAAGTCTAAATGTTAGTAGTGAATTATGTTGGGTGATATTCAATGGTTTGATATTTAAGTTGTGGTGTTATTCTTCTAGTGGTGTAATGAGAACATCGACTACATGATACTTCACCTTTATGGGCCTAGGGGAATACATCTTGTATTCGTTTGCCAATTGCGGGGTTGCTGGAGTGACAGAAACCTGAACCCCCGTTGGTATATCGATGCAGGAGGGATAGCAGGATCTCAGAGTTTAAGGCTGTGGTTAGATTTATCTTAATTACATTCTTGTAGTTGCGGATGCTTGCAAGGGGTATAATCACAAGTTTGTATTAGTCCTAGGAAGGGCGGTGCATTAGCATAGGTTCACCCACACAACACTTATCAAAACAATGAAGATTAATCAGCTATATGAAGCGAAAGCACTAGACTAAATTCCCGTGTGTCCTCAAGAACGTTTGGTCATTATAAGTAAACAAATCAGCTTATCCTTTGTGCTAAAAAGGATTGGGCCACTCACTGCAATTATTACTCTCGTATTTTACTTACTCGTACTTTATTTATCTGCTATATCAAAACCCCCTGAATACTTGTATGTGAGCATTTACAGTGAATCCTTCATCGAAACTGCTTGTCAACACCTTCTGCTCCTCGTTGGGTTTGACACTCTTATTTATCAAAAATACTACGATACACCCCCTATACTTGTGGGTCATCAAGACTATTTTCTGGCGCCGTTGCCGGGGAGTGAAGCGCTATTGGTAAGTGGAATTGGTAAGGGAAACTTTTACTGTACGTGCTGATTTTATTTCTGCCTGCTGCTATAATTCATTATGGAGAGATCTTCTCTTGAATTTTTATTTGGAAAATCTACTACTACTGCAAAGGTAGTGGATGAGGCACCAGGTGAGAAAGAGGTTCCATACAAAATACCTATGAAAATTATTGAACGTGTGATAACCCACAAGTATAGGGGATCGCAGCAGTCTTCGCGGGTAGTAAAACCCAATTTATTGATTTGACACAAGGGGAGACAAAGAATACTTGAAAGCCTTAACAGCGGAGTTGTCAATTCAGCTGCACCTGGAAACAGACTTGCTCGCAGGAGTTTATCAGTAGTAACAGTTTTATAGCAGTAGCAGTAGTAAAATAACAGCAGCAGAGTAACAAAGACAGCAGTAGTAATTATAGTAAACAGCAGGATTAAAATACTGTAGGCACGGGGACGGATAACGGGCGTTGCATGGATGAGAGAAACTCATGTAACAATCAAAGCAGGGCATTTGCAGATAATAATAAAACGGTGTCCAAGTACAAAGCAATCAATAGGCATGTGTTCCATATATAGTCGTACGTGCTCGCAATGAGAAACTTGCACAACATCTTTTGTCCTACCAGCCGGTGGCAGCCGGGCCTAAAGGGAATCTACTGGATATTAAGGTACTCCTTTTAATAGAGTACCGGAGCAAAGCATTAACACTCCGTGAACACATGTGATCCTCACATCACTACCATCCCCTCCGGTTGTCCCGATTTCTGTCACTTCGGGGCCATTGGTTCCGGACAGCGACATGTGTATACAACTTGCAGGTAAGATCATAAAACAATGAATATCATGATGAAACAATAACATGTTCAGATCTGAGATCATGGCACTCGGGCCCTAGTGACAAGCATTAAGCATAACAAGTTGCAACAATATCATCAAAGTACCAATTGCGGACACTAGGCACTATGCCCTAACAATCTTATGCTATTACATGACCAATCTCATCCAATCCCTACCATCCCCTTCAGCCTACAGCGGGGGAATTACTCACACATGGATGGGGGAAACATTGTTGGTCGATGGAGAGGCGTCGGTGGTGATGATGGCGATGATCTCCTCCAATTCCCCGTCCCGGCGGAGTGCCAGAACAGAGACTTCTGGCCTCCGAGACGGAGTTTCGCGATGTGGCGGCGTTCTGGAGGGTTTCTGGCGACTTCAACTTCTTGGTCGCGATTTTTAGATCGAACCCCTTAAGTAATCCAGAGGAGGGCGTTGGAGGCCAGCCGAGGGGGCCACACGCTAGGGCCGCGCGCCCCCCTCCTGGGCCGCGCCGCCCTATGGTGTGGGGCCCTCGGGCCTCCACCTGGCTTGCCCTTCTGGCTCCGTGAGTCTTCTGGAAAAATAGGACCTTTCGCATAAATTCCGAGGATTTTCCTGAAAGTTGGATTTCTGCACAAAAACGAGACACCAGAACAGTTCTGCTGAAAACAGCGTTAGTCCGTGTTAGTTGCATCCAGAATACACAAATTAGAGGCAAAACAATAGCAAAAGTGTTCGGGAAAGTAGATACGTTTTGGACGTATCAACTCCCCCCAAGCTTAGCTTATTGCTTGTCCTCAAGCAATTCAGTTAACAACTGATGCGATAAAAGAACTTTCACGAACACATTTGTTCATATGATGTAAATATTCTCATGATATGGCTAACACTTAGGCAGTTCATAATAAGGTACATGCAAATAAGATCATCTAACAGCTATGTCAATCATGGAAAGGTACCAACAATTAATAATAAGCATCATGAATCATGTCTATAAGCAGGATTGCAATGTTCATAAAAGAGTATGATAAAGTGGTATCTCGCTTGCCCATATTTGATCAGCAAAACATAAATGCTCAGGCACCTCTGAAGTTCATAGAAATACTAGAAATAGTGATTGTCAAAGATAAAAGCATCAAAGCTATACCACAATCAATCATATTTTGAGACAAGCATATTGTACTAAGAATGACAGTTGTGCTCTCAAGATAGTGCTCAAAGAAAGGATGGAGACACAACATAAAAGTAAAAGATTGACCCTTCGCAGAGGGAAGCAGGGATTAACATGCGCTAGAGATTTTCATTTTTAAAACAGGAGTAAAATTATTTTGAGAGGTGTTTGTTGTTTTCAACGAATGGTAATGGGTACACCAACTACCTCGCCAACCGGACTTTCAAGAGCGGCTCCCATGAAGGACGTTATCTCTACCAGCAAGGTAGATCATCCCTCTTCTCTTTTGTTTACACACGTATTTTAGTTTTATTATGAGTGACACTCCCCCCAACCTTTGCTTACACAAGCCATGGCTAACCGAATCCTCGGGTGCCTTCCATCAATCACATACCATGGAGGAGTGTCTATTTGCAAAATTAAGTTGCTTACTGATGAATCAGAGCAAAACATGTGAAGAGAATTATTAATGAAGTTTGATTAATCGGGGCTGGGAACCCCATTGCCAACTCTTCTTGCAAAATTATTGGATAAGCGGATGTGCCACTAGTCCATAATGAAAGTCCGTCAAGAGTAAATGACAAGGTTGAAAGTTAAACACCACATACTTCCTCATGAGCTTTAAAACATTAACACAAATTGAGAAGCATTTTGAATGTTTAAAGGTAGCGCATGAGAATTTACTTGGAATGGTTTGAAATGCCATGCATAGGTATTTATGGTGGACACTTTGGAACAACTTGGTTTTCAGGGGTTTGGAAGCACGAGCAGCGTTCCCGCTCAGTACAAGTGAAGGCTAGCAAAAGACTAGGGAGCGACAAATCAAGAGAGCAGTCACTGTCATAATCATGCTTGCGGCAAAATAAATTAACGGAGGCATAAAAGTGATACAAGAACTCTAAAGCAATGTAGATCATAGAGGCTTAATTGACTTTTGTTCAGTCATATGCATGCGTGAGCATGTGCCAAGTCGATACAAATGAATTATTCAGAGGAGGATACCACAATGTCATACCTACTTATGAATAAAACAATGCAAGCAAACATCCATGACATGCTACCCATATTAATAAATTGGAGCTAAACATGAGAGATCATGAACTACTAAACTTTCTTAAATGACATATACCTCACATGAACCAACTAAGCATGCTCACATGGATGAGTATATGTACAAAAATGAAAACAAATAGAGTTCATACCAGCCTCTCACCACAATCCAATTGTCGTAGATCGTCATTATTGTCTTTCACTTGTGTAGCTTGAATAATATGAAATGAAAACCACGCTCCAGCCACCGAAGACCATTGAACTCATAATGAACTTTACAAACCAAAGAAGAACAGCAAATATTTTTGGTGTTTTCGAATTTGAGAACAAGAACAAAAGGAAACAAGCAAACAAAGCAAAATCTTTTTGGATTTTCTTATAGCAAACCAACAATAGCAAACAAAGCAAAACAAATGCAAGAAACCAAAACAAACAAATGGTGAAGAGAAACAACAGAAATATTTTTGGTATTTTTGTGTTTTAGGAAAGAAACAAAGCAAAAACAAGAAATGGCAAACTAGAAAAGTCACATAAACACAAAGCAGCAGAAATTCATCAAACTTGACAGCAGTACAGTACTCGATTTTTCAGAAATTCTTCCACTGCTCAAATTGAAAAGTGTTCAACAAATTAAAGTTAGATAACAACCTGGGGAACATGCACAAAAATTAGCTTCGCAAAATATCGTTCTGGATATTTTTGAGAATTTTTTCGGTAACAGTCCAGAATCTGTTTTCAGGCAGCACTTCCCCAAATATCATCTTCCTCTCATTAGAAAACCACTCAAAGAAACTAAACAAGTATATACAAGTATCCAGCAACCATAATATGCAAAGAATGAGTGATGCCAGTACACCTCCCCCCAAGCTTAGGCTTTTGGCCTAAGTGGAGTTCAATCCCATGGTGCCCATGAAGTAGCACCTCCGTAGTACGACGAAGATGGATCATATTCTGGGTATGTGCTAGAAGAAGCACCCGGATACGTGACGGTGTAGTCGTAGGAGGGCTCGGCGTCCTCGGAGTCATGCTGCTGGTGGAAGCCTTGTATCTTCATTTTCTCCTCCACCTCCTCCTTAGAGCGCGACCATGGTTCCCTGTCAATACTGAACAAATCTGGCTGGGGCAAAGGAATTTCCTTCTCATCCCCGTCAGCAAACAACATTCTATAGACCAAATTATCTGAAGTAGAATCAGCGGTAACAAAATGATGGATCTTCATAGCAGCAATATCAAGCCTCCTAGGAGTTAATGGCACATCATTAGAGTCAAGAGGAAGTCTTAAATGTGCTAAAATGCGCGATGCAATGGTTCCTCCAAAAATAGGCCCCCTGTTAGACAAGCGGCGAGCATTAAGAGAACCTAGATGATAAGGTGTCCCTCCAGTAAGTGCAGCAATTAAGAAAGCAAGATGGTAGCTAGAAATATTGCTAGTGTTCTCCCTACCAAGAATGCTAGTAGCAATGTAATAGGCAAAATACTTAATGGCGGGGAGTTGGATGTTTCTTATCTTGCCACGCTGAATGGTGCGACAATCATCATTAGTGATCCCTCGATAAAGTTCCAACAGGACCCTGGGGTTGTCCTCAATCCTCCTTGCTGTACCTACAGGGGCAATACCCAATGCAACACAAAATTCTTCCAATGTCATAGTAATAGGATCACCATAAATCTTGAATGCAACTGTCGGGCCATAGTGCTTGTTGTGGAACTTGAAGCTCTCGACAAAGATTTTGGTGAGCATGTAGTATTGCTCCCTTTCATCTCCCACGTAGGCGGCTAAGCCCGCCTTGTTAACGAGGGTAAAGAAATCATCCAGCAACCCTGCATTACTCAAAAAGTCATAACATGGGAAAGATGAAGCGTTAGGAACTCCATTGTCTTCTTCGGGCTCGAAGCTTGGCGCAATGACATCCTCATTGTAGGATCGCCTAAATCGGGTGGCAGTCCTAGAGGGCCTTCCGGTGCTCGTCGTCTCTCTCTCAAACACTTCTCCAAAGTTGAAATTATCCATCTTCCTTCTCTGAAATTTTTCAACAAATGATATAAAATTTGATTTGGTGACATATAATTGAGGGAAACTACTATGAGAACTTGCTAGAGTACTAATCATGCATCAAAACTAGTTTATAAAACTTAGAACAAGCATGCAAGCTCACTAAACATGTTACCTACAGCAGCAAAATATTCAAGATATACTCAACCAAACAAAATTCTACTTGGATAATCGGAGGAGTCACATACCGGAGAGCAAATGTGCCAAATTTCAGACAAAAATCTGGGCTGAGCAAAGAGATCGAAAAATCCTGAGCTCTTGAGCAAAAACGCGAGTGAGAGAAAGCTGGTGTTGATTTTTTCGGGAGAGAGAAGAGTGTGGGAGGAAGAGATGCTAAAGTGGGGCAAAGGGGGACCCACACACCAGGGTGGCGCGCCCCCTTTGCTGGCCGCGCCGGCCTGTGGGGTGCCACCCTGGGGTGCCCCACTGGTCATCCCCAGGTGCTCCCAGGTGCATTTTCGAAAAATAGGACCAACGGTATAATTTTTGTGAATTTTTGAAAACTTTGAAAAATGCACATTTCTGGGCATTAAGTTTATTATTACTGGACAGGAAAAATTTTGAAATCTCTAATTAACTAAGGAACTTTGCAAATCAAAAGTGCTACAGCAAGTAAAGCAAGTGGAGGAAGAAAGAGATGTTGTTTACCTCCTTTATGCATATAAAAATTATTTGTTAACAAGGTTGATCAAGTCTCGCCACCAAATAAATTTTACATAGCATAAGAAGAAATAAACCTCAAATCAATCATGTTATCTTGAATTGTATTGATATGGATCCAATCATAAGACTTTGATATCCTTCTTTAGGCTCATATATAGGACAATCAATAGTCCCCACTTTGATAGTTCTCACATTAGAAATAGTATTAACTCCACATACTTTATCAATCCTCTTGGGGAAATAGACGGTATGCTCCTTATCATCAACATTGAAAGTAACCTTTCCTTTATTGCAATCAATAACAGCCCCTGCGGTGTTAAGAAAAGGTCTCCCAAGAATAATAGACATATTATCATCTTCCGGCATTTCCAACACAACAAAATCAGTTAATATCAAGCAGTTATTAGTAACTTGAACAGGAACATCCTCACATATACCAACAGGAATAGCAGTAGATTTATCAGCCATTTGCAAAGATATATCAGTAGGTATCAACTTATCTAAATAAAGTCTCTTATAAAGAGAAAAAGGCATAACACTAACACCGGCTCCCAAGTCACATAGAGCAGTTTTAACATAATTATTCTTAATAGAACAAGGAATAGTAGGTATACCTGGGTCGCCCAACTTCTTTGGAACTTTGCCATTGAAAGAGTAATTAGCAAGCATAGTGGAAATCTCCTCATTGGGGATTTTCCTTTTGTTAGTAACAATATCTTTCATATACTTTGAATAAGGAGGCAATTTAATAGCATCAGTCAAAGGGATTTGCAAGAATAAAGGTTTCATCCAATCACAAAATTTATTATAGTGTTCTTCTTCCTTTGATTTTAGTTTCTTAGCAGGAAAAGGCATTTGCTTTTGCACCCAAGGTTCCCTTTCATTACCATGTTTCTTAGCAATAAAATCTTCTTTAGTATACTTTTTATTTTTAGCATGCTTTTCAGGTTCATCTTCAACCTCTTCTTTATCAGAAGCATCTTTCTTATCATTATCATTATCATTATCATGTTCATTACCACTTTCAGTTTCAGCATCAGAAATAGAAATACTATTAGGATCATTAGCAGGTTCAGAGGATTCTACAACATTTTTATGTTTCTTCTTCTTTTTCTTAGAAGGAGCACTAGGTTCAATGCGTTGAGAATCTTGTTCAATTCTTTTGGGATGCCCTTCAGGATATAGAGGATCCTGGGTAGAGACACCACCTCTAGTTGTTACTTCATAAGCATGTTTCTCTTTAGAATCATTTTTTAATAAGTCATTTTGCACTTTAGTGAGTTGATCAATTTGAGTTTGAACCATTTGAAAATGTTTAACAAGCATCTTAAAATCATTGGAGGTTCTCTCCACTATATCATGCAAATTGCTAATAGCTTGAGAATTTTCCATTAGATGATTCTCTACTCTCATATTAAAATTTTCTTGCTTAACAATATAATTGTCAAACTCATCTAAGCATTGATCAGGAGGTTTTGAATACGGAATATCTTCCCTAGTAAAGCGTTGAAGGGAGTTTACCTCAATCATGGATGAAGGGGGAATTATCTCACATATATCTTCTATGGGAGGTAGATTCTTCACATCTTCGGATTTAATACCTTTCTCCTTGAGAGACTTCTTGGCTTCCCTCATATCTTCATCATTCAATTTAATTAAACCCCTCTTCTTCAATATTGGCGTTGGAGTTGGTTTAGTGTAGTCCAATCATCATAATTCCGACCTATTTTAGCCAATAATTCTTCAGCTTCGTCTGGAGTTCTTTTCTTGAAAACACAACCAGCACAACTATCCAAATATGCTCTAGATTCAATGGTTAGTCCACTATAAAATATATCAAGTAGATCATTCTTTTCTAAATCATGTCCAGGTCGAGCTCTGATAAGAGAACAAAATCTTGCCCAAGCCTCAGGCAATTTCTCTTCATCTCCCTGGTCAAATCTATAAATTTTCTGTAAAGCAATATGTTGAGCACTAGCAGGAAAGTATTTTCGAAAGAAAACATCACGCAAATCAGTTGGACTTTTAATAGAACCAGGAGGCAAATTATTATACCAAGTTTTAGCATCATCCTTTAATGAGAAAGGAAAAAATTTAGCGACAAAGTAAGTACGCATCTTGACATCATCAGAAAACAAGCTACTCATAGAAGAAAGTTCAATCATGTGTTCTACAGCACTTTCTTTTTCAGTACCACAAAAGGGTGCTTTCTCTACAATAGCTATATGAGATAGATCAAGAGAAAAATCATAATCTTTATCCTTAATGCATATAGGAGATGTGGCAAATTTATGATCAGGAGATAACTTATGTCTAACAGTATATTGTGTGAGAAACTTTTTAATTTTTCTTGCATCAGCAGTAGCATTGCATCTATTAATAAAATCATCATTAAGCTCCACATATTCTTCATCAGGATCATCACTAGAATAATCAAGTTCATGTGAATTAACAGGTGTAGTAGCATTAGGAGTTTCAGTATTTTCAATTTGTCTAGACCTGGCAATTGTAGCATCTAGAAAAGATCCCAATGAACCACTATCATCAAGCACAGCATAAACATTATCAATATTATGAGAGTTTTCAGATTCAGCAGAAGTACCAGCAAGTGAAGCTTGCGGCGGTGAAACAAGTTGACTTATCACAGATGGTGAATCAAGAGTAGCAGAGGTACTCAGAGTTGTACCTTTTCTTGTTGTGGATGGTAATATGGCGACTTTAGGATCGCGAGGTTTACCCATGATGGAGAATTTGCAGCGAACAATATCAATCCAAGTGAACTTCCAAATAAAGCTATGCTCCCCGGCAACGGCGCCAGAAAACGGTCTTGATAACCCACAAGTATAAGGGATTGCAGCAGTCTTCGCGGGTAGTAAAACCCAATTTATTGATTCGACACAAGGGGAGACAAAGAATACTTGAAAGCCTTAACAGCGGAGTTGTCAATTCAGCTGCACCTGGAAACAGACTTGCTCGCAGGAGTTTATCAGTAGTAACAGTTTTATAGTAGTAGTAGTAGTAAAATAACAGCAGCAGAGTAACAAAGACAGCAGTAGTAATTATAGTAAACAGCAGGATTAAAATAATGTAGGCACGGTGACGGATAACGGGCGTTGCATGGATGAGAGAAACTCATGTAACAATCAAAGCAGGGCATTTGCAGATAATAATAAAACGGTGTCCAAGTACAAAGCAATCAATAGGCATGTGTTCCATATATAGTCGTACGTGCTCGCAATGAGAAACTTGCACAACATCTTTTGTCCTACCAGCCGGTGGCAGCCGGGCCTCAAGGGAATCTACTGGATATTAAGGTACTCCTTTTAATAGAGTACCGGAGCAAAGCATTAACACTCCATGAACACATGTGATCCTCACATCACTACCATCCCCTCCGGTTGTCCCGATTTCTGTCACTTCGGGGCCATTGGTTCCGGACAGCGACATGTGTATACAACTTGCAGGTAAGATCATAAAACAATGAATATCATGATGAAACAATAACATGTTCAGATCTAAGATCATGGCACTCGGGCCCTAGTGACAAGCATTAAGCATAACAAGTTGCAACAATATCATCAAAGTACCAATTACGGACACCAGGCACTATGCCCTAACAATCTTATGCTATTACATGACCAATCTCATCCAATCCCTACCATCCCCTTCAGCCTACAGCGGGGGAATTACTCACACATGGATGGGGGAAACATTGCTGGTCGATGGAGAGGCGTCGGTGGTGATGATGGCGATGATCTCCTCCAATTCCCCATCCCGGCGGAGTGCCAGAACAGAGACTTCTGGCCTCCGAGATGGAGTTTCGCGATGTGGCGGCGTTCTGGAGGGTTTCTGGCGACTTTGACTTCTTGGTCGCGATTTTTAGATCGAACCCCTTAAGTAGTCCAGAGGAGGGCATCGGAGGCCAGCCGAGGGGGCCACACGCTAGGGCCGCGCGCCCCCCTCCTGGGCCGCGCCGCCCTATGGTGTGGGGCCCTCGGGCCTCCACCTGGCTTGCCCTTCTGGCTCTGTGAGTCTTCTGGAAAAATAGGACCTTTCGCATAAATTCCGAGGATTTTCCTAAAAGTTCGATTTCTGCACAAAAACGAGACACCAGAACAGTTCTGCTAAAAACAGCGTTAGTCCGTGTTAGTTGCATCCAAAATACACAAATTAGAGGCAAAACAATAGCAAAAGTGTTCGGGAAAGTAGATACGTTTTGGACGTATCAACGTGTTGTGGATAACCGCTATGAAGGGGATGGAACTGTCCATCCTGGAGATCATTTACTGTTCTTACATGAATTATGCGGTTTATTCAAGTGTGCAGGTATTGCTATGGATGAAGTTAGGAAGAAACTATTCTCTATATCATTTATGCAGTAAAGCGGCGCATTGGTATAAATTACTAAAGAATGGGGATTCTCTTGATTGGAATGATATTGTGCCTCTATTTTATTCTAAATTCTATCCTCCAAGTGAAATTCACAAAGACCGGAACCGCATATATAATTTCTGGCCTCATGATGGAGAGAGTATTGCCCAAGCATGGGGGAGATTGAAGTCTTTAATGCTCAAATGCCCCATTCATGAGCTTCCTGGTAATATTATCATTGATAATTTCTATGCAAGACTTTCTTTTCAAGATAAGACCTTGCTGGATACTTCTTGTTCTGGATCATTTACACGCAACAAAGAAGAGTTTAAGAGGGACCTTCTTGATCGGATTCAGGAGAATACTGAAGGATGGGAGAATGACAAAGATAGAGAGTCAGGTATAAACTATGATTATAAATGCATTGAAGTTTTTATGGATACTGATAAATTTCGTAATATGAGTGCTACTTATGGTCTTGATTCTCAAGTCGTTTCAAATCTTTATAAAGCTTTTGCCTCTCATTTTGAATTGCCTAGGAAGAATTTTGATAAGTATCATGAATCGTATAAAGATAAAATTGATTCATCTATAAATAAATGTGTTGTAATTGAAACTGTTGATCATGTTCTTCCTGAAGCTTATATTGAAAAAACTCCTTTCCCTGCTAAAATGAAGGAGTATTCTATTATAAATAGTGTGGTTAATAAAAGTGCAAAGAAACCTATAGAACCTGAAGAGCAAATAAAGGTTGAACCTGCTATTGCAATAGTTAAAGATCTTGTGACTGAAAATGTGGAAGATGGTCATATTATTTTCTGTGAAGATGCCTCTAATATTGTTTCGCATCCTAATAAGTCTAGGAAAACCAGTGTTCCTATGCTCTCTGTTAGAATTGGTGATCATTATTATTATGGTTTATGCGATATTGGTGCAAGTATTAGCGCTATTCCTTATGAGCTTTACACGGAGATCATGCATAAAATTGGTTCTTGTGAACTTGAAGATATTGATGTGGTTATTCGGCTAGTTAATAGAGAAACTATCTCTCCAATTGGCATTGTTCGAGATGTAGAAGTTCTATGTGGTAAGATTAAATATCCTGCTGACTTTTTGGTACTTGGTTCTGCTACTAGTAAGTATTGTCCTATCATTTTTGGTAGACCTTTTCTAAATACTTGTGGAGCTGTTATAGATTGCAAGAAAGGGAAAATTGTGACTAAATTTGCTGGTGAATCTTATGAGTTTAATTTCTCTAAATTTACCAAAACCCCTTATAAAGCTGATTTACCTAATAATGATTTTAGAGTTGAACAGTGTGCATCTATTGCTCTTGCTCCTAATAATCCTTTGTAGCAACATTTAGAGGATAGTGAGAGTGAAGTTTTTAGGGAAGAAAGAAATGAGCTTGATGAAATTTTCCTTCGTCAACCTATTCTTAAGCATGACTTATCGGTTGAAGATCTAGGTACAACACCACCACCAAAGGAAGATCCTGTTTTTGATTTAAAATCATTGCCTGATAATCTTAAGTATGCTCATATTGATGATAAGAAAATATATCATGTTATTATTAGTTCTAAGCTTTCAGAGTTCGAGGAAGAAAGGTTATTGGAAATATTTAAGAAACACCGTGGAGCTATTGGCTACACTCTTGATGACTTGAAGGGGATTTCTCCCTCTATTTGCCAACATGCCATTAATATGGAAGATGATGCAAAGCCTGTTGTTGAACATCAGCGTCGTCTAATTCCTAAGATGAAGGATGTGGTAAGAAATGAGGTATTAAAACTTCTTGAAGCTGGTATTATATATCCTATTGCTGATAGTAGATGGGTTAGTCCTGTGCATTGTGTTCCTAAGAAAGGAGGAATGACTGTTGTACCTAATAATAATGATGAGCTCATCCCTCAAAGAGTAGTTGTAGGGTATAGAATGTGCATTGATTATCGAAAAGTTAATAAAGTTACTAACAAAGATCATTACCCTTTGCCTTTTATTGATCAAATGTTAGAAAGGTTGTCTAAAAATACTCATTTTTGCTTTCTTGATGGTTATTCTGGGTTTTCACAAATTGCTGTTAAAACTAAAGATCAAGAGAAAACCACTTTCACTTGTCCCTATGGAACTTATGCTTATAGACGTATGTCTTTTGGTTTATGTAATGCTCCTGCTACTTTTCAAAGATGCATGTCTGCTATTTTTCATGGCTTTTGCAAGAATATTGTAGAGGTATTCATGGATGATTTTTCTGTCTATGGGAATTCCTTCGATAATTGCTTGCGAAACCTTGATAAAGTTTTGCAGAGATGTGAAGAAACTAACCTTGTTCTTAATTGGGAGAAATGCCACTTTATGGTTAATGAAGGAATTGTATTGGGACATAAAATTTCTGAGAGAGGTATTGAAGTTGATAGAGCTAAAGTTGAAGCAATTGAGAAGATGCCCTATCCTAGGGATGTTAAAGGTATTCGTAGTGTTCTTGGTCATGCTGGGTTTTATAGGAGATTTATTAAAGATTTCTCCAAGATTTCAAAACCACTTACTAATCTTCTTCAAAAAGATGCAACTTTTGTTTTTGATGATGATTGTAAGGAAGCTTTCGAAACTCTAAAGAAAGCATTAACAACTGCTCCTATAGTTGAACCTCCTGATTGGAACTTACCTTTTGAAATTATGTGTGATGCTAGTGATTTTGCTGTAGGTGTTGTTCTTGGACAGCGAGTAGATAAAAAATTGAATGTTATTCATTATGCTAGTAAAACTCTTGATGTTGCTCAAAGAAATTATGCTACAACTGGAAAAGAATTATTAGCTGTAGTCTTTGCTTGTGACAAGTTTAGATCTTATATTGTTGATTCTAAAGTTACAATCCATACTGATCATGCTGCAATTAGATACCTTATGCAAAAGAAAGATGCTAAGCCAAGGCTTATTAGATGGGTGCTTTTGTTGCAAGAATTTGATTTGCATATTATAGAGAGGAAAGGTGCTGATAATCCTGTTGCTGATAATTTGTCTAGATTGGAAAATATTACTTATGATCTTGTTCCTGTTAATGATAGTTTTCGAAATGAACAATTGGTTGTAATAAAGGTGAGCTCGCGAGATAGTCTTTGGTACGCTGATTATGCTAACTTTATTGTTTCCAAGTACTTGCCTCCAACCTTTTCAGCTCAGCAATGGAGGAAATTCTTTTATGACTTGAGGCATTATTTTTGGGATGACCCACACTTAATTATATAAAGAAGGAGTGGATGGTATTCTGCGAAGATGTGTTCCCGAATATGAACAACAAAAGATATTGAGTAAGTGTCATGGTAGTGCTTATGGAGGACATCACGTCGGAGATAGAACCGCGCAAAAGGTTCTGCAATCAGGTTTTTATTGGCCAACTCTCTTCAAAGATGCAAGAAGGTTTATTTTATCTTGTGATGAATGTCAAAGGGTTGGTAATATCTCCAGACGCAATGAAATGCCTATGAATTATACTCTTGTTATTGAACCATTCGATTGTTGGGGATTTGACTTCATGGGACCTTTCCCCTCTTCAGAAGGTAACACTCATATACTTGTCGCTGTTGATTATGTTACTAAATGGGTGGAAGCCATACCCACAAAAAGTGCTGATGGTGAGACCTCTTTAAGAATGCTTTTAGATATTATTTTTCCTAGATTTGGAGTTCCTAGATATCTTATGACTGATGGAGGTTCTCATTTTATTCATGGTGGTTTTAGAAAAAGTCTTGCTAAATATGGTATTAATCATAGAATTGCTTCCGCTTATCATCCTCAAACTAGTGGGCAAGTAGAATTATCAAATAGAGAGATTAAATCTATCTTGCAAAAGACTGTTAATAAATCTAGAAAGAACTGGGCTAGTAAATTGAAGGAAGCACTATGGGCTTATAGAACTGCTTATAAAAATCCCATGGGTATGTCATCGTATAAAATGGTATATGGAAAAGCTTGTCATTTACCTTTAGAACTAGAGCACAAAGCTTATTGGGCTGTAAGAGAACTAAATAAAGATCATAAACTTGCCGGTAAGAAGAGATTGCTACAATTGAGTTCTCTAGATGAATGGAGAAGTGAAGCTTATGAAAATGCTAAACTCTTTAAAGAGAAAGTTAAGAAATGGCATGATAGAAGAATCATTAAAAGAGAATTTAATGTTGGGGATAAAGTCCTATTGTATCGGTCTCGTCTCAGATTTTTTGCAGGGAAATTACTCTCAAAATGGGAAGGACCATATGTCATTGTGGAGGTGTATCGTTCAGGGGCAATTAAAATAAGTTCTCTGCAAGGTGATGCCGCACAAGTGGTGAATGGACAAAGACTCAAGCATTATATCTCTGGAGATTCTTATAATGAAGATGTTGATGTTATTCGAGTGGTGACTCCGGAAGCTTTCATCAAAGGTCAAGTTGACAGTTCTGCAGAGTTCGACTTTGAATAGGTAACAGTGCTGGTAATAAAAAGTCCGCGTTTAACTTTCCGAACAATGTTTTTGCTGTTTTTGGAAAATATGAAAAATTACGAGATCGAAACGAAGTGGAGGAGACGCACGAGGCCGTGCCCCATAGGCCGGCGCGGGCCCTAGCCTGGCCGCGCCACCCTATGAGGAGGGCCCCTCGTTGCCCCTCTCCGACTCTAGTTCGACCTGGTACTTTCCTTTCGTCATGAATTTTTTTGTTATATAATCCCCCGGACCCCTGGAGGTCCGTATATCGTTTTCTCGACGTGTTTTGTTTCGAGCTGTTTCTGCCAGGATCTGTCTTTGATCTAGAAGCACCATGGTCTCCAACAACAAGGGCAAGGGGCTTTCGGATGAAGATATTCAAGATCCCGAGTGGAAAGAGGTGGACGAGAGTGTCAAGGAAGAAGATGAAGAAGAAGTGGAGGAAGACTCGCGTGCATACCCGCGTGCCACCGTCGCAAGCATCGAGGTGGTGGAAAACCCTTTCAGTACCAAGAAGAGCGCAAGAATTCGCACTGAAGGAAAAGTTCCACGTCACTACCTAGCTCCAAAGACATCTCCTCCAGGCACCTACAACCCCTTCCGCAATCTAATTTACAATAGTCAAATTGAAAAGATTCCCAAGGCAGTATTGCCTAGCAATTGGGACATAGATCGTTCTAACACTGCAGGAAGGATGAAGCCTGAAGCTGAAGAGTGGGGAAACAACTCTAAGAGTTGGGACTCGCCGTCGGACATACTTCTTAACCGCGTCGAGCACAATTCGGAGATGATCCGCAACCTCACGTACGAGATCGATGAGCTAAAGGAGCTTGTTAAGAAGCTTATCAAGAATTCATCACCACCACCGCCGAAGGAGTAATTCAACATCGGTATTGGCACCCCCTTGGTTTGTTCCAAGCTTGGGGGGGTGCCGCGGTATCACATCATCACTATCTTTTACTTTTAACTATCAAGTAGTGTCATATCATGAGTAGGGAAGTTATCATATAAGATGGGTTGCAGTGTGGAAGTATCTCTCTTTTAGTTGCTATGTATCCCTTGGTGTGAGTTATCGTTATGGAATATTAATGAGAAGTCTTATCATTTACATATTGCACATCTTATTTTAGTTTGCAATCTCTATTATATGATTGATCTTGTTGTTAGTATTGGTATCACTTTGGGAGCATTGATTAAATATATTTGGTTTTGACAAACTTAGCATTGGTCAATAGCAACAACACTTTGAGTTTTAAGTAGAAGAGAAATACATGTAGATATGTTATTTCATTGTCTTTCTTTCTTGTTAGCTCTTAGCTTATTATTCTGAAGTTAAAATTGTTTGTGCTTACAAGGAAGATGCATGATTATTTCCATCACATGTATATTTGTTTGTTTCCCTCAACTCTTATGCTTGCTAATCAACCTTGCTAGCCAAAGACCTGTACTGAGAGGGAATGCTTCTCGTGCATCCAAACCTTAACCCGAACCTATGCCATCAGTGTCCACCATAACTACCTACTATGTGGTACTTCTCTGCCATTCCAAGTAAATACTTCATGTGCTACCTTTAAACAATTCAAAATTCATCATCCCTTATTTGTGTCAATGTTTTATAGCTCATGAGGAAGTATGTGGTGTTTTATCCTTCAATCTTGTTGGGCAACTTTCACCAATGGACTAGTGGCTTCATCCGCTTATCCAATAATTTTGCAAAAAGAGCTGGCAATGGGGTTCCCAGCCCCAATTAATTAACCTTCATTAATAATTCTCTAGACACTCCTCCATGGTATGAGATTGTTGGAAGGCACCCGAGGATTCGGTTAGCCATGGTTTGAGAAAGCAAAGGTTGGGAGGAGTGTCATCTCTAAATAAAACTAAAATAAATAGACACTCCTTCATGGTATGTGAATGATTGGGAGGCACCCGAGGATTCAGTTAGCCATGGCTTGTGAAAGCAAAAGGTTGGAAGGAGTGGCATCCATAAATAAAATTCTGGGAGCCGCTCTTCGAGAGTCTGTCTGGCAAGGGGGTTAGAGTACTGATACATCTCCAACGTATCTATAATTTCTGATGTTCCATGCTTGTTTTATGACAATACCTACATGTTTTGTTCACACTTTATGATGATTTTATGCGTTTTCCGGAACTAACCTATTGACGAGATGCCGAAGTGCCAGTTCCTGTTTTCTGTTGTTTTTGGTTTCAGAAATCCTAGTAAGGAAATATTCTCGGAATTGGATGAAATCAACGCTCAGCATCTTATAATTCCACGAAGCTTCCAGAACACCCGAGAGGGACCAGAGGAGGGCCACAGGGGGCCCACATGTGTGGCCGACGCGGCCCAAGGGGGGCGCGCCCCCCTACTGTGTGGTGGCCCTGTCAGCCTTCCGACTCCGCCTCTTCGCCTATAAGAAGCCCCCTGACCTAAATCTTCGATACGAATAAGCCACGGTACGAGAAAAGTTCCAGAGCCGCCGCCATCGCGAAGCCAAGATCTGGGGGACAGGAGTCTCTGTTCCGGCACGCCGCCGGGACGGGGAAGTGCCCCCGGAAGGCATCTCCATCGACACCACCGCCATCTTCATCACCGTTGCTGTCTCCCATGAGGAGGGAGTAGTTCTCCATCGAGGCTAAGGGGTTGTACCGCTAGCTATGTGGTTAATCTCTCTCCTATGTACTTCAATACAATGATCTCATGAGCTGCCTTACATGATTGAGATTCATATGAGTTTTGTATCACTATTAATCTATGTGCTACTCTAGTGATGTTATTAAAGTACTCTATTCCTCCTTCATGATGTAATGGTGACAGTGTGTGCATCATGTAGTACTTGGCGTAGTTTATGATTGTGATCTCTTGTAGATTATGAAGTTAACTATTACTATGATGGTATTGATGTGATCTATTCCTCCTTTCATAGTGTGATGGTGACAGTGTGCATGCTATGTTAGTACTTGGTATAGTTGTGTTGATCTATCATGCACTCTAAGGTTATTTAAATATGAATATCGAATGTTGTGGAGCTTGTTAACTCCGGCATTGAGGTGCTCTTGTATCCCTACACAATTAGTGGTGTTCATCATCCAACAAGAGAGTGTAGAGTGGTTTTATTATGTGATCAATGTTGAGAGTGTACACTAGTGAAAGTATGATCCCTAGGCCTTGTTTCCAAATACTGCAATCATCGCTTATTTACTGTTCTATTGCATCTTTACTTCCTGCAATATTACCACCATCAACTGCACGCCAGCAAGCTATTTTCTGGCGCCGTTACTACTGCTCATATACATTCATACCACCTGTATTTCACTATCTCTTCGCCGAACTAGTGCACCTATACATCTGACAAGTGTATTAGGTGTGTTGGGGACACAAGAGACTTCTTGTATTGTGGTTGCAGGGTTGCTTGAGAGGGATATCTTTGACCTCTTCCTCCCTGAGTTCGATAAACCTTGGGTGATCCACTTAAGGGAAAACTTGCTGCTGTTCTACAAACCTCTGCTCTTGGAGGCCCAACAACATCTCTGAGGAAAAGAAGCGTGCGTAGACATCAAGCTATTTTCTGGCGCCGTTGCCGGGGAACGAAAAGCTACACAACAGAGATTTCCTCCCTCGTCAACCACGCGCCAGTCCTGGACAGCAAGCTATTTTCTGGCGCCGTTGCCGGGGAGGAAAGGTAAAAGGTACTCACACTCCGGATCCCGGCTACTAACCTATTTTCTGGGTGAGTGCTCGAAGCTATTTCCTTTAGATCCTGCAATTGCATCTTTTGTTTCTTGTTAAACACTAGTAAGGCATAATGGAAAACAACTGTGAGCTTTTTAATCTATTTCCTGAGTTAAGACATAAATGGTGTGTTGCAAAAATTGAAAAACCTATGGAACCTTATTTGCATGCTAATGGCAATGTTATTAGTATGAATGCTTTGAACACCACTGTTGCTAATGCTATGGAAAATTCTAAACTTGGGGAAGCTGGCTTTGATGAGCATGATATTTTTAGTCCCCCAAGCATTGAGCAGAAAATTTTCTTTGATGATACTTTGCCTCCTATTTATGATGATTATAATGATAGTGGTCTTTTGGTGCCGCCTACTATGGAGAGTAGATTTTATTATGATTATACTATTCCTCCTACACTTGATGAGAATAATAATGATAGCTACTTTGTTGAATTTGCTCCCACTACAATTAATAAGAATGACTATGCTTATGTTGGGAGTAGTAATAATTTTATACATGAGACTCATGATAAGAATGTTTCATTTGATATTTATATTGTTGAGTTTGTTCATGATGCTACTGAAAATATTTATGAGAGAGGAAAATATGGTTGTAGAAATTTTCATGTTACTAAAACACCTCTCTATATGCTAAAAATCTTGAAGTTGCGCTTGTCTAGTTTTCCTATGCTTATTGCATTATGCCTACATGACTTATTTATTTACAAGATTCCTTTTCATAGGAAGCATGTTAGGCTTAAATTTGTTTTGAATTTGCCTCTTGATGCTCTCTTTTGCTTCAACTACTATTTCTTGAGAGTGCATCATTGAAATTACTGAGCCCATCTTAATGGCTATAAAGAAAGCACTTCTTGGGAGATAACCCATGTTTTTATTTTACTACAGCAATTTTGTTTTATATTTGAGTCTTGGAAGTTGTTACTACTGTAGCAACCTCTCCTTATCTTAATTTTGCTGCATTGTTGTGCCAAGTAAAATCTTTGATAGTAAGGTTGATACTAGATTTGGATTACTGCGCAGAAACAGATTTCTGTCTGTTACGAATTTGGGCAGGGTTCTCTGTAGGTAACTCAGAAAAATCTGCCAATTTACGTGAGTGATCCTCAGATATGTACGCAACTTTCATTCAATTTGAGCATTTTCATCTGAGGAAGTCTGGTGCCTCTAAAAAATTTGTCTTTATAGACTGTTCTGTTTTGACAGATTCTGCCTTTTATTTCGCATTGCCTCTTTTGCTGTGTTGGATGGATTTCTTTGTTCCATTAACTTCCAGTAGCCTTGGGCAATGTCCAGAAGTGTTAAGAATGATTGTGTCACCTCTGAACAAGTGAATTTTTGATTATGCACTAACCCTCTAATGAGTTGTTTTGAGTTTGGTGTGGAGGAAGTTTTCAAGGATCAAGAGAGGAGGATGATACAATATGATCAAGAAGAGTGAAAAGTATAAGCTTGGGGATGCCCCCGTGCTTCATCCCTGCATATTTCAAGAAGACTCAAGAATCTAAGCTTGGGGATGCCCAAGGCATCCCCTTCTTCATCGACAAATTATCAGGTCACTTCTCTTGAAACTATATTTTTATTCGGTCACATCTTATGTACTTTACTTGGAGCGTCTGTGTGTTTTATTTTCGTTTTGTTATTTTCATTCTCTGAATAAATTCATGCTTATGTGGGAGAGAGACACGCTCCGCTTGTTCATATGAACACTAGTGTTCTTAGCTTTACTTTTAATGTTCATGGCGAATGTTGGAAACAGAAAATGTTACATGTGGTAGTGGTATAATGAAACACTTGCATAATCTTGTAGATCATTGAGCTTTGATAACTTGATTCTTTGCAAACGTTTTGAGGTATTTGGATGTTAAGGCTTGCTGGATAAATAAGTTAAAATTAGTAGTGGATTGTTGTCTTTAAGCTTGTGCCGTACTACAAACTCTATTTAAATAGTTGAAGGTGTAGTTGGACTTGATAGCTTTCCATGTCTGAGAGTTCATCGTAATAACTAAGTTGTGCTGAAAGTCGAGGGAGCTAGCGGGGTACTTGTGCCACCGTGAACGGCCCTCCTTGGAGTAAATTTTATTCATGCTCTTAATGATGAACCTGCTAGTTGTTTGCAATAAGCTTGTGAGTTCTTTTTGACTAATATTAAGCTACGGTTTTTGGCACTTCCACCATCCAAATTTGCTAGCATCTTCGGTACTGTGCATTGCCTTTTGCTCAAATTGAGAATTGTGCATACTTCGCCGGTACATCCAAACCCGTGGGAGGACTTTCTCTTGTTCTCCTACACATAAGCCCATACATCTCCTCAAAACAGCCACCATACCTACCTACTACATCATTTCCATAGCTGTTCCGAGATATATTGCCATGCAACTTCCATCTTACATTACATGACTTGTTGTTAGTCATTATTTACATATTGCTTTGCATGATTCTATACAGCTGATGTGTGGTTTACCCATGTTACGCTAGATCATTGCACATCCTGCTACACTGGCAGAGGCATACAGTTTCATACATCATGTTTTATTCATTATGAGTTATTTGTACCAAAAAGTGTGTTGTCATATTAGGATGTTTCCCCTAAAAGTGAAAAGAGCCATGGAGGCCATCAAAAAGAGAAAAAGAAAAGAAAGAAAAAAATATAGAAAAGAAAAAGAAAAAAAAGAGAAAAAAAAAGAGAAAGAAAAAAAGGGGGCAGCATTACTATCTTTTATCCACACTTGTGCTCATGTTTTAGCACCTGCATTATTCATAGTCATCATTTGTGCCCATGTTTAGCACCTACACTTCATATGAGAGAGTTTTCATGTTTTACTAGTATAACTATGTGGGGAATTTACACTATAGAACTTGGGTTGTATATTCCAATGATGAGCCTCCTCAAAAGTGCTCTAGGTCTTCGTGAGCAACCAAGTTGGATGCACCCCCACTAGTTCCATTGGAGAGCTTTCATACACATATAGCTCTACGTGCATCCGTTGCATGGCAATCACTACTCCTTGCATAGCTTTGATCATAAGGCTTCCTCTTGTCTAATGATCACTTATATCTTTGTAAGACTTTCTTCCATTTGGCCTTCCAAACCCCCATTAACGTTCTTTATGCCATAACATCCTGGTGCTAATACCAAATGCTTGCGCTCACCGGTTGAGTAGACTTCAAAACAGTTGATTCATGACGTTCATTTTTATGTTTACTTGACTGAATCCTTCTTATGTTGTGAAAATTTACTTGATGCTTGGAATGAAGGATAGAACTTCTACGCTGAATACTTAACACATCTTTAATGAACTTTGTACGGTTTCATGTCTTTAAAGCAATAGTTCATGAAAACTTCTAGCTTGTTTAACTCTTGCATTATCATCTCTTATATCAATATAGACATTTGCTTTGAGTGATTTGATCTCAGTTCATATGCTTTACATTATTATTGGATCAAGATTATGTTGGTAGCATGTCACTTCAGAAATTATCTTTGTTATCGTTTACCTACTCGGGACGAGTAGGAACTAAGCTTGGGGATGCTGATACGTCTCCAACGTATCTATAATTTCTGATGTTCCATGCTTGTTTTATGACAATACCTACATGTTTTGTTCACACTTTATGATGATTTTATGCATTTTCCGGAACTAACCTATTGACGAGATGCCGAAGTGCCAGTTCCTGTTTTCTGCTGTTTTTGGTTTCAGAAATCCTAGTAAGGAAATATTCTCGGAATTGGACGAAATCAACGCTCAGCATCTTATAATTCCACGAAGCTTGAACACCCGAGAGGGACCAGAGGAGGGCCACACGTGTGGCCGGCGCGGCCCAAGGGGGGCGCGCCCCCCTACTGTGTGGTGGCCCTGTTAGCCTTCCGACTCCGCCTCTTCGCCTATAAGAAGCCCCCTGACCTAAATCTTCGATACAAATAAGCCACGGTACGAGAAAAGTTCTAGAGCCGCCGCCATCGCGAAGCCAAGATCTGGGGGACATGAGTCTCTGTTCCGGCACGCCGCCGGGACGGGGAAGTGCCCCCGGAAGGCATCTCCATCGACACCACCGCCATCTTCATCACCGCTGCTGTCTCCCATGAGGAGGGAGTAGTTCTCCATCGAGGCTAAGGGGTTGTACCGCTAGCTATGTGGTTAATCTCTCTCCTATGTACTTCAATACAATGATCTCATGAGCTGCCTTACATGATTGAGATTCATATGAGTTTTGTATCACTATTAATCTATGTGCTACTCTAGTGATGTTATTAAAGTACTCTATTCCTCCTTCATGATGTAATGGTGACAGTGTGTGCATCATGTAGTACTTGGCGTAGTTTATGATTGTGATCTCTTGTAGATTATGAAGTTAACTATTACTATGATGGTATTGATGTGATCTATTCCTCCTTTCATAGTGTGATGGTGACAGTGTGCATGCTATGTTAGTACTTGGTATAGTTGTGTTGATCTATCATGCACTCTAAGGTTATTTAAATATGAATATCGAATGTTGTGGAGCTTGTTAACTCCGGCATTGAGGTGCTCTTGTAGCCCTACACAATTAGTGGTGTTCATCATCCAACAAGAGAGTGTAGAGTGGTTTTATTATGTGATCAATGTTGAGAGTGTCCACTAGTGAAAATATGATCCCTAGGCCTTGTTTCCAAATACTGCAATCATCGCTTATTTACTGTTCTACTGCATCTTTACTTCCTGCAATATTACCACCATCAACTGCACGCCAGCAAGCTATTTTCTGGCGCCGTTACTACTGCTCATATACATTCATACCACCTGTATTTCACTATCTCTTCGCCGAACTAGTGCACCTATACATCTGACAAGTGTATTAGGTGTGTTGGGGACACAAGAGACTTCTTGTATTGTGGTTGCAGGGTTGCTTGAGAGGGATATCTTTGACCTCTTCCTCCCTGAATTCGATAAACCTTGGGTGATCCACTTAAGGGAAAACTTGCTGCTGTTTTACAAACCTCTGCTCTTGGAGGCCCAACACTGTCTACAGGAAAAGAAGCGTGCGTAGACATCAAGCTATTTTCTGGCGCCGTTGCCGGGGAACGAAAAGCTACACAACAGAGATTTCCTCCCTCGTCAACCACGCGCCAGTCCTAGACAGAAAGTACCCGCTACCATTCGTTGACAACAACAAACACCTCTCAAAATTTTAATTTATACTCTCTATATGATTTCAAAACTGAAAAAGCTCTAGCACATGATTTAATCCCTGCTTCCCTCTGTGAAGGGCCTATATTTTACTTTATGTTGAGTCAGTAAACCTATTTCCCTCCATCTTAAGCAAGCAATTGAGTTGTTGTGATCAAACTATTTATATTGTGATCTACTTAATCATGCCTTTTATTCTTCCTTGTTTAGTACAAGTTTTATCTGAATGAATATAGCTTTGAAAGTTACCAATGATTATGAGGAGATTATTATGATTGAGTATGCAAGTTGTGCCATATAAGCTTTAACATAAGAGTGCTGCTCGATAGATAAGTACAATTTGTTAATTGCTCTCTGACCAAGAACGAAGTTTGCCATCACCAATTACGATTTCCTATGCACCTTTATTTGTGATTACCTTCTACTTGTTTCAAGTCGAATTATACGAGGAAGTTGTTCACTAAAATGTCTTGTGTGAATTAATATGATGCTTCTTGTCCGTATTTGGTTTATCGACTCTTCACTCCATAAACATGTGGTCTTGTTTACCGAGTTCAGTTTCGCTTGGGGACAAGCGAAGTCTAAGCTTGGGGGGAGTTGATACGTCCATTTTGCATCACTATTTTATATCATAATTTACTGTTATTCATTGATATATTTCATATTTAGAGATGATACTTATGTTATTGTAGGATAACGTTGCATAGAAAACAAAAAATTTCCTACCGCGAACACGCAATCCAAGCCAAGATGCAATCTAGAAGACGGTAGCAACGAGGGGATTATCGAGTCTCACCCTTGAAGAGATTCCAAAGCCTACAAGATGAGGCTCTTGTTGCTGCGGTAGACGTTCACTTGCCGCTTGCAAAAGCGCGTAGAAGATCTTGATCACGGCGCCACGAACGGGCAGCACCTCCGTACTCGGTCACACGTTCGGTTGTTGATGAAGACGACGTCCACCTCCCCGTTCCAGCGGGCAGCGGAAGTAGTAGCTCCTCTTGAATCCGACAGCACGACGGCGTGGTGTCGGTGGCGGTGGAGAACTCCGGCGGAGCTTCGCTAAGCGTGCGGGAGCTATGGAGGAGAGAGGGGGCGGCTAGGGTTTGGGAGGGGGTGGCCGGCCACTATAGGGGTGCGGCCAGGCTGTGGTCTTGGGGTGGCCGGCCCCCTCCCCTTGGCCCCTCATTATATAGGTGGAAGCCCCAAGTGTTGGACTACAAGTCTCCGAATAAGACCCGAACCCAAAACCTTCCATGTGATAGGGAAACCTACCCAAGGTGGGAATCCCACTTGGGGTGGGATTCCCCCCTTCCATGTGGGGGGTTGGCCGGCCCCCATAGGGGGAGTCCACTTGGGACTCCTCCCCCTCTAGGGTTGGCCGGCCATGGAGGTGGAGTCCCTTTGGGACTCCGCCTTCCATAGTGGTTTCTTCCGGACTTTTCTAGAACCTTCTAGAACCTTCCATAGAACCTTCCGGATCATTTTAAATCTCATAAAATGACTTCCTATATATGAATCTTATTCTCCGGACCATTCCGGAACTCCTCGTGATGTCCGGGATCTCATCCGGGACTCCGAACAAATATTTGAACTCCATTCCATATTCAAGTTCTACCATTTCAACATCCAACTTTAAGTGTGTCACCCTACGGTTCGCGAACTATGCGGACATGGTTGAGTACTCACTCCGACCAATAACCAATAGCGGGATCTGGAGATCCATAATGGCTCCCACATATTCAACGATGACTTTAGTGATCGAATGAACCATTCACATACGATACCAATTCCCTTTGTCACGCGATATTTTACTTGTCCGAGGTTTGATCATCGGTATCACTTCATACCTTGTTCAACCTCATCTCCTGACAAGTACTCTTTACTCGTACCGTGGTATGTGGTTTCTTATGAACTTATTCATATGCTTGCAAGACATTAGACGACATTCCACCGAGAGGGCCCAGAGTATATCTATCCGTCATCAGGATGGTCAAATCCCACTGTTGATCCATATGCCTCAACTCATACTTTCCGGATACTTAATCCCACCTTTATAACCACCCATTTACGCAGTGGCGTTTGATGTAATCAAAGTACCTTTCCGGCATAAGTGATTTATATGATCTCATGGTCATAAGGACTAGCTAACTATGTATCGAAAGCTTATAGCAAATAACTTAATGACGTGATCTTATGCTACGCTTAATTGGGTGTGTCCATTACATCATTCATACAATGATATAACCTTGTTATTAATAACATCCAATGCTCATGATTATGAAACTAATCATCCATTAATCAACAAGCTAGTTCAGAGGCATTCTAGGGACTCTTTGCTGTTTACATATCACACATGTATCAATGTTTCGGTTAATACAATTATAGCATGGTATATAAACATTTATCATAAACATAAAGATATATAATAACCACTTTATTATTGCCTCTAGGGCATATCTCCTTCAGTCTCCCACTTGCACTAGAGTCAATAATCTAGATTACATTGTAATATACCTAACACCCATGGCATTCTGGTGTTGGTCATGCTTTGCCCTAGGGAGAGCTTTAGTCAACGGATCACCTTATCAAAGCGTCGGTTCCAACTTCTTGATGCTTGCTTCAGTCCATAGATTGAACGCTGAAGTTTGCATACTTTGTCAGCATTTTTAGGATCGACAGAACCTTTGGGTTGTACCATATACAACTCTTCCTCAATGTCTCCATTAAGGAATGCCGTTTTGACATCCATCTGCAAAATCTCATAATCGAAAAATGCAGCTATTGCTAACAAAATCCTCACAGATTTCAGCTTCGCTACAGGTGAGAAAGTCTCATCGTAGTCAACTCCTTGAATTTGTCGGAAACCCTTTGCGACAAGTCGAGCTTTATAGACAGTAATATTACCATCAGCATCTGTTTTTCTCTTGAAGATCCATTTATTCTCGACAGCCTTGCGGCTATCAGGTAAGTCTACCAAAGTCCATACTTTGTTATCATACATGGATCCCATTTCGGATTTCATGGCTTCTTGCCATTTGTTGGAATCTGGGCTCATCATCGCTTCTTCATACGTCGCAGGGTCCTCATCATTGTTATCCACAATCATGACATTTAGACAAGGATCATACCAATCAGGAGTGGCACGTTCCCTTGTCGATCTGCGAGGTTCAGTAGTTTCCTCGTTTGAAGTTTCATGATCATTATCATTAGCTTCCTCTGTTGCCGGTGTAGGCGGTACAGGTACAATTTCCGGTACTGCGCTACTCTGATCAACGAGTATAGATTCATCAATCTCATCGAGTTATACTTTTCTTCCAGTCACTTCTTTAGTGAGAAATTCTTTCTCAAGAAAAGTTCCGTTCTTAGCAACAAAGATTTTGCCTTCAGATCTGTGATAGAAAGTGTACCCTATAGTTTCCTTAGGGTATTCTATGAAGACGCATTTCTCTGCTTTGGGTTCTAGCTTGTCCGGTTGTAACTTCTTTACATAGGATTCGCAACCCCAAACTTTAAGGAACGACAGCTTAGGTTTCTTATTAAACCATAATTCATACGGTGTCGTTTCTACGGATTTTGATGGTGCTCTATTTAAAGTGAATGCGGCTGTCTCTAATGCATAACTCCAAAATGATAACGACAAATCAGTAAGAGACATCATAGAACGAACCATATCTAAGGGAGTTCGATTACGACGTTCGGACACACCGTTTCGTTGTGGTGTTCCCGGCGGTGTCAATTGTGAAAGTATTCTGCATTTCTTTAAATGCATGCCAAACTCATAACTCAGATATTCACCTCCACGATCAGATCGTAGAAATTTAATCTTCTTGTTACGTTGATTTTCTACTTCACTTTGGAATTCCTTAAACTTCTCGAAAGTTTCGGATTTATGTTTCATGAAATAGATATACCCATATCTACTTAGATCATTGATACGTCTCCGACGTATCGATAATTTCTTATGTTCCATGCCACATTATTGATGTTATCTACATGTTTTATGCACACTTTATGTCATATTCGTGCATTTTCTGGAACTAACCTATTAACAAGATGCCGAAGTGCCAGTTGCTGTTTTCTGCTGTTTTTGGTTTAAGAAATCCTAGTAACGAAATATTCTCGGAATTGGACGAAATCAACGCCTAGGGTCCTATTTTGCCACGAAGCTTCCAGAAGTCCGAAGGAGAGACGAAGAGGGGCCACGAGGGGGCCACACCCTAGGGCAGCGCGGCCCCCCCCCTTGGCCGCGCGGCCCTGTGGTGTGGGGCCCTCGTGCCGCCTCTTGACCTGCCCTTCCGCCTACAAATAGCCTCCATGACGAAACCCCCAGTACCGAGAGCCACGATACGGAAAACCTTCCAGAGACGCCGCCGCCGCTGATCCCATCTCGGGGGATCCAGGAGATCGCCTCCGGCACTCTGCCGGAGAGGGGGAATCATCTCCCGGAGGACTCTACGCCGCCATGGTCGCCTCCGGTGTGATGTGTGAGTAGTCTACCCCTGGACTATGGGTCCATAGCAGTAGCTAGATGGTTGTCTTCTCCCCATTGTGCTATCATTGTCGGATCTTGTGAGCTGCCTAACATGATCAAGATCATCTATCTGTAATCCTATATGTTGCGTTTGTTGGGATCCGATGAATAGAGAATACTTGTTATGTTGATTATCAAAGTTATATCTATGTGTTGTTTATGATCTTGCATGCTCTCCGTTACTAGTAGATGCTCTGGCCAAGTAGATGCTTGTAACTCCAAGAGGGAGTATTTATGCTCGATAGTGGGTTCATGCTGCATTGACACAGGGACATGTGATGAAAGTTCTAAGGTTGTGTTGTGCTGTTGCCACTAGGGATAAAACATTGATGCTATGTCTAAGGATGTAGTTGTTGATTACATTACGCACCATACTTAATGCAATTGTCTGTTGCTTTGCAACTTAATACTGGAGGGGGTTCGGATGATAACCTGAAGGTGGACTTTTTAGGCATAGATGCAGTTGGATGGCGGTCTATGTACTTTGTCGTAATGCCCAATTAAATCTCACTATACTCATCATGATATGTATGTGCATGGTCATGCCCTCTTTATTTGTCAATTTCCCAACTGTAATTTGTTCACCCAACATGCTGTTTATCTTATGGGAGAGACACCTCTAGTGAACTGTGGACCCCGGTCCAATTCTCTTTACTGAAATACAATCTACTGCAATACTTGTTCTACTGTTTTCTGCAAACAATCATCTTCCACACAATACGGTTAATCCTTTGTTACAGCAAGCCGGTGAGATTGACAACCTCACTGTTTCGTTGGGGCAAAGTACTTTGGTTGTGTTGTGCAGGTTCCACGTTGGCGCCGGAATCCCTGGTGTTGCGCCGCACTACATCCCGCCGCCATCAACCTTCAACGTGCTTCTTGGCTCCTCCTGGTTCGATAAACCTTGGTTTCTTTCTGAGGGAAAACTTGCTGCTGTGCGCATCATACCTTCCTCTTGGGGTTCCCAACGAACGTGTGAGTTACACACCATCAAGCTCTTTTTCTGGCGCCGTTGCCGGGGAACTGAAGAAAAACTACACCACAGAGAATTGCCTCCCACGGCAACAGCTCTTTTTCTGGCGCCGTTGCCGGGGAGATCAAGACACGCTGCAAGGGGAGTCTCCACTTCTCAATCTCTCTACTTTGTTTTTGTCTTGCTTAGTTTTATTTACTACTTTGTTTGCTGCACTAAATCAAAATACAAAAAAATTAGTTGCTAGTTTTACTTTATTTGCTATCTTGTTTGCTATATCTAAAACACAAAAAAAAAAATAGTTACTTGCATTTACTTTACTTGATTCATCATGTTTCCTTTTAATTTTACCACAAAAGACATACCGGTAGGACGTGGGTCTATAATTGGGAGAAATAATATAGAAGAATTCTTCAACCATGTTAGTACCGTTGACAATTTTGAGGATAGACACTTGGTAGACCTTGCGCCTACTTATGAAATTGCTGCTGCGCATTTAGTTCGCCTGTTGGAAACTAAATTTGTTAATCTTAATCCTATAATCCAACACATGTTTTTCACACTTGGTGATATGGAAGAAGGGGAAAAGAAAGATTTTGTTTTAGAAACCCTTCTTAGAGAATTTGGTGGTCTAGCAAGAGAAGCTAGAAAGGTCTTTGCTAAATTTAATATGCTTGGTTCTCATACTAATTTTGTTAGTCTCCTTGAAAAGATGGACATGGATAGAATAAGATACACTAATAATATTGATGATGGTGGGGAGATCAAAGCACCAATACCATGTAAACTCCTAGCTATGAATGATGCACTAGAAAATAACTATGCTTGGCTTGTTCCTGAAAACCTGTTTGATGAGAGTAGCACGCCTAAGACTAATGAAAAGGGAGATGCTAAAACTTATGTATCTAATATACTATGCCTGGTTGAGAAAAATCCACACCCCGCTGTAGAAGCACCACCCTTTGATAATACTTGATACACACTTTCTGCGCCTAGCTGAAAGGCGTTAAAGAAAAAGCGCTTATGGGAGACAACCCATGTTTTTACCTACAGTACTTTTTTTTTATTTTGTGTCTTGGAAGTTGTTTACTACTGTAGCAACCTCTCCTTATCTTAGTTTTGTGTTTTGTTGTGCCAAGTAAAGTCGTTGATAGAAAAGTTCATACTAGATTTGGATTACTGCGCAGAAACAGATTTCTTTGCTGTCACGAATCTGGGCAAAATCCCCCTGTAGGTAACTCAGAAAATTATGCCAATTTACGTGAGTGATCCTCAGATATGTACGCAACTTTCATTCAATTTGGGCATTTTCATTTGAGCAAGTCTGGTGCCATTTTAAAATTCGCCAATACGAACTGTTCTGTTTTGACAGATTCTGCCTTTTATTTCGCATTGCCTCTTTTGCTATGTTGGATGAATTTCTTTGATCCACTAATGTCCAGTAGCATTATGCAATGTCCAGAAGTGTTAAGAATGATTGTGTCACCTCTGAATATGTTAATTTTTATTGTGCACTAACCCTCTAATGAGTTGTTTCGAGTTTGGTGTGGAGGAAGTTTTCAAGGATCAAGAGAGGAGTATGATGCAACATGATCAAGGAGAGTGAAAGCTCTAAGCTTGGGGATGCCCCGGTGGTTCACCCCTGCATATTCTAAGAAGACTCAAGTGTCTAAGCTTGGGGATGCCCAAGGCATCCCCTTCTTCATCGACAACATTATCAGGTTCCTCCCCTGAAACTATATTTTTATTCCATCACATCTTATGTGCTTTGCTTGGAGCGTCGGTTTGTTTTTGTTTTTGTTTTGTTTGAATAAAATGGATCCTAGCATTCACTTTATGGGAGAGAGACACGCTCCGCTGTAGCATATGGACAAGTATGTCCTTAGTTTCTACTCATAGTATTCATGGCGAAGTTTCTTCTTCGTTAAATTGTTATATGGTTGGAATTGGAAAATGATACATGTAGTAATTGCTATAAATGTCTTGGGTAATGTGATACTTGGCAATTGTTGTGCTCATGATTAAGCTCTTGCATCATATGCTTTGCACCCACTAATGAAGAAATACATAGAGCATGCTATAATTTGGTTTGCATATTTGGTTTCTCTAAGGTCTAGATAATTTCTAGTATTGAGTTTGAACAACAAGGAAGACGGTGTAGAGTCTTATAATGTTTTCAATATGTCTTTTATGTGAGTTTTGCTGCACCGGTTCATCCTTGTGTTTGTTTCAAATAAGCCTTGCTAGCCTAAACCTTGTATCGAGAGGGAATACTTCTCATGCATCCAAAATACTTGAGCCAACCACTATGCCATTTGTGTCCACCATACCTACCTACTACATGGTATTTTCCGCCATTCCAAAGTAAATTGCTTGAGTGCTACCTTTAAAATTCCATCATCACCTTTGCAATATATAGCTCATGGGACAAATAGCTTAAAAACTATTGTGGTATTGAATATGTAATTATGCACTTTATCTCTTATTAAGTTGCTTGTTGTGCGATAACCATGTTTACTGGGGACGCCATCAACTATATTGTTGAATTTCATGTGAGTTGCTATGCATGTTCGTCTTGTCTGAAGTAAGAGCGATCTACCACCTTATGGTTAAGCATGCATATTGTTAGAGAAGAACATTGGGCCGCTAACTAAAGCCATGATCCATGGTGGAAGTTTCAGTTTTGGACATATATCCTCAATCTCAAATGAGAAAATTATTAATTATTGTTACATGCTTATGCATAAAAGAGGAGTCCATTATCTGTTGTCTATGTTGTCCCGGTATGGATGTCTAAGTTGAAGAATAATCAATAGCGAGAAATCCAATGCAAGCTTTCTCCTTAGACCTTTGTACAGGCGGCATAGAGGTACCCCTTTGTGACACTTGGTTAAAACATGTGCATTGTGATGATCCGGTAGTCCAAGCTAATTAGGACAAGGTGCGGACACTATTAGTACACTATGCATGAGGCTTGCAACTTGTAAGATATAATTTACATGATACATATGCTTTATTACTACCGTTGACAAAATTGTTTCATGTTTTCAAAATCAAAGCTCTAGCACAAATATAGCAATCGATGCTTTTCCTCTATGAGGACCATTCTTTTACTTTCATTGTTGAGTCAGTTCACCTATTTCTCTCCACCTCAAGAAGCAAACACTTGTGTGAACTGTGCATTGATTCCTACATACTTGCTTATTGCACTTGTTATATTACTCTATGTTGATAATATCCATGAGATATACATGTTACAAGTTGAAAGCAACCGCTGAAACTTAATCTTCTTTTGTGTTGCTTCAATGCCTTTACTTTGAATTATTGCTTTATGAGTTAACTCTTATGCAAGACTTATTGATGCTTGTCTTGAAGTGCTATTCATGAAAAGTCTTTGCTATATGATTCACTTGTTTACTCATGTCATATACATTGTTTTGATCGCTGCATTCAATACATATGCTTTACAAATAGTATGATCAAGATTATGATGGCATATCACTCCAGAAATTATCTGTGTTATCGTTTTACCTGCTCGGGACGAGCAGAACTAAGCTTGGGGATGCTGATACGTCTCCGACGTATCGATAATTTCTTATGTTCCATGCCACATTATTGATGTTATCTACATGTTTTATGCACACTTTATGTCATATTCGTGCATTTTACCTGAACTAACCTATTAACAAGATGCCGAAGTGCCGATTCTTTGTTTTTGCTGTTTTTGGTTTCAGAAATCCTAGTAACGAAATATTCTCAGAATTGGACGAAATCAACGCCCAGGGTCCTATTTTGCCACGAAGCTTCCAGAAGTCCGAAGGAGAGACGAAGAGGGGCCACGAGGGGGCCACACCCTAGGGCGGCGCGGCCCCCCCCTTGGCCGCACGGCCCTGTGGTGTGGGGCCCTCGTGCCGCCTCTTGACCTGCCCTTCCGCCTACAAATAGCCTCCGTGACGAAACCCCCAGTACCGAGAGCCACGATACGGAAAACCTTCCAGAGACGCCGCCGCCGCCGATCCCATCTCGGGGGATCCAGGAGATCGCCTCCGGCACCCTGCCGGAGAGGGGAATCATCTCCCGGAGGACTCTACGCCGCCATGGTCGCCTCCGGTGTGATGTGTGAGTAGTCTACCCCTGGACTATGGGTCCATAGCAGTAGCTAGATGGTTGTCTTCTCCCCATTGTGCTATCATTGTCGGATCTTGTGAGCTGCCTAACATTAGGGATGGAAATTGGTAGTGGATAGTCCATATTATCCGACGTCCGTATTCGAGAAATTGAAAATGGAAATGGTAACATCCGAATCCGGACGTCTGCGGAAATGGATATGGTAACTATCCGGATCCGTTTTACAGAAAATAAATAAAAATATGGTATTGAATTTTGAAGCAAATGTGGATATGGAAATTGATATATCCGTATCCGAATAAGATTATGTTAGCTAATTTTAGTAATTCAACCCCAATATGCTAATTATCTGACCTGGAGAAACTAAGAAATCGATCAAATGTTCTTTTATGTGATTAGATTTGAAACTACTATGCATTATATCAGTATATTTATCTCTCTACCATTATATAATTGGCTCATTATAAGAGATGATTCTATTGTTTTCTTATATTCGCATCCGCTCCGAGTTGAGAAAACATCCGATCCGTATTTGTATTCGAGTAATATCCGCTCCGAATTCGTATCCGATAAAATCCGCATTCGCATCCGTATTCGTTTTAAAAATATGGAAACGGATATGGGAAGGGCACTATCCGATCCGCATCCGATCCGTTTCCACCCCTACCTAACATGATCAAGATCATCTATCTGTAATCCTATATGTTGCGTTTGTTGGGATCCGATGAATAGAGAATACTTGTTATGTTGATTATCAAAGTTATATCTATGTGTTGTTTATGATCTTGCATGCTCTCCGTTACTAGTAGATGCTCTGGCCAAGTAGATGCTTGTAACTCCAAGAGGGAGTATTTATGCTCGATAGTGGGTTCATGCCTGCATTGACACTGGGACGATGTGAGAAAGTTCTAAGGTTGTGTTGTGCTGTTGCCACTAGGGATAAAACATTGATGCTATGTCTAAGGATGTAGTTGTTGATTACATTACGCACCATACTTAATGCAATTGTCTGTTGCTTTGCAACTTAATACTGGAGGGGGTTCGGATGATAACCTGAAGGTGGACTTTTTAGGCATAGATGCAGTTGGATGGCGGTCTATGTACTTTGTCGTAATGCCCAATTAAATCTCACTATACTCATCATGATATGTATGTGCATGGTCATGCCCTCTTTATTTGTCAATTGCCCAACTGTAATTTGTTCACCCAACATGCTGTTTATCTTATGGGAGAGACACCTCTAGTGAACTGTGGACCCCGGTCCAATTCTCTTTACTGAAATACAATCTACTGCAATACATGTTCTACTGTTTTCTGCAAACAATCATCTTCCACACAATACGGTTAATCCTTTGTTACAGCAAGCCGGTGAGATTGACAACCTCACTGTTTCGTTGGGGCAAAGTACTTTGGTTGTGTTGTGCAGGTTCCACGTTGGCGCCGGAATCCCTGGTGTTGCGCCGCACTACATCCCGCCGCCATCAACCTTCAACATGCTTCTTGGCTCCTCCTGGTTCGATAAACCTTGGTTTCTTTCTGAGGGAAAACTTGCTGCTGTGCGCATCATACCTTCCTCTTGGGGTTCCCAACGAACGTGTGAGTTACACGCCATCAATCATCTGTGAAGGTTAGAACATAACGATAACCACCGCGCGATGCTACGCTCATTGGTCCGCACACATCGGTATGTATGATTTCCAATAAGTCAGTAGCTCGCTGCATCATACCAGAAAATGGAGTCTTAGTCATTTTTCCCATTAGACATGCTTCGCATCTATCAAGTGACTTAAAGTCAAGTGATTCAAGTAATCCATCGGTATGGAGTTTCTTCATGCGTTTCACTCCAATATGACCAAGGCAGCGAGTGCCACATATAAGTAGAATTATCATTCAATTTAATTCGCTTAGCATCAATGTTATGTATATGCGTATCACTACTATCGAGATCTAACAGAAATAAGCCATTCTTTTCAGGTGCTCGACCATAAAAGATATTATTCATAAAAATAGAACAACCATTATTCTCAGACTTGAATGAATAACCGTCTTGCATTAAACAAGATCCAGATATAATGTTCATGCTCAACGCGGGTACAAAATAACAATTATTTAGGCTTAAAACTAATCCCGAAGGTAGATGTAGAGGAAGTGTGCCGACAACGATCACATCGACTTTGGATCCGTTTCCAACGCGCATCGTCACTTCATCTTTCAGTAGTCTTCGTTTATTCTTTAGTTCCTGTTTCGAGTTACAAATATGAGCAACCGAACCAGTATCAAATACCCAGGTACTAGAACGAGAACCAGTGAGATAAACATCTATAACATGTATATCAGATATACCTTCTTTCTTTTTCTTGACAAGGCCGCTTTTCAGATCAGCCAGATACTTGGAGCAATTACGCTTCCAGTGTTCATTCTCCTTGCAGTAATAGCACTCAGCATCAGGCTTAGGGCCGTTCTTAGGTTTCATAGGAGGCGTGGCAGCTTTCTTGCCACCCTTCTTGAATTTTCCCTTAGACTTGCGCTGTTTCTTGAAACTGGTGGTCTTGTTGACCATCAACACTTGGTGCTCTTTCTTGATCTCAATCTCAGCAGCTTTTAGCATGCCAAAGAGTTCAGGTAACTCCTTGTTCATGTTCTGCATATTGTAGTTCATCACAAAGTTCTTGTAACTTGGTGGCAGTGATTGAAGGACACGATTAATCCCCAGTCTGTTAGGAATCACTATTCCCAAGTCACTGAGTTTCTTCGCATGCCCGGTCATGGCGAGCATGTGCTCACTAACGGAGCTGCCTTCTTCCATCATACAGCTGAAGAAATGTTTCGATGCTTCATAGCATTCCACGGCCGCATGAGTCTCAAATATAGCTTTCAGCTCATTCATCAACTCATGAGGATCGTGGTGCTCAAAACGTTTTTGAAGATCGGATTCCAGACTGCACAGGATGGCACACTGAACTTGAGAGTACCGAGTTTTCCGAGTCGCGTAAACAGCTTTTACTTCATCGGTTTCAGTTTCTGCAGGAGGGTCACCTAGCGGTGCATCAAGCACATATTGCAGATTTCCGCCAGAGAGGAAGATCCTCACATGACGGAACCAGTCGGTGAAGTTGCTACCGTTGCTCTTAAGTTTTTCTTTCTCTAGGAACTGGTTAAAATTGATTGGGGACGCCATCTCTACAACATATATTTGCAAAAGTTTAGACTAAGTTTATGACAAATTGAGTTCAATTTTTAATTCAACATAATTAAAAATCTAGGTGAACTCCCACTCAAAACAATATCCCTCGCATTGTCTTAGTGATCACACGAACCAAATCCACCGCACCTAAGTCCGATCATCACGAGACAAGGTGTGATTTCAATGGAGAACACTCAAAGTGTTCATCATATCAACCATATGATTCATGCTCTACCTTTCGGTATCACGTGTTCCGAGACCATGTCTGTACATGCTAGGCTCGTCAAGGCCACCTTAGTATCCGCATGTGCAAAAACTGGCTTGCACCTGTTGTATGCACTTGTTGATTCTATCACACCCGATCATCACGAGATGCTTCGAAATGACAAGTCTTGGCAACGGTGCTACTAAGGATGAACACTTTATTATCTTGAGATTTTAGTGAGGGATCATCTTATAATGCTACCGTCGCGATCTAAGCAAAATAAGATGCATAAAAGGATTAACATCACATGCAGTTCATATGTGATATGATATGGCCCTTTTGTCTTTGCGCCTTTGATCTTCATCTCCAAAGCACGGACATGATCTCCATCATCTTCGGGCATGATCTCCATCATCATCGGCGTAGCGTCAAGGTCAATGGCGCCGTCTTCATGATTGTCCTCCATGTAGCAACTATTACAACTACTTTGAAATACTACTCAACATGAAATTTAAAGACAACCATAAGGCTCCTGCCGGTTGCCACAATACAATAATGATCATCTCATACATATTCATCATCACATTATGGCCATATCACATCACCAAACCCTGCAAAAACAAGTTAGACGTCTCTAATTTGGTTTGCATATTTTACGTGGTTTAGGGTTTTCGAGAGAGATCTAATCTACCTACGAACATGAACCACAACGTTGATACTAATGTTTTCAATAGAAGAGTAAATTGAATCTTCACTATAGTAGGAGAGACAGACACCCGCAAAGCCTCTTATGCAATACAAGTTGCATGTCGAACGAGGAACAAGTCTCATGAACGCGGTCATGTAAAGTTAGTCCGAGCCGCTTCATCCCACTATGCCACAAAGATGCAAAGTACTCAAACTAAAGATAACAAGAGCATCAACGCCCACAAAACCATTGTGTTCTACTCGTGCAACCATCTATGCATAGACACGGCTCTGATACCACTGTAGGATAACGTTGCATAGAAAACAAAAATTTTCCTACCGCGAACACGCAATCCAAGCCAAGATGCAATCTAGAAGACGGTAGCAACGAGGGGATTATCGAGTCTCACCCTTGAAGAGATTCCAAAGCCTACAAGATGAGGCTCTTGTTGCTGCGGTAGACGTTCACTTGCAGCTTGCAAAAGCGCGTAGAAGATCTTGATCACGGCGCCACGAACGGGCAGCACCTCCGTACTCGGTCACACGTTCGGTTGTTGATGAAGACGACGTCCACCTCCCCGTTCCAGCGGGCAGCGGAAGTAGTAGCTCCTCTTGAATCCGACAGCACGACGGCGTGGTGTCGGTGGCGGTGGAGAACTCCGGTGGAGCTTCGCTAAGCGTGCGGGAGCTATGGAGGAGAGAGGGGCGGCTAGGGTTTGGGAGGGGGTGGCCGGCCACTATAGGGGTGCGGCCAGGCTGTGGTCTTGGGGTGGCCGGCCCCCTCCCCTTGGCCCCTCATTATATAGGTGGAAGCCCCAAGTGTTGGACTACAAGTCTCCGAATAAGACCCGAACCCAAAACCTTCCATGTGATAGGGAAACCTACCCAAGGTGGGAATCCCACTTGGGGTGGGATTCCCCCCTTCCATGTGGGGGGTTGGCCGTCCCCCATAGGGGGAGTCCACTTGGGACTCCTCCCCCTCTAGGGTTGGCCGGCCATGGAGGTGGAGTCCCTTTGGGACTCCGCCTTCCATAGTGGTTTCTTCCGGACTTTTCTAGAACCTTCTAGAACCTTCCATAGAACCTTCCGGATCATTTTAAATCTCATAAAATGACTTCCTATATATGAATCTTATTCTCCGGACCATTCCGGAACTCCTCGTGATGTCCGGGATCTCATCCGGGACTCCGAACAAATATTCGAACTCCATTCCATATTCAAGTTCTACCATTTCAACATCCAACTTTAAGTGTGTCACCCTACGGTTCGCGAACTATGCGGACATGGTTGAGTAATAGCGGGATCTGGAGATCCATAATGGCTCCCACATATTCAACGATGACTTTAGTGATCGAATGAACCATTCACATACGATACCAATTCCCTTTGTCACGCGATATTTTACTTGTCCGAGGTTTGATCATCGGTATCACTTCATACCTTGTTCAACCTCGTCTCCTGACAAGTACTCTTTACTCGTACCGTGGTATGTGGTCTCTTATGAACTTATTCATATGCTTGCAAGACATTAGACGACATTCCACCGAGAGGGCCCAGAGTATATCTATCCGTCACCGGGATGGACAAATCCCACTGTTGATCCATATGCCTCAACTCATACTTTCCGGATACTTAATCCCACCTTTATAACCACCCATTTACGCAGTGGCGTTTGATGTAATCAAAGTACCTTTCCGGCATAAGTGATTTATATGATCTCATGGTCATAAGGACTAGGTAACTATGTATCGAAAGCTTATAGCAAATAACTTAATGACGTGATCTTATGCTACGCTTAATTGGGTGTGTCCATTACATCATTCATACAATGATATAACCTTGTTATTAATAACATCCAATGTTCATGATTATGAAACTAATCATCCATTAATCAGCAAGCTAGTTAAGAGGCATTCTAGGGACTCTTTGCTGTTTACATATCACACATGTATCAATGTTTCGGTTAATACAATTATAGCATGGTATATAAACATTTATCATAAACATAAAGATATATAATAACCACTTTATTATTGCCTCTAGGGCATATCTCCTTCAGTTATTTCATCTATTTTGCATGTTTCATGATTATTGGAAAATCGCGCACCGGAGTCAGGATTCTGCTGGAAAAAGCACCGTCAGAATGCAATATTTCGGAAGATCAACAATTGACGGAAATTACATGGAAAATCTTATTTTTCTAGAAGACGGAGATAGCCAAAAGGAGGAGCCGAGGAGGGCCGCCATGGCCCCCCCATAGGCCGGCGCGGGCCCAGGCCTGGCCGCGCCGCCTTGTGGGGAGGGGCCCCACATCCCCCTCTGGCCGCCTCTCCTTCGCGTACTTCTTTGTCCCGAAAACCTAACCTCCAGAGGATAGTCGCGAAGAGTCACAGCCGCCTCTGCGGGGCGGAAAACACCAGAGATAAAAGAGCTCTCTGGCAGGCTGAAATCTGCCAGGGAAATTCCCTCCCGGAGGGGGAAATCGACGCCATCGTCACCGTCATCGAGCTGGACATCATTGGGATCATCATCACCATCATCTCCATCATCATCACCGCCATCTCCACCGCTGCACCTCGTCACCGCTGTAACATCTAGGGTTGAATCTTGATTGTTTGATAGGGGAAACTCTCCCGGTATTGATTTCTACTTGTTATTGATGCTATTGAGTGAAACCATTGAACCAAGGTTTATGTTCAGATTGTTATTCATCATCATATCACCTCTGATCATGTTCCATATGATGTCTCGTGAGTAGTTCGTTTAGTTCTTGAGGACATGGGTGAAGTCTAAATGTTAATAGTGAATTATGTTGGGTAATATTCAATGGTTTGATATTTAAGTTGTGGTGTTATTCTTCTAGTGGTGTCATGTGAACGTCGACTACATGATACTTCACCTTTATGGGCCTAGGGGAATACATCTTGTATTCGTTTGGCAATTGCGGGGTTGCCGGAGTGACGAAACACAGACACCCGTTGGTATATCGATGCAGGAGGGATAGCAGGATCTCAGAGTTTAAGGCTGTGGTTAGATTTATCTTAATTACTTTCTTGTAGTTGCGGATGCTTGCAAGGGGTATAATAACAAGTATGTATTAGTCCTAGGAAGGGCGGTGCATTAGCATAGGTTCACCCACACAACACTTATCAAAACAATGAAGATTAATCAGCTATATGAAGCGAAAGCACTAGACTAAATTCCCGTGTGTCCTGAAGAACGTTTAGTCATTATAAGTAAACAAACCGGCTTGTCCTTTGTGCTAAAAAGGATTGGGCCACTCGCTGCAATTATTACTCTCGCATTTTACTTACTCGTACTTTATTTATCTGCTATATCAAAACCCCCTAAATACTTGTCTGTGACCATTTACAGTGAATCCTTCATCGAAACTGCTTGTCAACACCTTCTGCACCTCGTTGGGTTCGACACTCTTATTTATCGAAAATACTACGATACACCCCCTATACTTGTGGGTCATCAGCAACCATGCCCTCATTCTGGAAATCTCTGAGCTCTGAGTCCTTTACTTCACATGGCCACCACTGACCCTTTTCTCCTTTGCGGTTCCGGGCCTTTGATCCTTTCTTTTGTTCTACTTCCAGTACCTTAGCAGCCATTCGTTCTTGCCCTTCTAGCTCTTCCCGGATCTCTTCGACTGTAGGGATCCGACCTAAGATGTTGCTGGAAGAGGCGGAGAATGGTTGAGCTAATCTGGTATCGGAAATGTGAGGTGGAAGGAAAGCTAATGGCTGAGGGCATCTTGGATCCGATGAGTTTGGGTCTGGGCTACTCCGAGAACTACCAGTACACTTAGGTGAATTAGTGGACATGTTTCCGGCTGCATGCATATGGTGAAATGGTTTGAGTAGCCGGAGCTAAAACTAGCTAACTAAGTCGTCATCTACGGGTCCGGTGGACTTACCAGCAATGGTGTGGCGGTTTCCCGTGACGCCGACGAGGTTGAGGTCGCCGGTCATGGTGCGCAGAGCTCCGCTTGACCACGAATCGGCAGCGGATGAAGTTTCCCGATCAACCGTGCGTAGCTCGGGTCGAGAACGGCCTTGGAGCGACGGTGGACGAAGTTTCCCGGGGAGAAGTTCGCCGGAGACGAGATCTGTTGGGCGGCGCTGGCGAGAGGTAGGGGACAAAGTGGTGAATGTGGTGAAAGAATGAAACTTACCGATCGCGAGGGGTATTAAGCGGTGAAATCGATGCAGTGCTGACCTAACTATGCGCCATCGAAATTTCTGGCTAAAGATTCGCATCTCCGAAAATTTAGCGCGGAAATGAAGGAAGTTGTGGGCGGTATGGGCAAAAAATCTGCTAGGTTACCGTTACAGAAGAATAAATGATTTCCGATTGAACGAAGTCGGAAACGAGGAAGTTTTGGAAGCTCTTCAAGATTCTCTTCGGATCTGGTTAGATGAAGTCGGAGGAATGATGAATCTCGGAGAACTTCGGGGGCTACTGTTGTGGGTATACTTTATGGGTGTATCATCAACATGGCCTAGATCCGGCAAGCCCGGGTGGCCCATAGACGGTGATGGTGGCATGTGGCCCATCAGGCGGCCTAGTTGATGTAGATCAAGATGGATGAAGTCCAACCCAGGTAACAAGAGCCGGATCTTAACCGCCCTATGAAGATAGTCGGATCTCTGAAGGCCCTTGAAGTATCCGGATCCAATACAGCGCATAAGGAAGGGTGGATCCTTGACGTGCACGATAATGTAATATTCCGTAGTTAGGCATCTTGTATTCCGGCTATGACTATCCACGTAACCCTAGATCCGGGCGTCTTTATAAGCCGGATCATGAGAGCCCTAGAGGCACAACCACAACTCATTGTAACAACGCCAAAGCGCCCAGATAATTCCAGACAAGCAACATTAGGCCCTGTCGTTGTGCAGGTGTTCCGAAGCTGGGTAAATCGCGTTCCACCATCCCGAGGACTCTCCGCCCAATGACCCCTACTTCTTCTCTCCCTCGCGAGGATCCCTCATCCGAGGTACCGTCGAATAGGCAACGACAATTGGGCTGAAAGAGATCATCTCGGTTACCTGCTGGTACCTTTGGTGGATTAGGCGTCGTCGGACTCATGATGAACCGGTGCCTCCTATCCACATGTGTAGAATGTCTATTCTAACCATTGCAGCTAATTCAAAGAAGGAATCAACAACTGGCGGAGCTGGTTCAGAATTGCGATGGGCTAGACCAAAGCCACGTTATATCAAACTTAATGTCGACGCCTCCTTCCATGATGACAAGAAAGCGGGTGCAGCAGGGGCGGTTCTCCGTGATATCGATGGTCATTTTATAGCTGCCTCGTGCTGTCTCATACCGCATGTGTCGACTCCAATGTTAGCGGAGGCCATAGCTCTAAGGGAGGAACTGGAATTGCCGTCTCAACCGAACTTATCTAGGGCCCAAGCAGAATCAGATTCCTCTGATGTTATCAATGCTTGCAATGGAGATGAAAGGTGGTGGAGTGAAGCGTTGGCTGTATTCTGTCTAAGGGAAGCAAATAAAGTAGCTCATGAGTTAGCACGGTTTGGTTTTGAGAATAGTTTGATGAACCCCCTAGATTTTTGCTAGACCCGTTGATAAACGATGTAACGGTAAACTGATCAAGGCAGCAAGTTTCAGACACACTATTTTCCTTACCAACGTACCTAAGTGGGATGTTAGAAACATTGGATATTCATGGATGCCTTTTGTTTTAGTTTCGCAGAAACAAAATTGTGGATTTATTTTTGGAGAGCCTTTCTTGATTTGAGTAAACATAGTTTGGATTTTAAATGCAGTCCACTCAACAGAACATGTCATGTAAATGTCATTAGCCCACGAACCTGTTTGTCCTGGAAATTTTCGCTACCGAAAGAAAAGCCCAAGCTAAACTTCTCCTAGGAAAGAAGGCCCCATGCAACCAAGTGAATAACATGGGTTCATCTCAAAGAAGCCCAAGTACCCACGCGGCCCCTTCCACGAAAACCCTAATTCTCCATATCAAACAGATCCGACTCCTCCGCATCCGATCCAACGGCCAGAACACCCTGACCGCCCACTATAAACACAACCTCCCCCACCCCATCTTCCTTTCCCTCCTCCCAGCCACCGCCGCCGAAACCCCAAACCGACGAACCCCAACCCCGGCCGCCGCCATGACGACGAGCATGAAGAAGAACCGCAAGAAGCGCGGCCACGTCTCGGCCGGGCACGGGCGTGTCGGCAAGCACCGCAAGCATCCCGGAGGTCGCGGTAATGCCGGTGGCATGCACCACCACCGCATCCTCTTCGACAAGTACCACCCGGGCTACTTCGGCAAGGTCGGCATGCGCTACTTCCACAAGCTCAGCAACAGGTTCCACTGCCCCACCGTCAACGTCGACCGCCTCTGGTCCATGGTGCCGGCCGACAAGGCCGCCGAGGCCGCCGCCACCCCCGGCAAGGCCCCCGTCATCGACGTCTCGCAGTTCGGCTACTTCAAGATCCTCGGCAAGGGCATGCTCCCGCCCAACACGCCCATCGTCGTCAAGGCCAAGCTCATCTCCAAGATCGCCGAGAAGAAGATCAAGGCCGCGGGCGGCGCCGTCTTGCTCACCGCCTAGGTACGTAAGGGCCGGCGGACGCAGGGACAGAGAGGAGAGCAGATTGGACTAGTTTCTAAATCCTTGTGTTGAAAATCTCGATTTAGCTCTACTTTTTTTTGTTAAGAACATTGCTGTATGGTATGGCTACTTGGAACCTGTGCTGTCTTATCAGATGTTTTGGATTCAGTTATCGTGCCGGTTTATATCAGATATATGTGCTTTGTTATGTTGACTACATCTCACTTTCAGTACTGATACCATCGTTGCATCTATCAGTGCAGTAGCACACCTTGTGTGTATAGGAAACCAAGTTTGTGATGGTAAAATTGATGATAACGCCCCCAGTTGGTGAGCCTTTGATCATAACCCCCCCTTTGTGTCGCTGACATGTGGGGTCCGGGCCTACATGTCAGTCACACAAGGGGGGGTTATGATCAAAGGCGTGCCAACTTGGGGGGTTATCATCAAATGCTTGTGATTACTACTTTATATAGGTCTGAATGCATTGGTGTTTGGTTAATCTAGAGCATGTTGTGTTCTTAGGTTTCGTTTTACTTGCCAAATGTTGAGTTGTGTGCCTGGGAGGAAGATTCAGTTGATTAGTTCCTTGTTTACTATTGTGTGGTCTTTAGTCTGAGTATCCATTTTAGTATAGTGTAGTTTGATCAACCTTGGGAGGAAGATTATCAGTTGAATAGTTCCTTGTTTACTATTATCTGGTCTATGCTTGAATTTAACTACATTAGGTGTCCAGACTACAGAGTTTTGTTTCGTTGCTGCCTAACACTGCTGCTTGTGTGTTTGCTTACTGTGATTATATGTTTTGTTCAGTAGTAATGGCTCTGATATAATGTTGCTCTCTACAGTTTATCCATTCAATGTGTCATTTCTGTAGTGTGTCTTAAGGCCGATTTTCATTTGTTGATCGCCGTTATACTTTGCCTGATGAGAATGTGGTTTATGTGCTGATGGTATGCAAAATCTCATCGTTTGTGTTCAATGTCGAAATATGGTTTGCGGCTTAAATTTGTGGTTACCTTAACATGTAGTATCTGGCAACTTGGTTTTTCCATTGTATGCTCGTCACAATTCATTTCTGGGATGCTATGTACTATTTCTATCTCGAATGTAAAGTTTCAGCCAACACCAGTTATTAAAAATTCCTGCCACCTATCATTCTTTGGTCAATAGGCCCAAGGCTACAGATTCCTGTAACCTTTCTGAAGAAACGCCGACATTATTTTGTAAATACAACGTACTCCCTCCGTACGGTTTATTAGACAAACATGTAGTTCAAGGAAAAAAATTGACCAAAAATTTGGTTGATACCTCATGTCTTAGATTTGGAAGCAAGTTTTCATCACTTTATACACCGTGCTTCTGTTTATCTCTTGCTGTTGCACGGAGCTGCCCTTACTTGCCCTCTCAACCTCCCTGGCTGTTGCCGGAGGCATCTTCGTCACGCTCGTCTTCACCGCCATCTTCCTCACACATGTTGCGCTCGTCTCTGCCACCCTCATGCTCGATGATTCTGATCCTCCTTTTCTTTGCTCGTCTCCACCGCCCTCATGCTTGATGATTCTGATCCTCCTCTTCTTCAGGTGGAGTGTAGTTGAGGTCAAAGAAGGCCCGTGCCATTCTTTATGACGAGGCTAGGTCCTGCTACTGCCGTTGGGATCAGATATTGCCCTGGTGGTGCTTGCTGGAGATCACGACGAGATGTGTAGCCGAGATGTTGGGGATGAGCTGCGGGTGCGGCCTCGGGTATTGCCGAGAGAATTGGGGCGAGCTGTTGTAGCTCCTTGTGTCGCCTCCTGTGCAGCTGGGAGGTTGGGGACGAGCTGCTGGAGCTTGTCGACGCAGCTTCCAGCCCTGCCGGGAGTTGGGGGCGATCTACCCCAGTTGCTGGCGTTGCCTCCTGGACTCTAGTGGAATTGATCTGGGTGTGGCTTGGTTGGAGTGGGATGGCTGGATTCCGGGTGATGACCATTGGATTCGCGAGCGGCCTAGACGAGCGGGAACGGCCTGTTGATAGATTCAGGATTGGGAGCTCGCACGGATGGACGCGTGCAGTGCTGGGTGGGTGGAGACAAGAAGAGGAGATTCCGAATTGAAGCTGTTCTCCACGATTTTAGTACTTTTCACGATTGTAAGGGGTTGTTGGAAAACTCTAAAACGTCTTATATTCCGGACCGGAGGCACTATGTTCGAAAAATTATACCATCAGATTCATATTTGAAATATGCTTCCAAATGTAGGTGAAGAAAAAAATTTGACCGTAAATTTAGTCAACAAATATGAACTATATGTTTCAATATTATACCATTAGATTCATATTTAAAATACGATTTCAATGGTATAATATTTGTGACATATATTTTGTATTCATGGCTATTTTTTTTCTTAAACTAGGCATCGGCCTAATAAACTGGTACGAAGTATTTGATTCCATTTGTAAATCGACTTTCCCTCCTATTTCGGTCAATTTTGTTGGGTGATTACACAACGTACATCTTCTGATGTGAACAACTGGCTCTAGATGTTCTGACATGGTGCTTATAGATGTTCTGACATGGTCCTTATTTGAATTCTGGTATAATGATAATTACAAGCATAAATCAATTTGAGCATGTTCACACGATTTGGTGTGGAAAAATCTATGAAATATATGTTTCACAAATTATATCATTGGAAACATATATTTCATATTTTGCTGACAAAATTTATGGCTATTTTGTTTTTCTTGAACTACTATCTGCCTAATAAACCGATATGAGGAAGTATTTGATTCCATCCATAAATCGATTTTCCCTCCTACTAATTCGATTTTTTTGGGAGACTACAGAGTACACCATTCAGCGTCTGATGTGAGCAATTGGCTCTAGGTGTTCTGCCATGGTCCTTATTTAAATTCTGGGATAATGACAACAAATCAACTTGAGCATGTTCACACGATTTGGTGTGCATTCATCTGAGGTGTGATGAGTTGATTATGTAAAAACTCATGTGTGAAGCTTTGTCTAAAGCCGATAATTTCATTTTTCTGATTTTGTTCAAGGCTCCGTTTTCTATCAAAATACCAAAAGAAATACTTGTACAAACAATAACTTCCTATTGTGATGGAGTTAAAAGAACAATCATACCTGGCGCTAGACATTCATATCCTCCATACTCGTTCATCATATACACGTGTATATTTTTAGTGGAACTTCTCTAAACTCAGCATGACGTAATAATATAACAAATAATTCCAATGAATAATGTAAAATTTTCAAATAAAAAATTCAAACACAACTTAAGATCCAAATGCATGAACAAAACGTAGTCAAAAGCAACATAAAACATCACCCACACAACCGCCAAGAGCACTCTCTACTAGAGAATTACGTCTCACTGCCTACGCTCATTAAAGTCGGTTTTGTGCTTTCTCCTTATTTTCGTACCTCCCCTCCGCATTCTCTATTACTTCTTATTACCATCTCGCCATCTTATGTTTTTCTTTTTCTCGTCGAGGGCCATTTTGCCTGATCAAAGCTTGACTCGTTGTGTCCTCCCTTGCACTCATCAACCCTCATACTTGTAGGTTCTCCGTCTCTTTTGATATCCTCCTTCTCAGCGGTGCAAACATTTTGGATCATAGTGCCAAGCACGAGTGCCTAACGCCTTATGGACTACACAACCTCACACATAACGCCACAACAACTCTTGCCGTCTGGTCGCGGTGGCCGCTAGCTCTCCTTCTGCTGTCATGTGCGAGGTGAGTGCGCTCGTCATCCTAGTGGCACGATCCTTGTGGCTGGAGCCTGGAGCGATGGAGTCTTCGAGACATTGACTTCAGTAAGATCAACAGGGAGATGGAGCTATGGAAGCTCGCCAAGTTGTGTGGATCAATGAGAGGAGTCCCTTAGAGCATCTCGACCAGCGGGCCCTATAATATGGCCGGCAACAACGCTGACAACAACATATGGAGCACACCAATAGAGGGCTACGTGGTATTGGGAGGTGTGTCCCCCAATGTTAAGCCCTATAGCACGACTACAATAGCACATGCTAAAGGGAAAGGAGGTGGAAGCAGAAAAAGTAGGAGAGACAAGAATCATCTTTGAAAGGCTGTCATGTGAGCCGGTTATCATCTTTTGAACTCAAATTTGGTGCCGACGCTCCCAATTGGTCCCCATCATGAAGGGTGTGGTTTAGGTTCCCTAACGATTCAATTGGGGGTGGAGTGACATGAATTTTTATTGGAACGGTGTGAACATTTTTTCTCCCTAGAACCTCCAAATCGCTCCTGGCTACGATTTGAGGCACCCCAGTGATGGTGGAGAAACTGGAGATGCTCCGGTGATTCCATTCGAAGCGGAGTGATGTGGATTTTTGTTGAAACCGCTGGTGTAAACATTTCCTCTCACCAAAACCCTGAAATCGCTACTGGCTACGATTTGAGGTCACGCGTTCTTGGAAAAAAGAAGTGAGACACGGGCCGAGTGATGGAGAACAGTTTGCTATATCCATTGTTACCAACGCGGAAGGATAGAAGAAAACGTGGGAAAAGGAAAAAAAATTCGACGCCTGAGAGATTCGAACTCTCGCGGGGAAACCCCATGTACTTAGCAGGCACACGCCTTAACCACTCGGCCAAAGCGTCGGTTGTTGATGTACACTCTGAACAGTCCTATCTATAGCTTTACAGAAAAGTAGACTTCATATAGTCGACTGTTTCCACCTAGGACAGTGCCTGACTTGCCGATACCCCACCAGCCAGCCCCCAGCGAACCATGGACAGCGGCGGCGGGCGGCCATCTCTTCCGTCGGCGGCGGCCGCGGGCGCCTCCGGAGCAGACGAACCCCGCGACGCGCGGGTGATTCGGGAGCTCCTCCGGTCAATGGGGCTCACCGAGGGCGAGTACGAGCCGCGCGTCGTGCACCAGTTCCTGGACCTGGCCTACCGCTACGTCGGCGACGTGCTTGGCGATGCCCAGGTCTACGCCGACCACGCGGGCAAGGTCCAGCTCGACGCCGACGACGTTCGCCTCGCCATCCAGGCCAAGGTCAACTTCTCCTTCTCGCAGCCGCCGCCCCGCGAGGTACCCACACCAATCCTCTCCTCAAACCCTAGCTTGTTTTCGTTGAATGCGGAAAATTATTAGGTTTCGCGGCTTCATCCTGGATTTGATAGCCAAAAATCTTAGCTTTCGCCACGGATTTGGTGTCCATGATCTAGCCCAGCAACCCTAGTTTGTTTCATAACCTGGACTGTGCTCATGCTTTGTGCTAGTGCTATGCATTTTGGTAATAATGATGAATTTACTTTTGACAAATATAAGTATATAACAAATGAATCTCTGAGAACAATGTTTGTGCTGCCGATCCGTTGTGGCGTTGCCATATCCCCAAATCGCGGACCATCTTCTTCAGTTACGGAATTACGGGTATGCGAAAATGGTGTTTTCTGAACATAGACTTATGGGGATACGGTGAGTATATGTAGAAAATGCATAAAAATTCAATAGTGCATTATAGATTATTGATTAAATAAGGATAATGTGGAATCGAAATATGAAATAAATGTGCTAAGTTGAAAGCTAAGGCATCAAGCTTCAGATGCTTAAGACGCAAGTTGTTGTGCACAAGCACCAAATCCTCAGCTTGTTCGGTAGTCATCCTATTTCTCTTCAAGCTACGGAAAAAAGGAATATGTTCTCCAATTTGATGAGGATGATCCATCTTCCTTGTTAAGTCGCTCAAGAACAGGATAAGAAATCTTGGTACAGATGTTCACACTAGCACCCGGTGTCTTCAACAGATGTGCTCTCGCTCTTGAATCACTCCCTGCGCAAACTCCATGATAAGACTAGCATCTAAATCTTGAATTGCCTACACGACTAGACTCACTACCACCTGTGTTGTATCTTGTAACATGAACTCATAGGCGGTATAAAGAATTGGTATACTGGTTCTCCTCGGACAGCAATGTTACTCCCAGACCCAGTCCCAAAACAAGCAACAGACCCAGTCCCAGAACGAGCAATAGAAGATTGCATGTTTGACCTAAACTGTCATTCCCTAACATTGTGAAAATAGATGATTAGATGCCCTTCGTTCTCCCCTAAATTGCTAATCCATTGCATGGAAGTAAAAAACAAAGAGCTTGGAGCTTAATTGCATACAAGTTCTCCAAAGATTCACGAACAACAAAACTTGAAGATAAGCGGCAAGGTGCTGCCGGTGGCGCCAAGGAGTTTCATGATGCGCTGAAAATTCGAGTCCTTGCGAGTCGCGATGCGGCAATTGGCAGGTGACAGCGAAAGGATTCCAGGCGATTAGGTTAATCATACATCGAGTAGGCCTTCCGATGGGCTGTCAATTGAGTGGTAGGCCCGTACGTATCCCTGAGGTATCCCCTGCGTGTCTCAGCTGTATTCTGATTTTTTTCTTTATTTTGATTTGGAAAAACGAGATACTCTGGGTTACGCATATCCCTGTCCTGGTGTAGTATCCAGTATCCTGCACCGATACGGCAGCACCTCTGTGCCGTATCCCTGCATCATAGGTCTTCACAATTGATTACAGGAAAGCTTTCGGTTCAGTTACCTGGTCTGGCCTTATTCTCATTTTTAGCCCTCGTGGTTTGGATAATCGGTGGTGCAGCTGGATTCTCGCTATCCCCTCGACATGCCACAGTTCCATCCTCCTCAAAAGGCTTCCTCGGTGACTGTATCAGATGCAGAAATGGTCTACACCAAGGAGTGTCACATCTCCTTACCTCTATTATAGTGGGTGATAGGCTCAATCAAGCTGTCTGGAAAACTAGGCAACGTCATCCACCCCCTTGTTGACAACACTCACCCTACTGTGCTTCAGTCCGCTGATGACACATTGACACTCATCCTTCGTCGACGAGTTATTCATGCTCCATCACCATAAATCTCACCATTGTCTTTGCTGACGCAACTGGCCTTGCCATAAATTTCCACAAATCCGACTTCATCGTTTCACATATTCCTGAGGGTCATAGCAATCGAAATGGCATCGATCTGCCTTGCCCCCCACCCATTTGACAGATATTTTTCCGGTTGGCGTGCCCTCCTCTCTACTCTGGTAGAGTATAATTGTATGAAGCAAACTACCAATGGTTTCACGTAGCTAGTACTGCATGCCAGCTTTAACTAAACCCCCTCGTTTGGTGAATAACCAAGAAAACTCTCCAAATAATACATGCATCCAATTCTGAATGCGTTTTTGATATTTCCAAAGGTCTGGACTTGCTTGTGCATATGCACGAGATACCAATAACTTAGGATGACCACCGTAGAGAGCACTCTTGACAAGTTCACCTTGAATTTGCTGGAGCATGTCACTTAGGGACATATTAGAGTTATCAAACATACAAAGCTTTCACCATCAGATGTGCTGTGGGCTCCTTTTTGTGTATCTTAATCCAGCAGACGAACGGTACATGCAGCTAGCAGCAGATGGCGCGCGGAGATTCCAGAAGTGGGAGAGGAATTATAAAAGATGAGTTAGTCCTTGTCTTGTTAGGGAAGTTCAGTTGAACCCATGTCTTGTTTGGAAAGTTTGAGTCCATTTCTTGTTAGGAAAGTTGAATACACATCTTTTATGGTCGGAAGTCTGACGGATCAGACACAACTAGTTGACTATTTCTATAAATCCATCTGCTGTCCTCCTCAATTTGGTACAAGACCGATGACCACATACATGACTTCTGAAGGAGAGCCTTGCTGAGGTCACAAGGAGTTGGCAACAGTACGCCCAGACATGGCCAGCCTCAGCAGGCATGTTAAGAGTCTACAAACAGTCTATGACCTTCAAAGTCAGCTGATATGCCCTTGCTGCCGCAACCTGAAAGGAGGACCACCAGAATCGACGACAGCAACAACCATGACAAATGTGCCTGCTGCACTGTCAGGATCACCATCCTCCCTGCAGTACTGAGTACCGAGCAGCAAGTGCAGCTACTTGTATCAAACCTTGTGCAGAACATTGTTGATCTTCATGTGACCATCAGGTCAGTTCGCGCATACGAGCTGTGAGCCCTTACTGCTGCTTCGGCCATAGCAAGGACAAACATACGAGCTGTGTTCTGTAGCATTCAGTTTGCAGGGAAGGAGATACAGGGGCAGCTAAACAGCGTCACAATTGTGGTTTCACACAGGTGAAGTTATCAGGTATCCTATTGAAGGTAGAAGGATTTGTTCTATGATTGTGATGACAACCTCCACGGGGACACAGATGGCAGCAACTCTTCTACCTTCGGTTGATGAAAGACAAGGAGAAGGGCCACTATAAACTCTAGATCAAGGGTTGGTTGTTCTTCTGAACCTTCCAGGGGGAGCAATTGTTATGGACTCCAATTGGGAAAACAAGCAGTTAAGTAAAGGATGCGCCGGTGCGCCCCGGGAAAAAAAATCTCAATACAGAAAATGATGTGTGCTGTCAATATTTCAGCCACTGCTGATTCTTGGCTGAGAGAATTTTTTTGGGAAAATTTGAATTTCAATTAAGGGCGGGTTGATTGAATGAAAACACATATGCACACTTCAACAACCCCTCTCATGTAACTGCTCACAGCTCGTATGTGTGAACTGACCTGATGGTCACATGAAGATCAACTTACGTGCCCTTACTGCTGCTTCAGCCATGGCAATGACAAACGTACCAGCTGTGTTGTGTAGCATTCAGTTTGCAAGGGAGGAGATACAGGGGCTGCTAAACAGCGTCACAATTGTGGTATTCACCCAGGTGAAGGTACCAGGTATCCCATTGAAGGTAGAAGGATTTGTTCTATGATTATGATGACAACCTCCCTGGGAACACAGATGCCAGCAACACTTCTACCTTCGATTGGTGAAAGACAAGGAAAAGGGCCACTATAAACTCTAGATCAAGGGTTGGTTGTTCTTCTGAACCTTCCAGGGGGAGCAATTATTGTGGACTCCAATTGGGAAAATAAGCAGTTAAGTACAATAAAGGATGCGCCGGTGTGTCCCGGAAAAAAATCTCGATACAGAAAATGATGTGTGCTGTGAATATTTCAGTTCACTGCTGGTTCTTGGCTGAGATAATTTTTTGGAAAAATTTGAAAATTTAAAATAAGTGTGGGCAGATTGAATAAAAACACATATACACACCTCAACAACCCCTCTCACGTGTGATGGGAGAGATATGGCTTTGAGGACTATATACATGGACAAAGAGGGGGCAACAACAATTTTAGGATAAATTGCGAAAGCCAGGACTTGAACTCGAGACCTTGGGCTCTGATACCATGTCAAGCTTCATGCACTTGCCAACTCAACCAAAAGTATGAATTGACGGAAAGGGCTAGTGCAATCCACTTATACAGTTCACAACACACCCTCTCACGTGTGATAGGAGAAAGTCTAACACGTGAATAGAAGAACAAACTAAAGAGCCCTATACGTTGACACGGGGGGGGGGGGGGGGGGGAGCAACAATTTTTGGATAAATTGCAAAAGCTAGGACTCGAACTCAAGACCCTACCATATCAACCTTCATGCACTAGCCAATGCAACCAAAAGTACAAACTGATGGAAAGGGCTAGACGGTCCACATATACACACTTCAACACCTCCAATCCACTTATACACTTCACAACACCCCCAATCTGCACCAAAGATCGTGATTTTGAGTCCTCCAGCTCGAGAAATGTTGTTTTGTGCACACTTGTAGCCATCTTAGGGACCAACATATTAATCAATGTTATAATGAAAATGTAAGGAAAAAACAGGAGGGGATATGGTATTTGAACCCAGAATATTCAGCTGAGTCTAGGAAAGTTGAATGCTTATTATCTGCTGAAAGATCCAAAATCTTAGGTTTCATATGTGTAAACTTTGAGAATCAAGCAAGAAATTAATACCCACTTTTGTTAGTATAGATACTGCTGGTACTGTAGCACATGTTTTACTGTTGGAAATTCAAATTAGAACAAAGGATGCTCAGTTTATTTATTAGTTGGCTCATTCTCTAGATATATCATGTGTATTATCGATAACTTGTGGTAGATTTAGATACTGTTTATGGGTCAAGTCAAATAATCGCATAGAAGGGACTGCAACTGCTAGATCCTCTAGACCGGAGTTGTCCATACTGCTACAGTCTCAATTCATAGTGCTCTTTAGGATGACAAGTCATTTTCTGATTTCACAGGTTCTACTTGAGTTGGCACGGAGCCGAAACAAAATCCCGCTGCCCAAGTCTATTGCTCCACCTGGCTCGATTCCTCTGCCGCCTGAGCAGGACACTTTGTTGAGCCAAAACTACCAACTCCTACCCCCGTTGAAGCCGCCAACTCAGGTTGAGGAAACAGAAGATGACAACGAGGAAGCGAACACAACACCTTCCAATCCCAATCCAAGCTATTCGCAGGATCAGAGGGTTAACGAGCAACATCAGCCTCTGCCACATACCCAGAGCCAGAGGGTTTCTTTCCAACTAAACGCTGTAGCTGCTGCAGCTGCAAAGCGTCCTCGAATGACAATTGATCAGTTGAACATGGGCTAACCGGACAAAGATTGCCGGGATCGCTCTTTCTGGCTACGCCCTCCTATTTCAACAAGGAAATGCTGATGCTTCAGGAAAGGAGCCGCCTTACAAATAGTGTATGTTGTAGCTGCGCACGTGAAGTTAACTAGATTTTTTCATTATTGTAAACTTGTTTACTTTGTATATTATGTCTCCCTGTCGAACTTGGACTGTGCCGTTGTTGTTTCTGAATACTCGATCACAGTGTTCCTACTGTGTAACGTTGCGACACAAACAATTGATATACTGCGTATCTTATTCGCTTTGATTGGGCTTAACATGCATTTTTTTTTCTTCTTTTGGAAATGGCCCATTTTTCTTGTTACTTGTGTGATAAAAGTATAATAGTAGGGCTTGTTTATTTTTTATGATTGAAGTCAAGATATTTCGCTATGGCTGCTCTGCATGCAATTTGAAATGTCAATGTTCATAGAGTCCTTTGAGAAATTCATTTGTTTATGTGGTGTGAGTGAGACTGAGAAATGGTGGCCACCTGACGAGAGGACCGACTGCCTGAAGATCAATGTCGACGGGGGGCTGGGGTGTTACGTGTGCAGCAACTGAAGCTCTACAGGTCGCTCATGTTGGTCCTTGCCTGAACAGACGCGGCGCAGCCACGCCACGGGCGTGTTTGTAGAATTGTAGCTTGTCATGAAGTCCAGCCATGCATGTCTGTCCTCCACACGGTCCGTGTTGTGGATGAGTAGAACATTTCCGGGCTTGGCCTGATAGGACTGGAGATGGTGCACGGTTCGTGTTGTGGATGAGTAGAGCATCTCCGGGCTAGGCCTGATAGGACTGGAGATGCTGCGAGCTGGCGCCTTGCAGCGAAATTGCGACGGAACAAATTTGGTCACCGTCCGCGTAAAGTAGTCCCTATTTAGGTGCGGCACAGTCACTGTTCAAATCTAAAACACCATTTCCCCCTTCGAACTCCTCCACCATTTGTAATCCATGGACAAGACAAGAGTTTCTTCACCGGTTACACCCAAGAGGCCTGGATCATGGCGGCGGCGGTCATCCGCGACGCTTCTTCCTCTTCACCGACTTGTGTGCTAATTGCTCTTCTGGTGGCTGCAAGAATCTCAAACCTTTGACCTTGTAGCTTAGATTTGATGTGCTTTGTTGCTAGTGAGTGTGTAGCTATGTGATGTGCAACCGATTATCATGCTTGCCGATTGTTTGTGTAGTTCGTGCTTACCATTGTATCATCCTAAACATCGTTCTTGCTAGCGGTGTAGGATTTCAGATTCATGCTTACGGTGTTAACCTATTGTAGGATATCATGCATGTTAGCTCCCCCGATCTGTGTGCTCTCTTAGTGGTGTACCTTGCCATATCCTTGATGCAGTTTCCAAATATTGTTCACGATTCAGCTATGTATGCGCAAACCTTTAATGGTTTGGGAAGCTTATTTGTAAGAGTTCGTCTTGAATAGAATGGTTGAGCTCGTGTGAACAACAGGTTCAGCTAAACCCATATGCATGCAGAAGATCACCAATAATGTTTTTGAATATGCCACTCTGCAGCTGTTACAGAGCAAAGCAGCGTTAGAAGGTGTCCGAACAGCACGTCCATAATGATCGATGGTGACGAGAAGCTGATGCAACACCTCATGATAAGATTACATGGCACTATCTTTTTTCACATCTTCATAGCATACATATTCATCCACTACAGGCTCGGTGGTAGAGTATTCTCTGCGGGTTCTGGGTTTGAATCAGCGTCCTTGCACAATACTCCCTTCGGACTGATTAAATTGACGCAAGTGAATGTATGTGGTGTGGTGTGCTGTAGCTAGCAGTCGCATCGATTAAAACCGACCTGAGTGAGTAAAAAAGCAAGAAACAAGATGCCTAGAACTTGTGTTGCTAACTATAAGTTCACGACCCCTAAAAAAAACTATAAGTTCACGACAACGTAGGGGTGGGAGGACAATGGTGCTAACTCCCTTCTTTTTCTTATCGAGCACTTCTGCTCCGGTGCTCCACCCTCGGCAAAATTTTGGCCACGTCACAATCAAAGATGGTGGAGATCTTTCCATACCCCTTCGTAAGCGGGGCATGATCATAAAATTAAAAAACCTGACATATACATACAACCATGTAGTAGTTTCAAAAAAAAAAAAACCATGTAGTGACTCGTATGGCCCGCGTTATCTTGTAGGAGTAATTTCTGTACGAATGGCATACTAGTACGGCCACGTGCGTGTGTGGCGTCAAGGTTACCTATCACGTGACCTCTTTTTTTTCTAACGTGGTGTATAGATACCGTATATATATAGACGAATATACATGGGCTGGATATGAACCTAAGATAGGAGAAAAAAACCTAAATATAACCCCTCATCTTCTTCGGTTAGGGTTTATCGAGATCTAAGCCATACGTGTGTTGCTAGTGAATGCGTGCTTTGGCAGTAAAAAACTTACGTATATCAGTTAGCAGTTCCCTTCCTTTTGTAATCTGTCGTACAACGACAAAATGAGGACCTACAGCAGATTTTGATACTACGACAATGTGCGCCGCTTGATTCTTTGCGAATTGCAAGGAAACACACATGATGCTGTTGCTGCAAAATAAAACGCAGATGATGCTAGCACTATATGGCATGCACATGTCATCCATATGAACAATGATGCTATCTCGATCCTAGTAATTTATCTGCGCACTCCCAGGGACACGTTTAAACCCTTGCAAAGTTGCACAAACTGAACAAAGAAAGAAGGAATCTTACACCGACCTTAATTACTTTGTACAAAAATTGCCGATCGCCAATTTACACACCATCGTTTCGATCGCATGCTTACCACCGGCCGGACCGTCGTCGTCGATCGCCGTCCAGCTCCGGCGGCCAGCCTTCTCCGACCAAAGCAGGCATCCGCATATCACATATGCATGCCAGCGTCACGTACGTACCGGCGATCGATCGTACGTGAGGCCAGCCAGATGCCGCTCCACAGATCGACCAAGTCCGGCCACCGCACGTGTACGTCCGGCCGTCTCCCGATCAAGTAACAGGCTCTCCACTAATCCCGGGACGATGCACGGTCGTGATCGCATCGACGTCATGCATGCGCTGTGGTGGTGGTGGACCAGTTCCACGGGATCCATGCTACGCCGGCCGCCACAGCGAGCAGAAGGACACCGGCTGCCCCTTCCACCGCAGCGCCACCGCGCCGCCGCCTCCTGTCGCCGCGGGCGCCGTGGACATCTCCCACCCGTTGTCGTACTTCCTCAGCAGCGACCTGGCGGACTCCACCGCCTCGCCGTCGAACGGCGCCTCCTCGAACCCCGCCGCCGTCATGCGCTCCCGCCAGCCCTCCCTGCCATGATCCCCTGCCGCGGTAACCGCCACGGCAGTCCCCGCCTCGGCCTCCATCAGCCGCCTGTCCTCCCCGTCCCTCCCCTTGAACGCCGCCGACGTCGACTCCAAGAACCGCCACAGCAGCTCTAGCCTCGCCGTGAACTCGCACGCCGCGTTGCTGACGTTGCCTCCGCCGACGTCGAGCTCCGAGAGTACCACCAGATCCGGCTTGAGGTCTTTGACCCTCCGGAGGATGTCCGTTCGCTCCTCGGCCGTGACGTGGCCGAGCCGGAACTGGAGGCACACAACGAGCGCCTCGTCCGGACCGTACAAGGCATGCGCGGAGTCTAGCGAGGCGGCGCGGCTGATCTCGAGGTCCAGGTTAATGGACTTGGCGTACCGGAGGAGATGCGGTGAGAAGTCGTACCCCGGAGGCGACGCCGAGAATGGCGTCGTCACCGGTGGGATGCCTACGACCGTGAGCCGGACAGACGGCGGTGCTCGTCCGGCGGGCACGCGGGTCAGGGACTCCAGCAAAGTCGGCCACTGCACTCCGTGCGAAACGCCGATGTCGACGAGGTGGAGCGGCCGGGGCGCGGCGGCGGCGCCGCGCGTCGAGGCCGCCAGCTGCGCGATGGCGGCGTTCGCAAGAGCGTTGGGCAGCGCGAACCACGGGCTAACCTCGTTGAACTTGATGAGGGACGCGCGGAACAGCCGGGGCTCCGCGCCAGCGAACGACGGCGTCGGGCACTCGCAGTCCGGCACTTTCACCGCAGCTGCGGCAGCTGTGCCCACTGCTGCAGGTAGGCGAAGCGAGAGCGCTCGCAGCCCATACGCGGCCAGCCGGTGATTGGCATCGCCGGCGAAGGACGCGAGCTCGCCGAGCACGTAGAACAGGTGCTGCACGCGCGACAGGTTGCGTGCCTCGACGGCAACGGCGCACGGACTCAGCAGCTGCTCCGCCCACCTCGCGTCCCTGTCCGAACCAGCTCCGCCGCCCTTGCTGCTGCCCTTCTTGCTGCCGCCGCCACTTGGCCTCTCCTGTTCGGCGCGGCGACGCTGGTTGCTGCTGCTATGGCCGGACACCCTGTGCGTCGGAGACTTGCGCTTCTTGGACGACGGCTCCGTGGACGGGGATGACACCGCTGGCGATGCAATGCTCGGTGAGGCGTGGGCCAGGGGCGAGCTTGTCGTCTGTGGCGCTGGAGGCGACAGCGTCTGCGCCACGACGCTCCCAATGTCATCTTGCTGCTGCGCCGGCAATGGATCACACCACCACCCGTAGCTGCCACCGAGATCGATGTCCGCAGCGAGCAAGGAGATGGAGTCCTCCAGCCAGTCGAAGCCATCGTCGCTGGCTGCGACGAGGGCGAGCTTTTGGTCCTCTTGTCCATGGCAGCCCATGGCCTTCATGCATGAAAGCTCGATCGCAAGAATGAAACTGCTCAGCGTACAAACATGTACATGGGCATGGAAAGGCAAATGAGCTAGCTAGCTGAGCCTGCTCTACGAGGAGTTACTTTGCTGTTGTGTTATTGACACTGAATTGACTTGGCGTTAACTGCGTCTTTGCTTATGTGGTTGGGTTTTTGTAGTGAGCGCAGTTTAGGGTTTGGTGGATGCATGAATAGGAGTAGGAGATCGATCCAGGAGCAGGACCACGCATCAAAATCAAAATAGAGTATTTTAGCCTTATGCCCTCCTGGAGTACTGACATATTCGCTGCAACGTTGGCTGCATACGCCCCCCGTGCAAGGCATTAGGATATTATTACCATTAACAATATGACATTAGAATCTTTTTCTTAATTATTACAAAAATCACGTTCTTAACATTTAGAAAAAATACCAATGTTCTTTGAAAATATGTCTTCTTCTCAAACTGCTTTTGTGCAAGGACGTAACATCATTGATGGAGTTGTTATCCTTCATAAAACGGTTCATGAACTACATCGAAAAAAAGTTGAACGGGGTGATAATAAAAATTGATTTTGAAAATTCTATGATAAGGTTAAGTGGTCTTTCATTCAACAAATTTTCAGGATGAAAGGTTTTTCTGATGGGTGACGTGCTTTAATTCATATCTTCTCTTCGGGAGAAAGTGTTGCATTAAAGTCAATGACACTATTGGCAATTACTTTCAGACCAAGAAGGGCTTAGGTAAGGCGACCCATTATCATCAATGCTATTTAACATAGTGACTGGTATGCTCGCTGTAATAATTGAATGTGGAAAGTTTGATGGAAAATTGCAGGTGTGATTCCCCATTTGGTTGATGGTGGATTATCCATTTTTCATATGTCGATGACACAATTCCTTTTACGGAACATGACATCGAAAAAGAAAAAAAACTGAAGTTACTTCTCTCCGCGTTCGAGCAATTATCGTCTTTGAAGATAAACTTCCATAATAGTGCGTTGTTTTGTTCTGGCGAGGCTCAGACAACCTGTATGCTGAATTATTTGGTTGCGAGCAAGGCAAGTTTCCTATTAGGTATTTGGGTATTCCCAATTCACTATGAAAGACTTACAAACGCCGAATGTAAAATGGTGAAGGAAAGGCTACAGATCGGACTAATTAGTTGGAAAGGAAAATTATTATCTCTTGGAGAAAGATTGGCTCTCATTAATTCAATACTAAGCAATATGGTACTGTATATGATATCATTCTTCTAACTTTCAAAAGGAGTCTTGAAAATATTGGATTTTTGATCAATATTCTCTGACAAGGTGATAGTGAGAAAAGGAAATATCAACTGGTCAAATGGAGTGTGGTTTGTCGCCCTAAAGATCAGGGTGGTCTTGGAGTTCATGACCTTGAGGTCAAGAATAGGGCCCTCCTTGGTACATGGCTATTCAAGTTACTTACCGAGGATGGGATATGTCAAACCCTCCTGATGAGAAAATATGTTGGCAAAAATGCGTTGTCTTAGGTTTCTTGGAAACCCGGGGATTCTCATTTTTGGGTTAGCATTATGGTGACGTAGAAATTTTTCTTTCCATATGGATCTTTCTCTATTAGGGATGGATCCGAGATTAGGTTTGGGAGGATAAATGACTTGTCAATGCCACACTCCGTGAATAATATCCGGCATTATACAATATCGTGCGACACAAGAGGATACTCTCGCTAAGGTGTTGGAAACTTCCCCGCCTAATGTGTCATTCAGAAGAAGTCTCATTGGCCCTAGACAAGCATCGTGGAATGCTTTGTTACATCATCTAGATTTGGTCCACTTGACACATGGTTCCGATGTATTTCGCTGGAGTCTTATTGTGAATGGTATATTCTCGGTGACTTCCTTCTATAATGCTTTAATCCAACCTATTGTTCCAGTTGATAATAATAAGGAAATTTGAAAGATCAAGATCCCGCTTAAAACTAAGGTGTTTGCATGGTATCTTCGTCGAGGGGTAATTCTTAACCAATATAACCTTGCGAAACGCAATTGGTACGGAAATAAAACATGTGTCTTATGTCACATGACAAGACTAGAAAAGACTTGTTCTTCCAGTGCAAAATTGCCAGATCTATATGGTCAGCCATCCATATAGGTTCTACCTTATATCCACATCGTAGCATTGCGAATATAATCGGAAACTAACTCAATGGTGTGGATCCTAGGTTTAAACTACTTATTAGGATGAGAGCGGTTGCCGTTATTACGTCGCTTTCGCTATGTAGAAATGACAAGGTTTTTAATAATAAAAATGCTTCTCTTATGCAGGTTAGCTACCGGTGCACAGCTACACTCCGTTTGTATTCGACTCATGTGGAGCATCGAGACCTCTTTACAGAGGTATCTACATGATTGGAGGATACGACGAGGATATTTTTTTCCAACATGGATGGCAGATTGATCTGCGGATTGGCCCTGTTTCGCCTTAGTTTGTTTCTGCTTTTTTCATTGTCGGGAACCTCTTTTTTTTTTACTTTTGTTTCAAACTTGTGGTTTGGTACGGTTGTGTGCCGCTTAACTATGCAGATGCCGGGTTTAAGGCTTGGTTCTAAGTAATGAATCACTTGTTATCGAAAAAACCAAATTGATTGGGACAAGATTTTCCTAGATGAAAAATAGAGCACACCAATATAGAAAACTATAGGATGACCTACTTTTTATGGAAATAATTCCACACATCATTTTCTAAGGTTATTGATTTTTTGTGAAAAAACCAACTAACCGTATGAGCCACCCACTCCAGTGGGGTGGAGAAACCTAAGATCGATGAACAAACTATTTTTCCATAAAGGGTGCTTCATTACTTAAAAAATTTAAGCATTACACCCATCCTCTGCATAACTAAGATGCACACAGCTGTTCGAGTATCAAGTCTGAAACAAAAAGTCCATATAAAGAAGACAAAGAGAGCTAACTAGATTAAGCTTCATTGGCTTCAATCCGCCGATTATGCAGCCACCCATGTTGGAAAATAAACTCATTGGCCGTATTCTCCAACCGTGTAGACACCTCCATAAAGAGGTCTCGGTCCTCCAATCGTTGAAGTGGCGACCATGAATAGAGCAAAACCGTACATCGGTAGATGAAATACACAAGAGAAGAATTTTTATCATTAAAAAACCTTGTCATTTCTACATAGCCAAAGCGAGCACACCACAATAATCGTGCCCACTCTGATAAGCGCTTTATACCTAAGATCCACCCCATTTAGCCAATTTCCAAAAATATATGCAATGCTACGAGGTGGGTATATGGTAGAACCCATCTGAATGATTGACCATATAGATCTAGCAACCCGAAAGTTAAAGAAAAGGTGTTTTATTGTCTCATCTTCATGACAAAAAGCACATTTTTTACAGCCTGCCAATTGCGTTTTACAATGTTGTCTTTAGTTAGAATCACACCTCGATGAAGATACCACACAAAGAATTTTGTTTTCAGAGGTATCTTCATTTTCCAGATGGATTTATTATTGACTGTCAGTTGGCTGGGAATAGTAAGAGCTTTATACATGGAGCTAACCGAGAAAACACCGTTCTTGGTGAGGCTCCATCGGAATTCATCAGTCCCCTGAACCAGTTGTATTGAAGCTAATCTATGTAGCAATTCATTCCAACTAGTTAGACGGGGTCCAATAAGATCACGCCTGAACGTCATAGAGGGTGGCGTAGTTTCCATGACCTTTTGCAACGTATCTCCTTTATGACGAACAATATTGTACAAGGCTAGACATTGTTCATGAAACGCGGCTGTTCCCAACCATCTATCCTCCCAAACCTAATCTTCGCCCCATTCCTGATGGAGAAAGAACCATATGGGAAAAATGTTTCTTACGCCATAATGCCAGCCCAAAAGTGTGAATCCCCCGGTTTCCAAATAACCTGAGATATTGGTTTTGAACCCACATACTTTTTCTGAATATTGCTGCCAGATACCATCCTCAGTTAACAACCTGGCCAACCATTTCCCTAGCAAGACCCTGTTTTTAACTCAAAGATCATGAACACCAAGTTCACCTTGATCTTTTGGACGGCAAACAACACTCCATTTCGTCAACCGATATTTTCTCTTCTCACTATCGCCTTGCCAAAAGAATCTTGATTGGAGATAATCAAATCTATGTAAGACTCCTTTGGGCAAGTGGAAGAAGGAAATCATATACAATACCATATTTGTAAATACTTTATTTATGAGAGCTAATCTTCCCCCTAGGGATAGTAATTTACATTTTCAACTACTAAGACATTTCTGTAGTCTTTCCTCAACAAGTTTCCATTCAGCCAAAGTCAGTCTCCGATAATGAATCGGAATACCGAGATAACTAATCAGAAAACAACCAAGCCCACATCCGAACAACTCGGCAGGTTGGCATCGTCTTTGGCCTCACCGAAACAGAACAATTCACTTTTATGGAATTAATGTTAAGACCTGACAACTGCTTAAATGCTCTAAGAATTAACTTTAGGTTTCGTACTTTTTCCAAGTCATGATCCATAAATAGAATTGTATCATCAGCCACTACTAGGAAAACCCTTACCGCCGGCGCACCAAATTGGCCTTCTGCCGGCGCACTGGAGCCCGCCGGTGCGAACAGGCCGGTGATAACTGTCTATTACCGGCGCACCAGCCTGTGCGCCGGCGGTAGCTCAGTTATTGCCGGCGCACTGGTCAGCATTCGCCAGCAACGATGTATAGCTCTGGCGCACGTGGTGCTGCGCCGGCAGTAGATGCTGTCAGCAGTGGCGCGTCTCTGTGCGCCGGCAGAAGGGGGTAGGGGTGCGCCGGCGGTATAATCCGAAATTTCAAATTTTACAGCATTTTCCAGCATATTACAATACATTCACAATCCATCAAATACAATAGATATTTATACAGCAGTACATGCAATATGAGAATCACATAGAGAGCCAAGTTTCATTTCGGTATCAATACACAAATACGCAAGTCTCGTTTCGGAATGTTGATTCATACAACACATGTGCATATGCAACACCGAACGACGAAGTTTCACAAAGTTAGAAGTCTCGGTACATAGTCGTCACAAGTATCGTCATACACCTCACAATGTAGGTCCTAACCTAAACTATAATCACATAGAACATGACCAACATGGTCACGATGACCATCATCACGAAGGCCATGGTCTTCATCCGGTTCCTCCTCATGTCCCTCATCTCTCCCGCTAGATAACGGGCGTATCTTCCTTCCGCCTCCACCCTAGTGGGGTATCTCTTGTAGCTGTTGCTGCTGAAACGGTACACCTGTCTCCGACAGTCCTCCCAGTCGTCGTAGACTCCAGGAACCCTCCCCTTGTACACAACATATGTCGTCGGCATCTCCATTCACAAGACAAGTAAAACGTTAGTACCAATGCAATGAACAAGTGCCAACTCAAATAAGAGACAAGTAGTATGAAGTAAATAGCATGTGCATCATACTTTGTTGGTCGAAATAAATAATAACATACAGGGATGGGGTCAGTGAGGCTAGGTAGGATGCACAATAGATTGATATTTGTGGCCGTCACACCAAGCCTCACTGGCCCCACCCCGGAGTGTACAAGTGACCGAACATTTTAATCATCGGCCAATGCAATTAAGAAGTGCGAACCAAAATAAAAGACAAGTAGTACGAATTAAATAGCGTGCCTCATACTTTGTCGGTCGAAACAAATATTAACATCCAGGGATGGAGTCAGTGATGCTAGGTAGGATGCACAATAGATTGATACTTGTGGCCGTCGCACCAAGGCGCACTGGCTCCACCCCCGAGTGTACGAGTGACCGAACATTCTAATCATCGGCGAACTCCAAATACGAGGCAAGTAGTGGTCGAGTAAATGCAAATAATTATTAAGCTATGTACGCCATAATCTTGAAATATATAGCAAAGTAAATGAAACTATAGACACATGTTCACATGCACATTCATACAACTAAATAAAAGCAACTAGTCGATTCTATGGGAATATATAGCAATTATTACAATACGGAAGTTCAAGGACATATCGTTCAACCTTTAGCAAGTGTTCCCGTCGTAGGACCAGGTTGTACGCCTAGGGGGGAATGGACGGCAGCCCTCAAGCGAGTTGAACGGCCTCTCATCACGCGACATCTCCAAGCGGAGTTCTATCTCGTCATTAGGTGGTAGACCGTAGCCGTAGAAGAACTCGCCAGACCTATTGTTGACATCCTGCAGGATTATCGTGCAAATGAACTGCTGGATGCGACCCCAGTTCTTTCTAATCTCTCTATCAGGGACATCCGCCATGTTTGCAAACCTGTTTCTGAGATTCTCTGGCAGCAACATGTCATCTGCGTACTTTATGTACTCCTGCATCTGAAGGATGGCGTACCACGCGTCCATCCCATTGTCGGGCGTCGACTGCCTGAGGCAGGGGAAGTTGGTTGTGTGGGTGTAGTCTTTCTTGTGGTCCCTACCCGAGTCGAGATAGACTGCATGTGAGTGTTGCGGGTGCACGACGATGAGGGTGCAGAACTTGTCTCTGCGGAAAACACACGGATTAACCTTTGGAAATGCAAATGGAGATATAGGATAGAATGGTAATGGGGGACTAGCGAGTGATTACTTACTCGGGGAAGTAAGGAATGAGAATGGCGCCCTTTTTAATGTTCGCCAGCATGAAATCCTCGACCTGCTGGGTGGCAATCGCCCGATCCCTAGCGTTGCAGATGATGCTCTCCCGCATATAGAAGGGGTCTATTATCGCGATGGTCGGCGTCTCCTCCTTAACAATCTGGGTAGACAAGCTAAGAGCAACTAGGCGAACCACACTAAAGTGGAGCGCTTGCATGCGATAGATGCTGAAGATGTCGTTGAACCGGATGAAGCACAAGTCCGCGGGGTACTTCTCGATGAAGTTCATGCCAGTTGGCACCTTCGCCACGAAGAGAGGGTAACCAGGATCTTTTGATTTGAGAAGAAGGTTCTCCACATGCAAGACAGTCTCATGCAAGCTCCTCATATCCGGAGTGAGTTTCTTCACGACATGCTCCGGCAGCATCGGTTCACCCAAGTGATGTAGAGGTCGCCAATTTTTTGGCAACTTGTCAAGGAGTGGGACCTTGTCCTTGGATTTGGCCGCCGCCTTGTCTTGGGCGTCCTTCTTATTTTGCCTCTTCCTCTTCTTGGGTTGTACTACTGGACCCTCCATCGCCGTAGTGGCCGTAGCACGGAGTGTGTTTGGGCTCAACATATTTTTGACGGCGGCGGTGGCGACCTCCTCAGGATTTTCCTCCTCAGCCGTTTCTTGGGAATCAAACAGCTTCTTGGAGCACACATATTTCAAGGCCGGCGCATCCTCATGGACAACTTGTGAAGACGTAGGAATATCCCATTGGAAGTTCTCACGTTCGTATTCCTCGGCCTCTGGCGCAGCTGGCTGTTGTGGTGGGGCGCTGACCTCTGGCGCAGCTGGCCGTTCTGGTGGGGCGATGACCACCGGCGCCGCTGGCTGTCGTGGAGGGACGCTGACATGTGGCGCCGCAAGGTGCTTGTCTTTGCTTGCCGTCGACCCCGAGTAGGTGTTGATCCGAATTAGGGTCTTCGGCCATAGCAGTACCCAACCCTTCAGTGAGGCCAGATTCAACGGGCTATCGTCATCGGCACCATGCGGTTGATTAGGAGGAAACAAATCCTCATAGCCCGGTAACGCCCGATCCACTTCAACCCGGTAAACATCATCCGCCATATCTCGTGTGTGCCACTTCTTATCCAGGGGTCGAAGGATGGACCCCCTCGCGACGTCTTTGAGTTCGTCGTTTACTCTCATCAGGAAGGTGCATGGCGTTGAGAGCGCCTGCGAGAACATGTGTATGGCGTTAGAGAGAGGGCAAGGATGATGAAACTAATATATTAACTTGATGTACACATTAGTTAATTACCGTGAGGGTGTTGAGCTCGGCTAATGTCGACGGGCCAGCACATGCGGCGGCGGGCGTGCAAGTGACGGAGGGGCTGCTACCCGGCATGGACAGTGAATCCCTAGCACCAGCGACATTGCCGGCGGCCGGAGGAGTCTCCATTATAACATTGTCGTTGCCGGCGTACGGCGGCGCCATCGAGTTGCTGCCGTCGAAGCTAACCACTTGCATTTTCGGGGGGGGGGGGGGGGGGTTGTTTGCCACCCTCATACCACGCGTGTAGAGCGTTGAAATCTGCTTGGACTGAAGCGGCGACTTCAGCTTTGACTTCAGGTACGAGTGTAGCTTTGAGTTGCGGTACCAGTTGCGGTACCAAACCAGCTTGGACTTGGGCTAGGATTGACTCCCTCATTTCCTCCGCCTCCCGCTGCTTCCTCTCATTGCGCACATTTTTATCGGCCGCAGACGACAAGCCGTAGTGATCATGCTTGTGGCCTGTACCTGCGCCAGCCACACGGCCTCTATGCGGCCTTCTCGTAGGTGAATGCTCATTGACGATGTTTAGCGCCCGTACGAGAGGCTTGTCCCATGCTACCCTGCCCGTCGACGCCTGGGACGAGGAGCCTTCGTCACCTTGAGAAAGTCTTTGTCTTTCTTCTTCCTGCGGAAGAAACGTGAACCATTTAGAAATGTTGCTACTATTATATGAACGATACTTGATCTAATAAAACCGGTAAATTGCTTACCAGTTTTTTCTCCAACGACAGGACCTTCTGGTCGTTCGTGAACCAAATTATGTCGGTTACGACATTGGGGTCCATGACAAGTTCCCCGGTTAGTTTCTTCTTATGGTACCGGGACCTGATGAATCTTCTTTCAAGCGGGTCCTTGTACTTGAGCCAGGGGTTCTCAATGCCGGCCTTTACATACGCCTCGTCCTCCTTCGCCCAATAGGGCTCCTTTCCCTCGTACCCACGGCTCCCAAGGTTGTGGTTGCCGATGTTAAGCTCCCGCATTTCCTTCCCCCACAACTTGCGATTCTTCGTCGCTTGTAGCTCTTCATTGGCCACAAAAGCATCAAAGTCCGCCTGGGAGACATGCGGAAAGGCAGAGTGGACCTCTTCGAAACCTTTACTGTCATCAATCATCTTCCGCACCATGTACTTATAGCTGCTGAGGTGTTTGGTGAACTTCAGGAGGGCTTGTGAGTTCACAATGTTCTTGGATTCATGAGTGGAGGCGTAGTCGCCTAGGAACTTGTATCGTGAGTGCAACCTCGCAATGAGCTGGGCTTGCAAATGCGCTTTGTTCTCAGCTCGGAGATCCGTCTCGTTGAGATTGATGACCTCTCGGAGGATACATGCCAGTTGGTTGCCGTACCCCTTGGCAACATCCTTAGGTTCCACCGGCAAACCACTGGCGGGGTCCACCTCTTTGACTGTGTCTCTGCCGGTGCCGACCGTGTTTTGGCGCCTTGCCTTCCGCGGCCTCTTGGAACCACTTGTCCCGGTGGCAGTACTCCCGGCGGCGCCGCTAGGATCGTCGCCGCTTGTCTCGCCGCCACCCCCGGCAGCGCCGGTTGCCTCATCGCCGCTAGGCTCGTAGGTACTACCCCCGGCGGCGCTGCTTGCCTCGTTGCCGCTTGGCTCGTCGGCACTACCCCCAGCGGCATCCTTGCTGGCGCAAAGTTGACGTGGGAGTTAGAGATCCCTGTGATGTAACTTTTCTTCAGGTCCCCGGCAACGGCGCCAGAAAACAGTCTTGATACGCGTACAGCACGCGACCGTTGGGAACCCCAAGAGGAAGGTGTGATGCGTACAGCGGCAAGTTTTCCCTCAGTAAGAAACCAAGGTTTATCGAACCAGTAGGAGCCAAGAAGCACGTTGAAGGTTGATGGCGGCGAGATGTAGTGCGGCGCAACACCAGGGATTCCGGCGCCAACGTGGAACCTGCACAACACAACCAAAGTACTTTGCCCCAACGAAACAGTGAGGTTGTCAATCTCACCGGCTTGCTGTAACAAAGGATTAGATGTATAGTGTGGATGATGATTGTTTGCAGAGAACAGTAGAACAAGTATTGCAGTAGATTGTATCGATGTAAAAGAATGGACCGGGGTCCACAGTTCACTAGTGGTGTCTCTCCCATAAGATAAATAGCATGTTGGGTGAACAAATTACAGTTGGGCAATTGACAAATAGAGAGGGCATGACAATGCACATACATGATATGATGAGTATTGTGAGATTTAATTGGGCATTACAACAAAGTACATAGACCGCTATCCAGCATGCATCTATGCCTAAAAAGTCCACCTTCAGGTTATCATCCGAACCCCTTCCAGTATTAAGTTGCAAACAACAGACAATTGCATTAAGTATGGTGCATAATGTAATCAATAACTACATCCTCGGACATAGCATCAATGTTTTATCCCTAGTGGTAACAGCACATCCACAACCTTAGAACTTTCTGTCACTGTCCCAGATTTAATGGAGGCATGAACCCACTATCAAGCATAAATACTCCCTCTTGGAGTTAAGAGTAAAAACTTGGCCAGAGCATCTACTCATAACGGAGAGCATGCAAGATCATAAACAACACATAGGTAATAGATTGATAATCAACATAACATAGTATTCTCTATCAATCGGATCCCAACAAACACAACATGTAGCATTACAGATAGATGTTGATCACGTTAGGCAGCTCACAAGACCCGACAATGAAGCACATAAGGAGAAGACGCCCATCTAGCTACTGCTATGGACCCATAGTCCAGGGGTGAACTACTCACACATCATTCCGGAGGCGACCATGGCGGTGAAGAGTCCTCCGGGAGATGATTCCCCTCTCCGGCAGGGTGCCGGAGGCGATCTCCTGAATCCCCCGAGATGGGATTGGCGGCGGCGGCGTCTCTGGAAGGTTTTCCGTATCGTGGCTCTCGGTACTGGGGGTTTCGCGACGAAGACTATATGTAGGCGGAAGGGCAAGTCAGGGGGCCACACGAGGGCCCCACATAGTAGGTCGGCGCGGCCAAGGCTTGGGCCGCGCCGCCCTGGTGTCTGGGCACCTCGTGGCCCCACTTCGTAACTCCTTCGGTCTTCTGGAAGCTTCGTGTGAAAATAGGCCCCTGGGCGTTGATTTCGTCCAATTCCGAGAATATTTCCTTACTAGGATTTCTGAAACCAAAAACAGCAGAAAACAGCAACTGGCTCTTCGGCATCTCGTTAATAGGTTAGTGCCGGAAAATGCATAAATATGACATAAAGTATGCATAAAACATGTAGATATCATCAATAATGTGGCATGGAACATAAGAAATTATCGATACGTCGGAGACGTATCAGCATCCCCAAGCTTAGTTTTACGCTCGTCCCAGGCAGTAAGCGATAACAAAGATAATTTCTGGAGTGACATGCCATCATAACCTTGATCATACTATTGTAAGCATATGTAATGAATGCAGCGATCCAAACAATGTAAATGACATGAGTAAACAAATGAATCATAAAGCAAAGACTTTTCATGAATAGTACTTCAAGACAAGCATCAATAAGTCTTGCATAAGAGTTAACTCATAAAGCAATAATTCAAAGTAAAGGCATTGAAGCAACACAAAGGAAGATGAAGTTTCAGCGGTTGCTTTCAACTTATAACATGTATATCTCATGGATATTGTCAATGTAAAGTAATATAACAAGTGCAATATGCAAGTATGTAGGAATCAATGCACAGTTCACACAAGTGTTTGCTTCTTGAGGTGGAGAGAGATAGGTAAACTGACTCAACAATAAAAGTAAAAGAAAGGCCCTTCGCAGAGGGAAGCATCGATTGCAATATTTGTGCTAGAGCTTTGGTTTTGAAAACAAGAAACAATTTTGTCAACGGTAGTAATAAAGCATATGTGTTATGTAAATTATATCCTACAAGTTGCAAGCCTCATGCATAGTATACTAATAGTGCCCGCACCTTGTCCTAATTAGCTCGGATTACCTGGATTATCATTGCAATGCATATGTTTTAACCAAGTGTCACAAAGGGGTACCTCTATGCCGCCTGTACAAAGGTCTAAGGAGAAAGCTCGCATTGGATTTCTCGCTATTGATTATTCTCAACTTAGACATCCATACCGGGACAACATAGACAACAGATAATGGACTCCTCTTTTATGCATAAGCATTCAATAATTATTAATTTTCTCATATGAGATTGAGGATATTTGTCCAAAACTGAAACTTCCACCATGGATCATGGCTTTAGTTAGCGGCCCAATGTTCTTCTCTAACATTATGCATGCTCTAACCATTCTAGCGGTAAATCTCCCTTACTTCAGACAAGACGGACATGCATAGCAACTCACATGATATTCAACAAAGAGTAGTTGATGGCGTCCCCAGGAACATGGTTATCGCACAACAAGCAACTTAATAAGAGATAAAGTGCATAAGTACATATTCAATACCACAATAGTTTTTAGGCTATTTGTCCCATGAGCTATATATTGCAAAGGTAGAGGATAGAAATTTTAAAGGTAGCACTCAAGCAATTTACTTTGGAATGGCGGAAAAATACCATGTAGTACGTAGGTATGATGGACACAAATGGCATAGTGGTTGGCTCAAGGATTTTGGATGCATGAGAAGTATTCCCTCTTGATACAAGGTTTAGGCTAGCAAGGTTTATTTGAAACAAACACAAGGATGAACCGGTGCAGCAAAACTCACATAAAAAACATATGGTAAACATTATAAGACTCTACACCGTCTTCCTTGTTGTTCAACCCAATACTAGAAATTATCTAGACCTTAGAGAGACCAATTATGCAAACCAAATTTCAGCACGCTCTATGTATTTCTTCATTAGTAGGTGCAAAGTATATGATGTAAGAGCTTAAACATGAGCACAACAATTGCCAAGTATCACATTATCCAAGACATTATAGCAATTACTACATGTAGCATTTCCTGATTCCAACCATATAACAATTTAACGAAGAAGATTCAACCTTCGCCATGAACATTATGAGTAAAGCCTAAGGACATACTTGTCCATATGCAACAGCGGAGCGTGTCTCTCTCCCACACAAAGAATGCTAGGATCCATTTAATTCAAACAAAACAAAACAAAAACAAACTGACGCTCCAAGCAAAGTACATAAGATGTGATGGAATAAAAATATAGTTTCACTAGAGGAACCTGATAATGTTTTCAATGAAGAAGGGGATGCCTTGGGCATCCCCAAGCTTAGACGCTTGAGTCTTCTTGAAATATGCAGGGATGAACCACCGGGGCATCCCCAAGCTTAGAGCTTTCACTCTCCTTGATCATATTGTATCATCTCCCTCTCTTGATCCTTGAAAACTTCCTCCACACCAAACTCAAAACAACTCATTAGAGGGTTAGTGCACAATTAAAATTTACATGTTCAGAGGTGACACAATCATTCTTAACACTTCTGGACATTGCACAAAGCTACTGAAAGTTAATGGAATAGAAAAATCCATAAAGCATAGCAAAACGGGCAATGCGAAATAAAAGGCAGAATCTGTCAAAACAGAACAGTTCGTAAAACGAATTTCTAAGAGGCACCATACTTGCTCAAATGAAAATGCTCAAATTGAATGAAAGTTGCGTACATATCTGAGGATCACTCACGTAAATTGGCATAATTTTTTGAGTTACCTACAGAGAATTAGGCCCAGATTCGTGACAGCAAAGAAATCTGTTTCTGCGTAGTAATCCAAATCTAGTATGAACCTTACTATCAAAGACTTTACTTGGCACAACAATGCACAAAACTAAGATAAGGAGAGGTTTCTACAGTAGTAACAACTTCCAAGACTCAAATATAAAATAAAGGTACTGAAGTAAAAACATGGGTTGTCTCCCATAAGCGCTTTTCTTTAACGCCTTTCAGCTAGGCGCAGAAAGTGTGTATCAAGTATTATCAAGAGACGAAGCATCAACATCATAATTTTTTCTAATGACAGAATCAAAAGGTAATTTAATTCTCTTTCTAGGGATGTGTTCCATACCTTTCTTGAGAGGAAATTGATATTTAATATTACCTTCCTTCATATCAATAATAACACCAACAGTTCGAAGAAAAGGTCTTCCCAATATAATGGGACAAGATGCATTGCATTCAATATCCAAGACAACAAAATCAACGGGGACAAGGTTATTGTTAACGGTAATGCGAACATTATCAACTCTCCCCAAAGGTCTCTTTGTAGAGTTATCAGCAAGATTAACATCCAAATAACAATTTTTCAATGGTGGCAAGTCAAGCATATTATAGATCTTTCTAGGCATAACGGAAATACTTGCACCAAGATCACATAAAGCATTACAATCAAAGTCATTGACCTTCATCTTAATGATGGGCTCCCAACCATCCTCTAGCTTCCTAGGAATAGAAGTTTCGCGTTCTAGTTTCTCTTCTCTAGCTTTTATGAGAGCATTTGTAATATGTTTTGTGAAAGCCAAATTTATAGCACTAGCATTAGGACTCTTAGCAAGTTTTTGTAAGAACTTTATAACTTCAGAGATGTGACAATCATCAAAATCCAAACCATTATAATCTAAAGCAATGGGATCATTATCCCCAATGTTGGAAAAAATTTCAGCAGTTTTATCACAGGCAGTTTCAGCAGTTTTAGCAGTTTCAGGCAGTTTTTCGCGCTTTGCATTAGAAGTGGAAAAATTGCCAACACCAATTTTTTTACCATTAATAGTAGGAGGTGCAGAAACATGTGGAGCATTAGCATTACTAGTGGTGGTAATAGTCCAAACTTTAGCTATATTATCTTCTTTAGCATTTTCTTCTTTTTCCCACCTAGCACGCAATTCGGCCATCAATCTTATATTTTCATTAATTCTAACTTGGATGGCATTTGCTGTAGTAACAATCTTATTATTATGATTTTCATTAGGCATAACTTTCAATTTCAAAAGATCAACATCAGCAGCAAGACTATCGACTTTAGAAGCAAGTATATCAATTTTCCCAAACTTTTCTTCAACAGATTTGTTAAAAGCAGTTTGTGTACTAATAAATTCTTTAAGCATAGCTTCAAGTCCAGGGGGTGTATTCCTATTATTGTTGTAAGAATTCCCATAAGAATTACCATAGCCGTTGCCATTATTATAAGGATATGGCCTATAGTTGTTACTAGAATTGTTCCGGTAAGCATTGCTGTTGAAATTATTATTTTTAATGAAGTTTACATCAACATGTTCTTCTTGAGCAACCAATGAAGCTAACGGAACATTATTAGGATCAACATTAGTCCTATCATTCACAAGCATAGACATAATAGCATCAATCTTATCACTCAAGGAGGAGGTTTCTTCGACAGAATTTACCTTCTTACCTTGTGGAGCTCTTTCCGTGTGCCATTCAGAGTAATTAATCATCATATTATCAAGAAGCTTTGTTGCTTCGCCAAGAGTGATGGACATAAAGGTACCTCCAGCAGCTGAATCCAATAGGTTCCGCGAAGAAAAATTCAGTCCTGCATAAAAGGTTTGGATGATCATCCATGTAGTCAGTCCATGGGTTGGGCAATTTTTAACCAAAGATTTCATTCTTTCCCAAGCTTGGGCAACATGCTCATTATCCAATTGTTTAAAATTCATTATGCTACTTCTCAAAGATATAATTTTAGCAGGGGGATAATATCTACCAATAAAAGCATCCTTGCATTTAGTCCATGAATCAATACTATTCTTAGGCAGAGATAGCAACCAATCTTTAGCTCTTCCTCTTAATGAGAAAGGAAACAATTTTAATTTTATAATGTCACCATCTACATCCTTATACTTTTGCATTTCACATAATTCAACAAAATTATTGAGATGGGCAGCAGCATCATCAGAACTAACACCAGAAAATTGCTCTCGCATAACAAGATTCAGTAAAGCAGGTTTAATTTAAAAGAATTCTGCTGTAGTAGCAGGTGGAGCAATAGGTGTGCATAAGAAATCATTATTATTTGTGGTTGTGAAGTCACACAACTTAGTATTTTTAGGAGTACCCATTTTAGCAATAGTAAATAAAGCAAACTAGATAAAGTAAATGCAAGTAACTAATTTTTTTGTGTTTTTAATATAGCAAACAAGATAGCAAGTAAAGTAAAACTAGCAACTAATTTTTTTGTATTTCGATTTAGTGCAGCAAACAAAATAGTAAATAAAGTAAAGCAAGACAAAAACAAAGTAAAGAGATTGGAACGTGAAGACTCCCCTTGCAGCGTGTCTTGATCTCCCCGGCAACGGCGCCAGAAAACAGTTGCTGGCGCAAAGTTGACGTGGGAGTTAGAGATCCCTGTGATGTAACTTTTCTTCAGGTCCCCGGCAACGGCGCCAGAAAACAGTCTTGATACGCGTACAACACGCGACCGTTGGGAACCCCAAGAGGAAGGTGTGATGCGTACAGCGGCAAGTTTTCCCTCAGTAAGAAACCAAGGTTTATCGAACCAGTAGGAGCCAAGAAGCACGTTGAAGGTTGATGGCGGCGAGATGTAGTGAGGCGCAACACCAGGGATTCCGGCGCCAACGTGGAACCAGCACAACACAACCAAAGTACTTTGCCCCAACGAAACAGTGAGGTTGTCAATCTCACCGGCTTGCTGTAACAAAGGATTAGATGTATAGTGTGGATGATGATTGTTTGCAGAGAACAGTAGAACAAGTATTGCAGTAGATTGTATCGATGTAAAAGAATGGACCGGGGTCCACAGTTCACTAGTGGTGTCTCTCCCATAAGATAAATAGCATGTTGGGTGAACAAATTACAGTTGGGCAATTGACAAATAGAGAGGGCATGACAATGCATATACATGATATGATGAGTATTGTGAGATTTAATTGGGCATTACAACAAAGTACATAGACCGCTATCCAGCATGCATCTATGCCTAAAAAGTCCACCTTCAGGTTATCATCCGAACCCCTTCCAGTATTAAGTTGCAAACAACAGACAATTGCATTAAGTATGGTGCATAATGTAATCAATAACTACATCCTCGGACATAGCATCAATGTTTTATCCCTAGTGGCAACAGCACATCCACAACCTTAGAACTTTCTGTCACTGTCCCAGATTTAATGGAGGCATGAACCCACTATCGAGCATAAATACTCCCTCTTGGAGTTAAGAGTAAAAACTTGGCCAGAGCCTCTACTAATAACGGAGAGCATGCAAGATCATAAACAACACATAGGTAATAGATTGATAATCAACATAACATAGTATTCTCTATCCATCGGATCCCAACAAACACAACCTGTAGCATTACAGATAGATGATCTTGATCATGTTAGGCAGCTCACAAGACCCGACAATGAAGCACATAAGGAGAAGACGACCATCTAGCTACTGCTATGGACCCATAGTCCAGGGGTGAACTACTCACTCATCACTCCGGAGGCGACCATGGCGGTGAAGAGTCCTCCGGGAGATGATTCCCCTCTCCGGCAGGGTGCCGGAGGCGATCTCCTGAATCCCCCGAGATGGGATTGGCGGCGGCGGCGTCTCTGGAAGGTTTTCCGTATCATGGCTCTCGGTACTGGGGGTTTCGCGACGAAGACTATATGTAGGCGGAAGGGCAAGTCAGGGGGCCACACGAGGGCCCCACATAGTAGGTCGGCGCGGCCAAGGCTTGGGCCGCGCCTCCCTGGTGTCTGGGCACCTCGTGGCCCCACTTCGTGACTCCTTCGGTCTTCTGGAAGCTTCGTGTGAAAATAGGCCCCTGGGCGTTGATTTCGTCCAATTCCGAGAATATTTCCTTACTAGCATTTCTGAAACCAAAAACAGCAGAAAACAACAACTGGCTCTTCGGCATCTCGTTAATAGGTTAGTGCCGGAAAATGCATAAATATGACATAAAGTATGCATAAAACATGTAGATATCATCAATAATGTGGCATGGAACATAAGAAATTATCGATACGTCGGAGACGTATCAATCCTCCATATCATGGTCCTCGTCGCCGCCAACACCAGCGGCCTCGGCATCCTCCTCCGTCCTAAAGAAGTGCCTATTGTAGTGCTCCTCTAACTGTTCTTGAGACGACATGGTGGCTTGCACTAATAGAAGATGAAAAAGAGTTAGAATTCACGGAAAAATTAGGCATGACCTTTGCTAAAAATTGGTCATGCCGAGTGCTAGAATTGCCGGAACGGAAATGAATCGACATTCCGGCACTCAATAGCAACTCAATCCCTGCAAACATATATATACAACTCAACCATATATAGAATTTCCAACATCACATCTACATCCACTTGTCCTGATGCTTACACCATAACCATCAAGATCTCAACCATCACCATATATATATATAACAACTTCATTTCACCGGTATCATTTTACAAATATAACCAGAGAACTCCACCTAATAAACTAAACACCAGCAATAGCATTTTACAAATATAACCAGAGACAAGAACTTTTCATTTTCATTTGCAACAACTTAGCATTAAAACATCACAAAAATGACATGATCTAAACCAACAGTAGTACCAACAGTAGTAGTACCAACAGCAGTAGTATTTGTTTATGACAGCCATGAAAAGAAACCATGCTTGGCTCCAAGAACTTACTAACAATAACCTACATACTAAACAACATCCAAGAATGTGTAAAACACATGGTCTAAACCAACAATAGTACCAACAGTAGTAGCAACAGCTCTATATAGCATCAACTATATAGCAGCAACTATATATGAACCAAGCTACTACATTTGCATTTCATCTAAACCAACATAAATCAACTAAATGAACCTAGCTAGCTACTGCATTTTGCATTTTCAACTTGATTGCAGTAGCATAAGCATGAGCATTTTATATATATGGTAGTAGCATACCACCATACCACCATATCCTTGAATTTATAGAATAGCATGAACATCTATAGAATTTAAATGTATACTAGTCACAAAGTCAGAGAACCAAGAGCTCACAAGTCAAATAGAATAGCATGAACATCTATAGCAATAGTCAGAGAACCAAGAGCTCACAAGTCAAATATAAACTCAAGGATAATCCAAATGTACAGCTACAAATGGTCAGATTCTCAATTTCTTTCTTATTATGTGCAGCATTGCATGTACTACAACCAGTATAGTGAGCATTTTACATCCCTGGCATCCCTGCCAGCATTATATGTATTTCTTTAGAAAAAGAGAGGTACAGATCACAAGGTTTTGAACATACAGAGGTGCTAACATTCTGATTTCATAAGACAACTCATGTGTCTAGCTAAGTATAGTGATGTGCTTAATACAGCAGAGAAACCAGAAATACAGCCCTCCCTCCAAGCACCAACAGCAATAGACGATATCATTTTATACTAGCAAAACCTAAATGAGCTAAATGAACCAGAGAACAAAGTTATTTTCTTTTATTGTTTACCTAAACATTACTGCTTAATTACAACAGAAATACAGCCTTGGCTCTCCAGCGTTTAGGTATTAGGAACAGAAAATGGGCTATTGGCCACCGAGCACTTTTTAGCCATTAGGAACAGACATACAGCCTTGGCTTATTCCCTGGAAGTTCAGATTCAAATTGAAATTATGCCTTGCTTATTTTCAAAAAGCGACAGCGAGACCAAAACCCAACTGAGAAGTCACTCTGTGCTAATCTTCCCAAAGCATGACCATTTTTTCTCAAGAACAGTAGCGATGCTTGATGTGATAGCATGACCAGTAGGAGTAGCATGTAAATCCTAAACCAGAGAACTAGCATCAACCATGCATAGCACCAATTTAAATCCTAAATCATTTAATACACATGTATACAGGTTATTTAACTTTGGCATGGTTTTCAAATGTGACAGTAACATGAGCATGAGCATGAGGTTTTTTCACAGTAGCATTTCACCATAACCATCACCCTCCAACACATAACATGCCAATTCTCCAGCTAAATGAACCATTTTAGCAAACCAGAGAGCAAAACCTAAATGAACTAAACCAATTTAGCTAGCAAAACCATTTTCATTTTCATTTAATGAAGAACTAACATACTGTCTAGTGTCTAGTTTTTATTTTCAGTAGCATTTCAGTAGCATTTGCATTAGGCATTTTCAGTAGCATCCTACATCTCAATTTTTTCTTACTGTAACTAGAGAGCATAAACTATAAACCCTAAATCAACCAGAGCACATCAAGAACTATAAACTACTACAAGAACTAAGGATTTTTGGAGGCAAGAACTTCAATTTTTTCTTACTGCAACCAGAGCACATCAAGCACTCTTGCAAGAACTACTGCAAGCACTAAGGATTCGAATGCACATCAAGCATTCTTGCAAGAACTACTGCAAGAATTCGGAGGCAGAGAGAGGGAAGGAAGAGGGGGATGGAGAGGGGAAGGGAGAGGGGTTCTTACCAACGGCGATGGTGGCGACACCCTGCTGCTCCTCTCTGTGATGGTGGCCGGCGCGCAACGCCCTCGACGGTGGCCGGCGCGTGACGCCCTCCCCCTCCTCTCCGCGGCCACGCCCTGCTCCTACTTGCACGGAGGCTCCGGCGTGCAGCGAGGTATCTTGGTCCAGGGCTTCCGCGCGGCGGCGTTCGAGATCGATGGTGGCGGCGACGCTCGAGATCGATGGTGGCGGAGACGGTTCGTCTCGATCGACTGGGAATGGGGAGGGAGAAGAGAGGGTCGCGCAGCGGTTAAGTCCCAGGTATAGCCGGGCTCACCTTATTGCCGGTGCACCACCTGTTTGGTTCGCCGGGGACAACCAAACAGGTGGTGCGCCGGCAATAAGGTGAGCCCGGCTATACCTGGGACTTGTCCCCAACCCTGGCTGGCCATTTCCTTTTCTATTTTATTTTATTTTTATTCTTTTCTTTATTTCTTTTCACTTTCTTTTATGGTTCTTTTCTTTTCCCACAAATCCTATAATATTTTTTCCTTCTCTTTTCAAGATAATAACAAAGCAATATGAGTTAATTAGGCATTACAAAAAATATGAGTTATATATACATACACAAAATATTGACCAACACAATATTAATTAGTCATACATAAAGTATTGGCCATGACCATATGAGTAGTTATGAATTACACAAAATATGAGTTATAGATTGCAAATAAAGTTTTACATCATCGATTGAGAAGAGTGTTTCGCTTTCTTCTTTCTTTTCTTGCTCGTCGTTGAATAATTTAGCCCCGTGTCGTGACTTCTTCTTTTGAAGGGTCGACCTGATCTCGGTAGCGTGGTCCTACTTCTTCTTGTGGTGTATGTTGTGTCTTCGTCCTCGGATTCTTCCATCATTGGGTCTCCGACTTGTCCTTCGAAGTCTTCCTCGTTGGCGACTCCATCCATTCCGACGATGGTCCTCTTGCCTCTCCTCACGATAACACGGCTAGGCCTGGATGGGTCGGTTATGAAGAAGTATTGGTGCACGTGTTCTGCCAGTACCCATGGCTCATTCTGCGCGGTGGCGTTCGTGGACTTTGATTTGTTGGCTTCGGGTAGAAACATGGTGGTGAAATACCGGTCTTCTTTTGTGACGCTCTTAGCCCATCTGATACGGAACATCATCACTTTCTCCCCAGCGTAGCTAAGCTCCCAGATTTCCTCGATTCTTCCGTGGTATCTAGTCTTTACGTCACCCGTCCAGGAATCCATCGTTACCCCTGAGTTCTAGTAAACACTGTTCTTGTCTTTTTCTTCCGTGTAGAATGTGTATCCATTGATATCGTACGCTTGGTAAGTCATGATGTTGGGCGCGGGGCCATGTGACAAGGCCAATACTAGTTTATCCTTGTCAGAATCCATTGGTGGGGGATTAGAATCAATGTGGTCTTTGAACCAGCGCGCGAAAGAGGAGTTGTGCTCTCTGTATATTTCCGCTTCCGTCATCGTCGGCTTGCCACTGTTCTCTATCATGGTTTTGTGCTCTTTCAACCAAGGATCGATCAAGTCAATGTGTTGTAGCGCTACTAAGTTGGCCCTGTCAAAGTCGGAAGTCCGACCAGACATGTGCACGTGCAGTTCCTTCCTTCCATTTTTGTGGCCTACTCCCTCGAACCTGCGGAGGTGCTTGTTTTGAGGCAAACCAACAGGGTCCTCGATGTCTAGATAATTCGTGCAGAAAGAGATGCACTCTTTGGTGAGCCAGCCCTGGACGATGCTTCCATCCGGATGTGACCTGTTACGAACGTATCCTTTAATGACCCCATTCATTCTTTCAAACGGCATCATGTTGTGTAAGAATGCCGGCCCTAGACTGACGATATCATCCATGATATGGATCAACAGATGGACCATCACGTCAAAGAATGCAGGCGGGAAGTACATCTCCATCTCACATAGGATCACCACGATCTCTTCCTGGAGCCTTGCGAGTTTCTTCACGCTTATCAACTTCCGAGTTATGACGTCGAAGAAGTTACAGAGCCCAGTCAGCGTTGCACGGACATGGTCATCCATTATACCTCGGATTGCAACCGGAAGAATCTGCGTCATCATCACGTGATAGTCATGAGACTTCATGCCACTGAAGTTTCGTTTCTTGGGGTCCATGTATCTGCTTATTAGCCCGGAGTAACCGAAGGGCACTCTGACTCCTAGAAGGCAATTGAAAATTGATCGACCTCGGCCGGACTAAAAGTGAAGCAGGAGGGGGGACAGTAATAGTCTGGCTGCTTAATCCTTTTGCGCTTCTGACCGCCGTCCGCCTCCTCCTCCGATTGTCCCTCTTGGGCCGGCGGGATCTGAAGCTCTTACCTGATGCCCAAAACTTTCAGGTCGTGTCTTGCTTTCGGCCCATCTTTGGTCCAGTCCGGCATGTTGAGAAGAGTGCCAAGCAAGCTCTCGCACACGTTCTTTGTAATATGCATGACATCAAGGTAGTGAGGTGTATCGAGAATTTTCCAGTACGGCAAGTCCCAAAACACGGACCTCCTTTTCCATACACCAATGAGCGGCGTCGTTTCCTTTTTCTTCTTCTTCTCTCCAGGCTTTTGACGAATCTTTCCCGGCGCAGGGCACTCGTTCCAACCTTTCAGTAATGTATCGATCTCTTCGCCGCTCTTCTTACGTGGAGGTCCTCGGGGTTCATTTGTACCATCGAACAGATCTCCACGCTTTCTCCACGGGTCAGTCTTCTGTAGCCACCTTCGATGCCCCATGTAAACTGTTTTCGAAGAGCCGGGATCCTTACCAAGCTGCAAAAACATCGTCTCTTCCATGCACCTGACACATGCCTTGTGTCCATGGCACACCTGGCACGAAATGTAACCGTATCCAAGGTGGTCCTGCACCATCGTGATCAACGCGGCTCTCAAAGGGAAATATTCTTCCGCGACGGCGTCCCATGTATCTACCCCTTCCTCCGTCCACAACGTTTCAAGCTCCTCCTTTAATAGTTCGAGATACATGTTGATATCGTTTCCTGGCTGTGTCGGCCCTTGAATTAGCATACTCATCTGTATGTACTTCCTCTTCATGCACAGCCAGTGCGGAAGGTTGTAGATCCATACAAACACGGGCTATGTGCTATGTGTGCTTCTCTGGTTTCCGAACGGATTGAATCCGTCCGTGCTCGCACCCAACCTGATGTTTCTGGGATCTGCCCCAAAACTTCTGAATTCATTGTCTAATGCTTTCCACTGGCTTGCATCCGAAGGGTGCGTCAGCACTGGGTGCTCAATCCGCTCTTCATCATTCAACACTGCCTCCTTTCTTTCTGCGTGCCAGCGCATGAGCTTTGCTTCCTTGCGGTCCGCGTAGAACCGTTGAAGCCAGGGGGCGAGCGGGAAGTACCACACAACTTTCCGAGGAGCTTTCTTCTTCCCTTTCTTGTACCGTTCAGCTTCACACACAGGACATTTGGTCTTGTCCATGTGCTCCTTGCGATACATGATACAGTCGTTGATGCAGGCGTGATACTTTTCGTGGGGTAAGTCGAGAGGGCACGTGATTCTCTTGGCCTCGGCTAGACTACCAGGACACGTGTTCCCGGCAGGAAGGAGATCTTTCACGTATTCCAGGATGTCGTCGACGCTTGTGTCCGTCCATCCGTGTTTCGCCTTCATCTGCAGCACATCGAGAGCTACTCTCAAGAGAGACTCCCCCAACCCGCGACCTGAGTCGTACAACGGAGTATTCGAGTCTATCTCGAGTTGCTCAAGCTTTGATTTCCGCTTGGCGCCTTTCGTCTTTTCGAGAAGCAGATCTTGAAGATGAGGTTCCCGCACGACTGAAGCTAGCGGCACCTCTTCGTCGTCGTCAAGGTTATTGTCATCGTCAAGGTTATTGTCGTCGTCAAGGTTATCGTCCTGTGCGACAAACTCTTCATCGTCATCAATATCATGATGCCCTCCTTCTTGCCGGCCATTATTACCACCTGCTGCCGTCGCCCCATTGACCTCCGCGCCATCATCACTCATCCATTGAGTGTGTCCATGCATGAAACCATTAGTGAGCAGGTGCCCCTGCAATTTGCCTGAATAGGGGTCAAACCATTTCCCTCGTTTGCATCTCCGGCACGGACACAATACCTCCGTGCGGTTATTTTCATACATGTCGATGATCGCGTGTTTCAGATATCTCATCACGACGCTCTCACTCATCTCGATAACCATTATCGCCTGCATGGTAAGATTACATAATTGATTAGAACCATGCATCCGTCGGTAGTTTTAACGGAAAATTTCGGCATAACCTTCCTACACGGTAGGACATAGGAGCGCCAGAAATGTGCCGAAACGGAAACTTAAAGAATCAACATTTCGGCGCAACGTTGGCAACTCATTTTCAACGCCAACACACACAAGCACAAACACAAACACAACATATATATATATGCCACACACGAGCTTTTGCTTCAAATGTCCAATATATATCGATTTCATTCCTCAATTTGTTCATTAATCACCTATTTGTTTGATATATTCGTCAACGAGATCGAGACGACGCGCCGCGACCACGGCGTATGGAAGCCGACTTTCTAGATCTAGATCTAGATTGAGCGGTCAATGCGGGATAGTAGATCTAGATCTACATAGAGGGATGTGGGAGATGCATGTAGGAAGGGAAGATTTGCTCAAAAAATATGATTTTGTTTGGTCAAATTAGCTAAATTGGGGATAGTAATAGGCAAAAATGAGCTGTGTTGGGAGAAGGCTCGGGTTTGTGTGGAGGAGTGGAGTAATGGTAGTGGGGGGAGCTAGTGGGATGTTGAGCAGATATCCCTTTCGGCTATATCTCCTGCGGGTCAGGCCCAAGAATTATTGCCGGCGCACCAGCCCAGGGGCGCGCCGGCAACAATTAATTTTCGCCGGCGCGCCCCTGGGCTGGTGCGCCGGCAATAATTCTTGGGCCTGGCCCGAATCGTGCGAGCCCATGCCACAACTTTTCCCCGGCGCGTCAAATCCTAGGGTGCGCCGGCAGTACGCCTGCACCGCCAGCGCAGCGGGAATGTGGTGCGCCGGCAACTCCTTCCACCGACGCACGTCCAAGGTGGTGCGCCGGCACCACTTGCCTCCACCTATAGGCCTTTTCCTAGTAGTGAGCTACCCCTTCAATCTAGCAATCAACCTTCACACGATGAATTATAATAGCAAGCATATCCGCCAAAATGTTAAATAACATTTGAGATAGAGGATCCCCTTGCCTCAAACTCTTTTTTTGTCTAGAAACCCCGGATTTCCTGTTTACAAACTATGACCGGGAAACCCTTGGAGGCAGGTTTCCTGGTTAGTCTAATGGGAAGCTCCGCTATACTGATTAATCTACAAGTCAAAGTTTCTATGCTACTGACTTGTTTGGGACAAACCTTGATCAGATGATAATGAGGCATTTCGCAATGCAAAAATATATAGAGGGCCATGTGTCAAATTTCTTATATAAATAATTTGACAAGCCGTTTTCATTACAAAAGTGATTTATTCTAAAAATTCCACTTCTTACAGCATTTGTAAGCTAAAATTCTTAACTCCATAACTGCCAAGATTGTTTGTTTTTGAAAGAGGACAAAAGCTTTGCCCTACTCATTCATTAAGGAGAAGATTTAGTTCGTTACAAGCCGAGGCAATCTCGGTAACAAAAGAATCACTCTTGCGGCGTTAGTGAACCCAAATGTTTTGCTCCCGCCAAGCTTCAAAGAATCGCCTAACTCTTAATTTTGGAAAGGACAATATGAGGCATAGTCATGACATTGCAGAACATCCTATCGTTGCGAACATTCCATATCTCCCACGAAGTAAGCATGATGAGTGAGACAAAGGATTTTCTTCTGTTGCCGTTGGGATTGTTGAAGCTCAACCACCATTGCTTCACCAAGTCGGTGTTTTCCCAAGAGGAGACATCCACCGTGGGGAGACCAAGCCAAATGATGATGAAGTTTCAAATCCTCAAGGAGTAACGGGCACTTGAAGAGAAGGTCATTGTAGAGACTTTAGGGCATCTCCAACTGGGCGATCCAAACGGACGCGTTGGGTCGTCTGTTTTGGCCGTTTGGGTGGCCGCGCGGACGCGCGGACGGAGCCCCGCGTCCGCGTGTCCGTTTGGGTCGCGCCCTGCGTCCAACGCGGCAGTTTTGGGTCGCGGCGCCGTACAGTACGTTTATCTTGTAAATTTACTAAAAAAACACAAAATAAATTAGAAAATATATAAAATAGTTCAAATACTCAAAATTTATTACACATTACATTGTCCATGTAATCAAGGATAAAGTATTATTCAAATAAACTGAAAAAACGATACAAATGCTCTAGGCTTCCAGATTTCCTTCATCATTGTTGTTTGCAGCATTGTTGCCTACATGCTGCCAGACGTGCTCGATCAAATCAGTCGTCGTCGCTGTCGACCATGATCTACAGATGAAAACGGACAAATTTTAGTATGCCCATTTCATCGAACACCTCGCAGGCGGAGGCCATCCAATGTGTCTGTAGGGACCTGCAGGCCATGGCCGTCTAGGCCGACTTGCGGTCTGCAAACACGGTGCACGAGAGCTCACCTCCGGCGGCAACGGTGCAGCTACGAACGGCGGGACGTCTCGCGACGGTGGGAGGACAACAGCGACGGCGACGGCGTCCTTCGACTCTGCTACGACGCGGCGAAAGCAGTGCGGGGCCGCGACCTATGCTTCCGCCCCGCTTGCCGGCATCTCGACGACGGTGGCTGGCGTCGACGCCGCTCACAAATCGCCGGTCCTTGGCTGGCGGCGGAGATGTGTGCGAGGGGTTTGTGTTTTGGGAGACAGACAGGTGGGCCAGGGGCGGACAAGGGGAGGACGCGAGCGACCAGCATTCGGCGTCCGCGGCCACGCAAACTCGTCCCAGATTTAGGCCGGGTTTGGATCATCCCGAACGCCGCGACCATCCGTTTTAGGGATGGGTCCGCGCGCTGGGCTACGTTTTTGTCCGGTTGACCCATCCAGACGCGCGGGTGCGGTTTGGGTCACCCGGTTGGAGATGCCCTTAGATGCTCAATACAACTTGTTGCCGTTGTGCAGACAGCCAGAGAGTAGGTGCCCCTAGGCAAGTAGTCGCGGTGTCATGTTAGTAAGGCTGCACGGGGCCTTATACGGAAGTCATCATAGATAACAGGTGGAGGGTACGACCTACTCCTACTCCATGGGAATTGACTTGATTTATTCAAAAGTCAAAGTTACATGTGCCATGGATATTCCGCTTGTTATATCAGTTTTAAACCCAAACTTATACTCCCCCACTGCCTTACAACGTAGAGACTTTTAGCTGATCAATACAACTGTTACAAGCAAGATGATTTGTTGACATTTGACCAGACATTGCTTTGAAATATTCAGACTAGCAGGCAACATAAACGATGCAAGAAGTGTGTCTGTCACACCATTTTGGTACAGAAATGAACAGTTTGGTTGGAAGGCGACAGGGATGATTGCTAGTTGTTAGTTGGTATGCCTATGTTACTTGTTCCTTGGATCCAGACTAAATCTCAAATGATTAATTGGGGTCCAAATGACACCATCACAGGTGCATGTGGCCTCCTGTGGGGACAGCAAATACTGCTTCTATATACTGCTTGCAGTACTTGCTTCAGCAATTCCTCATTCTTTAGTTGCTGATGACGGAGCTGAGCCTCGATCCCGGCTATCAGGTCTCGACAGATGTTCATCCGAAAAATGGCGACACGTATTTTAGAATGATTCTTCATAGTACTCTTTGTTAATTGGTGGTACCCCAAATAATTAGTGATCGGAAAGTTATAAATTAAATCGCTTTCTTCTGAGTTTGTTATGCCATTGGAAGTACATTTGGAGAATGAAAACTGCAATTTTTTTAGAAACATGCAAGTTGCAAAACGAGCTTGAATGCAAATTGCAATTTCTTAACATTTATGCAAGTGAAAACGATCTTGAACGTCTCAAGTAACTCCTGTGCAGCTGGAGAGGTGACAGAGTGACTCTTTCAGTGTTATCAAAAGGTATGAGATTCCAGTAAGAAGCACAAATATCAGTGAGTACGGAGTAGTCAAAATTATAGCTCACCACTGATTATTTTTTATACAATAGTGAAATTATGCAGATGGTGATGGTAAAATTGTTTTTTACGAGCATGAAGACGGTAAAATTGTCATCAGAGATACACACAAGCTGTGTTTTCAGTACTGTTTAGACGGCAGTATGTCTTTTATATTGTTGGATCGTAATCATATCTTACTGCAGTCCATCAGCCCTTTGTTTTTAACACAAGATACTATACTGTAAGACAGGTACTTATTTTGTTGTATTTTGATGTGCACAATGATGCCTAATATTACTCAAAGTGAGCAGTTTTATCCGTATGCATCACGCCAATTTCCTTGTAATCATGAACACAGTCTTTTCACTTATGTTGATTAACTAACTTGAAGAGATGCCATGTCCAAATATGTTACTAGCATGTGGAATCACTTATTCATTTTTTTTCTTTTGAAACGAGATAAGAGTGGACCAAACCCCACGGCGGAAAAAACGCTTCGCTCGGCCCCCGCGTCGCTCCGCTCTGGGGCGACTCGGGCGGCGACGAAACCCTAGCCGCCAAGCCCCTCCTCCTCCGCCTTCCTTCCCCTTGCTGCCGCCAGAGGAGACCGCCGGAAAACCGGCGCGTGCTGCCAAGGAAGGTGGCGGCAAGGATCTCGCGGCTCTGCTCTCGGGCGGAGCGCTTCGGCACCTGGGGCGGCGGCCTCGTCGGGTGAGGGCGGCGCGGATCCTGGCGGGGGGAGGCGCTCGCCGGTGCTGCTGACCATCCTCCTGGGTCGTGCGGGCGGCGAGGGGATGGTGGACGGCGGTTGCAGCGCGGGGGTCACCCCGGTTTGACCTCAGCCAGATCTGAAGACGGCGCCTCCGCAACGCGTGGATCCCACTCCCTTGGCTCCGATTCTTCCGGATCTGGAGCTCTCTCGGGGTGGTGGGGCGGGGGCTCTGTCCGGGAGAAATCCCCGGCCGGCGGCGGCGGCCCGGCGTCGGCGACGTCTTTGACGCCGCTTTCCTCCTTGGGGGCTACGTCGAGGTACATCCCTTACCCCTCTTTCCTTTACCCGGGTGAAAACCCCAAGTCCTTCGGACTGGGCGGTGGCGGCGCTTTGGCGTCGTTCTCCTCCTTGGAGGCGCTGCCTTGGGTATGTGGAAGGTGGTCGGTGCCAGTGTGCGGTTTGGTCTGCCTGTAGCGGCAGAGGAGCTACGGTGGCGTGGATCTTCTTGCCGTGTCTTCGGTGGTGACCTGGTCCAAAGCTTGTCTCTTGCCGGCTGTTTGGTGTGGTGGCCGGCGAAGCTGTTGGTGGAAGCTCGCGTGCAGAGGTGGTCGTGCTCAAGTCTTTCTTCCCGGGCTACTTGGCCTATGTTGTGCATCCGTGCTCTCGGGTGAGCGTCTCTACCTCTCGATGGTGCGGCGCCCTACGAGCCAGGGCGAGAAGGCAGGGGCCTTCTTCGGAGGTGGAAACGGATTCCACATCGGCAGTGTCGCGGTGGAAGGTGACGAAGGCAAGATCTTCTTCTGGCGGTGTGCTCGTCTTCACAGCATAGTCTACACCCTCATGTCAGCAGTCAATGTCCTTGAAACCCAATCTGTACTCCATGTTTATTTCTTTACTTGCTTGTGGCTTTGAAACATGTAAGCTATTCGTTCAGCACCATGTACTTGCCGTTGTGGCGTTATTAATTTGACGCAGGGCTACGGCCTACCGTTTAAAAAAACGAGATAAGAGTCATTTCTGTGACAAGGCAGCATTCAGTGGCTTCGCTTCTTTCATTTATTTCATTATAAGCTCCTACTTGGAGGTACCGTGTACACATCCGATTGCGATCTGATTAATTGGCTACTCCAATCTACTACTCACACCCTCGTGCGTTTCGAAAGGTTTCTGTGATTCTACTTCAAAAAAAAAAAAAAAAAAAAGAGGTTTCTGTGATTCCAATTTCCAGAGTGTCTGTCTCTAAAATCTGAATCCAATGCCTTTATTATGCAATTGCAAGTAGGCAAATTTTTTTTTTCGAAATGGGAGCATCCGCCCCAGCCTGTGCATACGCACACACCTTTATATTATTGCAAAGTTCAAGATTTCTGCAAGTAGCCAAGTAGTACTATCAAAACAAAATTCAACTAGTGTGTAAAAAAAAATGAGTTGGCTGAGTCATGTTTTGGGCTGCAGGAATCTAATACAGATTCTGGCAACTCCATGTCATAGTTGCACATTTTTTAATCTAGCTGATTGCAGTTAATTAGCCGAGTGATAGTGATACCTTTGACAATTGAGCCTTGAAGATCATTCCAGTAACACTCTATTTTCCTAGAAATGGATTTCAGTAACGGGCTGAAGTACTTAAATCTTTCATGCAGTCATTGTCTGACTAACCCTATGGTGTGGAAGGTATGTTATCTTAACTATACACTGTACTTTACGTGAATCTGTCTTTACCATGTTCTGTTCCTGTCATATCCTGATGATTTTTCGCACTATCGAAAAATGTGAGCAAAATAAGACGAACCTGCCATACCTTTTCAATAGATGCATATGGCACATCGCTTGGAGGAGCAAACACCTGTGACATGACATGGTTTCTTCAGGTCCAAAGTGGAGCGAAGGAATTCAGACGCTATCATTATTCATGATGGCTACATTGTTAAACAAATCACACATCTGTCCATATCTTAAGCATTCAGACAACATCACAGAAAATAAATTAGTGCTGCAGGTACAAGCGTCAGTGCTTTGCATTTTCCTCCACTCTGCAAAAAAATGAATTTTGTAAAACCAGCACATCTATGATCATAACTTTATAGATAATTGAATCTATGAATAAATTCTAAAAATCCAGCACATCTCTGAAAACTAAACAGAAGTAAGCTCATAATGTAATGGTCATGTTGCGTGAGACCAATGCGTGGCTGGCACATCAGGCATTAGATCAAGGTAAGCAACAAAGCATCAGGCATAAACTATCGGAGATTCTCGTCGGTGACGTAGAGGCGCCGGTATATACCCCAATCAGATCCATTCCTGCGCGCATAATAAACAAGGGGATATGGTGCAAGACGTCGATGCAGAAATTTATACTCACTTGTTGACGCCGCTGATGCGGATGCGCACGTTGTTTATGCAGGCCCACTCCGTGAGCTTCTGGCCTGAAAGAGGAATGAGCTGCTACTTTCCCGGTAAATCAACATGACTTGTTCTGAAATACTCCAGGTCACAGCAATTGTCGCAACCCACGACATGTAGCGAGTTCATCTGGTAGTACAGCTCTCCTGGCCTGAGGGCAGTACAGTTCGAATACAGGGAGCTTTTGCACCGATGGATCTGGAACAATCCTGTAACCAGCACATACTGATTGGTTTTTCATGTGGTGACAGAAGATTTCCTGAACAGTTCAACAGGGAACATCAAAAGTACAGAGCCGTCCTCACAATTCACACCATATTGGTTCTGGAATTGGATACTACGCAATGTGCTTTTTCTTGCTGATGGGAGGGCATTAGTTCTTTTTTGCTGGGGATGGGAAGGATGAGTTGACATGACAAGATTAACTTGGGCCAGTGACCAGCGAAGCTGACGGGAATGGATGTTAAACCCCATGGGATCGATGGTGATGACAGGAAGACCAGTCAGACCAATCCAGCTGGATGAGTGCATGAAGGCAAAGCTGTCGGTATAGTTCCCACCCAGAGCATCGCATGACTTTGTAAACATTTTTTTTGTTTTTTTGCGAATGACTTTGTAAACATTTTCAGTGCTTCTTTCTTGATGACCAATTAGCTATGTAGTAGCTTGCCGTTCAGCTATTAATCAACGCTATTTGCTGATGATCCTTTGCGCAAGCAGTAATGTAACTTGTGGTATTGGTCAATAACAGAGTGGGGTACCTACGGATGCATGCACGCATCATTAAGACATGTCATTTTCGGCATAGCATCTTTGCCGGTCATTGTCCTGACCCATAAACAAATGATGATGCACTGGTTAGTCTAATCATACTTGCAGCTCTGTGCCATGTAAGCAATTAAGCATTGCCATCGATGTCAACTCGAAATCAAATCGTTCAGCGAGCCCCGTTTCTTTGCTGGATTCATCTTTTGTTCCAAAATCATTTAGCTAGCGGTAGTTAAGCGCAATTCATCATATGGTGTGATGGTTGAGGAATAACTCTACAAAAACAAGTGGTTCTTTTTAGGTAGCCATGCCATCTTGGGTCCTTTAGAGATGATATGAGGTGTACATAGCACACTTTTCGCAATAGGATCAACTTCAGATTTAGGTATGGTAGATGCAACAATATGTTGACATGTATATTGTACACGCTATGTAACATAACAGGCAACCCCTGATTCCTAGGATCTAAACCACCGCATGCGCGGCAGTGGACTAGCCACGATCTCCTCTCTCTCTCGTTGTACTTCTACCCTGTAACAACTCCACGATTGATCAGCAATACACAACACAATATTCTGCTTGGTATCAGAGCTCCAGCTCAACCCTACCCATGGCCGACGCCAACCCAACCTCCTCCGCTCCGGCGACGACGGCGGCGGCCACAATCTCCAACCTCAACCTCGACACCGATCCCCACACCCCTCTCAACCAACAGTCTTCCTTCCGCCCACGCGCGCCGCCCACTCCACATCTTGGCGCCGGCCGAGATCTCTTCAGCGACGCGCTCGCGATCCCCACGCTGCCCACCTCCGTTGCTCCCACCGCCGCTCTGGCGATCCCCAACCCTACCGCTGCTCCTCCTACCCTCTCCATCCGCGACATCAACATCGGCAACTACATCAACTTCAAGGTCCAAACTTCTGGGGCCAACCTCTCCAAGTGGCGGCAGACGTTCACGTACATCCTCACGATGTGCCAGGCTCTCGATCACGTCACGGCGGGCGCCGCCCCGGCTGTGCCCTCCGCCGCATGGCTCGCCGACGACATCCACCTGTGCCTCATGTTCATGGCCACGATCGCCGACGACCTGTTCCGCCTCGTACAAGGCACAGACGGCCGCGCCAGCACCATCTGGCAGCGACTCCACGGCATCTTCTTCGCGCACCAGTCCTCGCGGTACGTCTGCCTCAGCAAGGTCTTCCGCACCACCCCACGCGGTGATCTGGGGATCAGTGCCTACGCCAGCCGTCTCCAAGCCATCGCGGACGACCTCGCCGACATCGGCTACCCGGTCGCGGACCACGACCTCACCATGCAGTTCCTCGCCGGCCTCGGTGGAAAATTCAAGATGCAGACGGAGCTGATCGAGAACAACCCACCGCTACCTCCCTTCGCCGACGTCTTCTCCCGCCTCCTCCTCGCCGAGTACACCATCGATCACAACCAGCGGGAGGAGGGCGCCCACGCCATGGCTGTCCATGGCGGCCGCGGCGGCCCGCACGGCGGCGGCGGCACACATGGCGGCGGCGGCCCTAACAGCGGCGGCACACATGGTGGCGACCGGCGCAGCACGGGCTATGGCCGTGGATCTTCATCCGCACCGCTGGCCGGGGTGAGCCCCAACTATCGGGGCAAGAACCCCATCCCCGGCTTTGTCCACCCCAACCAAGGTGGTCGTGGCCGTGGCGGTGCTCCTTCCGGTGGTGGCGCCGCTAGCTCCTACCCTGGTGGTGTGGGCAACGCCTCGCAGACGCCCTGGCTTGGGTACTTCGCCCCCATGGGGGCTCAGTTCCCGCCCGCCCGTCTGCCCTGGGCACCGCCCAACTCCGCGAGCGTCCTCGGGCCTCGCCCCGGGCAGCCTCACCAGGCTTACCAGCTGCTCCACTACGGCCCTCCGTCGGCCCCGATGGTTCCTCCCGCACCAGCACCGCACCCTGCTGCCCCGACGCCGTACTCGTTCGACCACACCGGTCTTCTCCACCACGCCATGAGCTCCACTGCCACGTACCCGCAGCAGCCTCCGGAGTGGATCATGGACTCCGGCGCCTCGTCTCACGTCACCGGTAAGACGGGTAACTTAACCACAACTCGTTCCTCTCTAGGTCATTACTCTCCTCAGCATATTATTGCCGGTGATGGATCCAAACTTCCCATTGTAGCTGTTGGCTCCGTCCAAATATCCTCTCTTCCTCTCCACCTACAAAATGTTCTTGTTTCCCCACAAATTGTTAAAAACCTCATATCTGTTAGACAATTTACCCTTGATAATTTTGTCTCCATTGAATTTGACCCATTTGGTTTTTCCGTGAAGGACCTAGCCACCAAGACCCTTCTTCTTCGCTGCAATAGTGATGGTGAGCTCTACCCATTCCACGGCTCCACCTCCTCACCGCCAGCAGCCCTCACCACCACCATCGGCGACACTTGGCATCGACGTCTCGGGCATCCAGGCTCCTCCACCGTCTCTCATTATCCCCTAGATTTTCTATCCACATGTAATAAACAGGCCGCTTGTACCTCTTCTATTTGTGAAGCATGTCAACTAGGCCGCCAAGCTAGATTACCTTTCCCCACCTCCTCCTCTCACACTTCCGCTGCCTTTCAACTCATTCATTGCGATTTGTGGACATCGCCCATTGTTAGTTTTTCCGGCTACAAATATTATTTAGTTGTGCTTGATGATTTTACCCACTATTCTTGGACTTTTCCATTGAGAAATAAATCTGATACTTGTGCCACACTCGAGCGCTTTTTCTCTTATGTCTCTACTCAGTTCCATGTTACTATCCAATGTTTACAGTGCGACAATGGTGGCGAATTCCTTACACACACTCTCCGTGACTACTTCGCTAAGCATGGCGTGTGCTTTCGCCTTTCTTGCCCACACACTAGCCCTCAAAATGGTAAAGCCGAACGCCTCATTCACACCACCAACGACATTGTTCGCACCCTCTTGCTCCAAGCCGCCCTTCCCCCGGCCTTTTGGGTCGAGGCCCTTCACACCGCCACCTATCTCCTCAACATCCGCCCATCGCGTGCTATCGACCATCAAACACCACACTTCCGCCTTTACAACGTCCATCCTTCCTATGATCATCTCCGCGTTTTTGGTTGCTTGTGCTTTCCCAATCTCTACGCCACCACCCCTCACAAACTTGCACCCCGCTCGACCCGCTGCGTCTTTCTTGGCTACCCACGCGAACACAAAGGCTATCGGTGTTTCGACCTCCAGACCCGCCGTGTCATCATCTCTAGGCATGTCATATTTGATGAGGGCATTTTCCCTTATTTTTCCACTACACACAGCCCAGAAACCAACCCACACCATGGCCAGGAGACAAACCCTGCCGCAGGTGCTGCGGATCCACCTAGGATCCCCCGCCCCATCGCACCCCGCGCCCCACCTTCCTCGTCCGCTCCGAACAGCACCACCCCTGCCCCGCCTGGCTTCCCCGCCCGTGTCCCCCTTCTCGGTCCGCCCGCCCCGTCGCTCCGCACCAACCCCACCCCGCCAGCTCTGCCCTCCCCACCTGCCCCGCCCAGCTCCTGCTCCCCACGATCCAACCACCCAGCCAGCCCCTGCTCCCCACAATCCAACACCCTCCCATCCACCGCCAGCTCTTCCCGCCTGTACACGCCCAGTCTGCCACCCGACCCTTCTCCATCCTCACAGCCCACGCCACCTCAGCCTCCCCTGCCCCCACGAGCCATTGCGGTACAGCCACCCCAAAACCCACACCACATGTTAACCCGAGGCAAATCAGGCTTCTTTCTCCCTAAACAACACTTCTCTCTCAGTACTGACACAATCTCTCCCATCCCTGCCACCTACCGTTCTGCTCTCAAAGATCCTAACTGGTACAATGCTATGCTTGAGGAATTTAATGCTCTAATGCGGAATGACACGTGGTCTTTAGTTGCTCGTCCTGCAGGTACAAACGTCGTGACGGGGAAGTGGATCTTTCGCCATAAGTTCCATCCCGATGGCTCGCTTGCACGGTACAAAGCTCGGTGGGTGGTTCGCGGCTTCATGCAGCAGCACGGCGTCGACTATGATGAGACCTTCAGCCCCGTGGTCAAGCCCGCCACCATCCGCGTTGTGCTCAGTGATACGTCTCCGACGTATCGATAATTTCTTATGTTCCATGCCACATTATTGATGATATTTACATGTTTTATGCACACTTTATGTCATATTCGTGCATTTTCTGGAACTAACCTATTAACAAGATGCCGAAGTGCCGATTCTTTTTCTGCTATTTTTGGTTTCAGAAATCCTAGTAACGAAATATTCTCGGAATTGGACGAAATCAACGCCCAGGGTCCTATTTTGCCACGAAGCTTCCAGAAGTCCGAAGAGGAGACGAAGTGGGGCCACGAGGTGGCCACACCCTAGGGCGGCGCGGCCCCCCTTGGCCGCGCGGCCCTGTGGTGTGGGCCCCTCGTGCCGCCTCCTGACCTGCCCTTCCGCCTACTTAAAGCCTCCGTCGTGAAACCCCCAGTACCGAGAGCCACGATACGGAAAACCTTCCAGAGACGCCGCCGCCGCCGATCCCATCTCGGGGGATCCAGGAGATCGCCTCCGGCACCCTGCCGGAGAGGGGATTCATCTCCCGGAGGACTCTACGCCGCCATGGTCACCTCCGGAGTGATGTGTGAGTAGTCTACCCCTGGACTATGGGTCCATAGCAGTAGCTAGATGGTTGTCTTCTCCCCATTGTGCTTCATTGTCGGATCTTGTGAGCTGCCTAACATGATCAAGATCATCTATCTGTAATTCTATATGTTGCGTTTGTTGGGATCCGATGAATAGAGAATACTTGTTATGTTGATTATCAAAGTTATGTCTATGTATTGTTTATGATCTTGCATGCTCTCCGTTACTAGTAGATGCTCTGGCCAAGTAGATGCTTGTAACTCCAAGAGGGAGTATTTATGCTCGATAGTGGGTTCATGTCTCCGTGAATCTGGGGAAGTGACAGAAATCTCTAAGATTATGGATGTGCTGTTGCCACTAGGGATAAAACATTGGTGCTATGTTCAAGGATGTAGTTACTGATTACATTACGCGCAATACTTAATGCAATTGTCTGTTGTTAGCAACTTAATACTGGAGGGGGTTCGGATGATAACCTGAAGGTGGACTTTTTAGGCATAGATGCATGCTGGATGGCGGTCTATGTACTTTGTCGTAATGCCCAATTAAATCTCACTATACTCATCATAATATGTATGTGCATGGTCATGCCCTCTTTATTTGTCAATTGCCCAACTGTAATTTGTTCACCCAACATGTTGTTTATCTTATGGGAGAGACACCTCTAGTGAACTGTGGACCCCGGTCCAATTCTCTATCTTGAAATACAATCTCTTGCAATCTTGTTCTCTTGTTTTCTGCAAACAATCATCTTCCACACAATACGGTTAATCCTTTGTTACTGAGCAAGCCGGTGAGATTGACAACCTCACTGTTTCGTTGGGGCAAAGTACTTTGGTTGTGTTGTGCAGGTTCCACGTTGGCGCCGGAATCCCTGGTGTTGCGCCGCACTACATCCCGCCGCCATCAACCTTCAACGTGCTTCTTGGCTCCTCCTGGTTCGATAAACCTTGGTTTCTTTCTGAGGGAAAACTTGCTACTGTGCGCATCATACCTTCCTCTTGGGGTTCCCAACGAACGTGTGAGTTACACGCCATCAAGCTCTTTTTCTGGCGCCGTTGCCGGGGAGATCAAGACACGCTGCAAGGGGAGTCTCCACTTCCCAATCTCTTTACTTTGTTTTTGTCTTGTTTAGTTTTATTTACTACTTTGTTTGCTGCACTAAATCAAAATACAAAAAAAAATTAGTTGCTAGTTTTACTTTATTTGCTATCTTGTTTGCTATATCAAAAACACAAAAAAATTAGTTACTTGCATTTACTTTATCTAGTTTGCTTTACTTACTGTTGCTAAAATGGCCAACCCTGAAAATACTAAGTTGTGTGATTTCACAACCACAAATAATAATGATTTCTTATGCACACCTATTGCTCCACCTGCTACTACAGTAGAATTCTTTGAAATTAAACACCTTTCTTGAATCTTGTTATGCGAGAGCAATTTTCTGGTGTTAGTTCTGATGATGCTGCTGCCCATCTTAATAATTTTGTTGAATTGTGTGAGATGCAAAAATATAAGGATGTAGATGGTGACATTATAAAATTAAAATTGTTCCCTTTCTCACTAAGAGGAAGAGCTAAAGATTGGTTGCTATCTCTGCCTAAGAATAGTATTGATTCATGGACTAAATGCAAGGATGCTTTTATTGGTAGATATTATCCCCCTGCTAAAATTATATCTTTGAGGAGTAGCATAATGAATTTTAAACAATTAGATACTGAACATGTTGCACAAGCATGGGAAAGAATGAAATCTCTGGTTAAAAATTGCCCAACCCATGGACTGACTACTTGGATGATCATCCAAACCTTCTATGCAGGACTAAATTTTTCTTCGCGGAATTTATTGGATTCAGCTGCTGGAGGTACCTTTATGTCCATCACTCTTGGTGAAGCAACAAAGCTTCTTGATAATATGATGATCAACTACTCTGAATGGCACACGGAAAGAGCTCCACAAGGTAAGAAGGTAAATTCTGTCGAAGAAACCTCTTCCTTGAGTGATAAGATTGATGCTATTATGTCTATGCTTGTGAATGGTAGGCCTAATGTTAATTCTAATAATGTTCCGTTAGCGTCATTGGTTGCTCAAAAAGAATATGTTGATGTGAATTTCATTAAAAATAACAATCACAATGATTCTAGGCCATATCCTGCTAATGGTAACTCTTATGGTAGATATGTTTCACCTAATGAAGAAAAGATGCTAGAAATTGAAAGATCCACCAAGTGCTTTATGCAATCACAATATGAGCAAAATAAATTGTTTACTAAAACTATGAATGAGCAATCTACCTTGTTGAAGAATATAGGGAATCAACTTGAAAATCTGAATAGGGAGATCTCGGGGTTGCAAACTAAACTTGCTAATGCTGAAAACCGAATCTCATACATGTCTGCATCACAATCTTCTTTAATTAATAAAATGGCTGCTAAACCTGAGGATTTAGATGACAAAATTACTACTACAGCAAATGCCATCCAAGTTAGAATTAATGAGAATATAAGATTAATGGCCGAACTGCGTGCTAGGTGGGATAGAGAAGAAAATGAAAAACTAGCTAAAGAAAAGAATGTAGCTAAAGTTTGGACTATTACCACCACAAGTAATGCTAATGCTACACATGTTGCTGCACCTCCTACTATTAATAATAAAAGAATTGGTGTTAGCAATGTTTCCACTTCTAATGCGAAGCGCGAAACTGTAAACTGCTAAAACTCACTGAATCACTGCGATAAAGCTGCTGAATTTTTTTTCCAACATTGGGGATGATGATCCCATTGCTTTAGATTATAATGGTTTGAATTTTGATGATTGCCACATCTCTGAAGTTACAAAGTTCTTGCAAAAACTTGCTAAAAGTCCTAATGCTAGTGCTATAAATTTGGCTTTCACGCAACATATTACAAATGCTCTCATAAAAGCTAGAGAAGAGAAACTAGAGCGTGAAGCCTCTATTCCTAAAAAGCTAGAGGATGGTTGGGAGCCCATCATTTAGATGAAGGTTAAAGATTTTGATTGTAATGCTTTATGTGATCTTGGTGTAAGTATTTCTGTTATGCCTAAGAAAATCTATAATATGCTTGACTTGCCACCGCTGAAAAATTGTTATTTGGATGTTAATCTTGCTGATCATTCTACAAAGAAACCTTTGGGGAAAGTTGATAATGTTCGCATTACCGTTAACAATAACCTTGTCCCCGTTGATTTTGTTGTCTTGGATATTGAATGCAATGCATCTTGTCCCATTATATTGGGAAGACCTTTTCTCCGAACTGTTGGTGCTATCATTGATATGAAGGAAGGTAATATAAAATATCAATTTTCTCTCAAGAAAGGTATGGAACACTTCCCTAGAAAGAGAATGAAGTTACCTTTTGATTCTATTATTAGAACAAATTATGATGTTGATACTTCGTCTCTTGATAATACTTGATACACACTTTCTGCGCCTAGCTGAAAGACGTTAAAGAAAAGCGCTTATGGGAGACAACCCATGGTTTTTACTACAGTACTTTGTTTTTATTTTGTGTCTTGGAAGTTATTTACTACTGTAGCAACCTCTCCTTATCTTAGTTTAGTGTTTTGATGTGCCAAGTAAAGTCGTTGATAGAAAAGTTCATACTAGATTTGGATTACTGCGCAGAAACAGATTTCTTTGCTGTCACGAATCTGGGCTGTTTTCTCTGTAGGTAACTCAGAAAATTATGCCAATTTACGTGAGTGATCCTTAGATATGTACGCAACTTTCATTCAATTTGAGCATTTTCATTTGAGCAAGTCTGGTGCCTCGATAAAATTCTTCAATACGAACTGTTCTGTTTTGACAGATTCTGCCTTTTATTTCGCATTGCCTCTTTTGCTATGTTGGATGAATTTCTTTGATCCATTAATGTCCAGTAGCTTTATGAAATGTCCAGAAGTGTTAAGAATGATTGTGTCACCTCTGAACATGTTAATTTTTATTGTCGCTAACCCTCTAATGAGTTGTTCTAAGTCTGGTGTGGAGGAAGTTTTCAAGGATCAAGAGAGGAGTATGATGCAACATGATCAAGGAGAGTGAAAGCTCTAAGCTTGGGGATGCCCCGGTGGTTCACCCCTGCATATTCTAAGAAGACTCAAGCGTCTAAGCTTGGGGATGCCCAAGGCATCCCCTTCTTCATCGACAACATTATCAGGTTCCTCCCCTGAAACTATATTTTTATTCCATCACATGTTATGTGCTTTGCTTGGAGCGTCGGTTTGTTTTTGTTTTGTTTTGTTTGAATAAAATGGATCCTAGCATTCACTTTATGGGAGAGAGACACGCTCCGCTGTAGCTTATAGACAAGTATGTCCTTAGTTTCTACTCATAGTATTCATGGCGAAGTTTCTTCTTCATTAAATTGTTATATGGTTGGAATTGGAAAATGATACATGTAGTAATTGCTATAAATGTCTTGGGTAATGTGATACTTGGCAATTATTGTGCTCATGTTTAAGCTCTTGCATCATATGCTTTGCACCCATTAATGAGGAAATACATAGAGCATGCTAAAATTTGGTTTGCAAATTTGGTTTCTCTAAGGTCTAGATAATTTCTAGTATTGAGTTTGAACAACAAGGAAGATGGTGTAGAGTCTTATAATGTTTTCAATATGTCTTTTATGTGAGTTTTGCTACACCGGTTCATCCTTGTGTTTGTTTCAAATAAGCCTTGCTAGCCTAAACCTTGTATCGAGAGGGAATACTTCTCATGCATCCAAAATACTTGAGCCAACCACTATGCCATTTGTGTCCACCATACCTACCTACTACATGGTATTTTCCGCCATTCCAAAGTAAATTGCTTGAGTGCTACCTTTAAAATTCCATCATTTACCTTTGCAATATATAGCTCATGGGACAAATAGCTTAAAAACTATTGTGGTATTGAATATGTAATTATGCACTTTATCTCTTATTAAGTTGCTTGTTGTGCGATAACCATGATCACTGGGGACGCCATCAACTACTCTTTGTTGAATTTCATGTGAGTTGCTATGCATGTTCATCTTGTCTGAAGTAAGAGCGATCTACCACCTTATGGTTAAGCATGCATATTGTTAGAGAAGAACATTGGGCCGCTAACTAAAGCCATGATCCATGGTGGAAGTTTCAGTTTTGGACATATATCCTCAATCTCATATGAGAAAATTATTAATTGTTGTTACATGCTTATGCATAAAAGAGGAGTCCATTATCTGTTGTCTATGTTGTCCCGGTATGGATGTCTAAGTTGAGAATAATCAATAGCGAGAAATCCAATGCGAGCTTTCTCCTTAGACCTTTGTACAGGCGGCATAGAGGTACCCCTTTGTGACACTTGGTTAAAACATGTGCATTGTGATGATCCGGTAGTCCAAGCTAATTAGGACAAGGTGCGGGCACTATTAGTATACTATGCATGAGGCTTGCAACTTGTAAGATATAATTTACATGATACATATGCTTTATTACTACCGTTGACAAAATTGTTTCATGTTTTCAAAATCAAAGCTCTAGCACAAATATAGCAATCGATGCTTTTCCTCTATGGAGGACAATTCTTTTACTTTCATTGTTGAGTCAGTTCACCTATTTCTCTCCACCTCAAGAAGCAAACACTTGTGTGAACTGTGCATTGTCCTACATACTTGCTTATTGCACTTATTATATTACTCTATGTTGACAATATCCATGAGATATACATGTTATAAGTTGAAAGCAACCGCTGAAACTTAATCTTCCTTTGTGTTGCTTCAATGCTTTTACTATGAATTATTGCTTTATGAGTTAACTCTTATGCAAGACTTATTGATGCTTGTCTTGAAGTGCTATTCATGAAAAGTCTTTGCTTTATGATTCACTTGTTTACTCATGTCATACACATTGTTTTGATCGCTGCATTCACTACATATGCTTTACAAATAGTATGATCAAGGTTATGATGGCATGTCACTCCAGAAATTATCTGTGTTATCGTTTTACCTGCTCGGGACGAGCAGAACTAAGTTTGGGGATGCTGATACGTCTCCGACCTATCGATAATTTCTTATGTTCCATGCCACATTATTGATGATATCTACATGTTTTATGCACACTTTATGTCATATTCGTGCATTTTCTGGAACTAACCTATTAACAAGATGCCGAAGTGCCGATTCTTTTTTTCTGCTATTTTTGGTTTCAGAAATCCTAGTAATGAAATATTCTCGGAATTGGACAAAATCAACGCCCAGGGTCCTATTTTGCCACGAAGCTTCCAGAAGTCCGAAGAGGAGACGAAGTGGGGCCACGAGGTGGCCACACCCTAGGGCGGCGCGGCCCCCCCTTGGCCGCGCGGCCCTGTGGTGTGGGCCCCTCGTGTCGCCTCCTGACCTGCCCTTCCGCCTACTTAAAGCCTCCGTCGCGAAACCCTCAGTACCGAGAGCCACGATACGGAAAACCTTCCAGAGACGCCGCCGCCGCCGATCCCATCTCGGGGGATCCAGGAGATCGCCTCCGGCACCCTGCCGGAGAGGGGATTCATCTCCCGGAGGACTCTACGCCGCCATGGTCGCCTCCGGAGTGATGTGTGAGTAGTCTACCCCTGGACTATGGGTCCATAGCAGTAGCTAGATGGTTGTCTTCTCCCCATTGTGCTTCATTGTCGGATCTTGTGAGCTGCCTAACATGATCAAGATCATCTATCTGTAATTCTATATGTTGCATTTGTTGGGATCCGATGAATAGAGAATACTTGTTATGTTGATTATCAAAGTTATGTCTATGTGTTGTTTATGATCTTGCATGCTCTCCGTTACTAGTAGATGCTCTGGCCAAGTAGATGCTTGTAACTCCAAGAGGGAGTATTTATGCTCGATAGTGGGTTCATGTCTCCGTGAATCTGGGGAAGTGACAGAAATCTCTAAGATTATGGATGTGCTGTTGCCACTAGGGATAAAACATTGGTGCTATGTTCAAGGATGTAGTTACTGATTACATTACGCGCAATACTTAATGCAATTGTCTGTTGTTAGCAACTTAATACTGGAGGGGGTTCGGATGATAACCTGAAGGTGGACTTTTTAGGCATAGATGCATGCTGGATGGCGGTCTATGTACTTTGTCGTAATGCCCAATTAAATCTCACTATACTCATCATAATATGTATGTGCATGGTCATGCCCTCTTTATTTGTCAATTGCCCAACAGTAATTTGTTCACCCAACATGCTGTTTATCTTATGGGAGAGACACCTCTAGTGAACTGTGGACCCCGGTCCAAGTCTCTATACTGAAATACAATCTACTGCAATACTGTTCTACTGTTTTCTGCAAACAATCATCTTCCACACAATACGGTTAATCCTTTGTTACAGTAAGCCGGTGAGATTGACAACCTCACTGTTTCGTTGGGGCAAAGTACTTTGGTTGTGTTGTGCAGGTTCCACGTTGGCGCCGGAATCCCTGGTGTTGCGCCGCACTACATCCCGCCGCCATCAACCTTCAACGTGCTTCTTGGCTCCTCCTGGTTCGATAAACCTTGGTTTCTTTCTGAGGGAAAACTTGCTGCTGTGCGCATCATACCTTCCTCTTGGGGTTCCCAACGAACGTGTGAGTTACACGCCATCACTCAGCCTCGCCACCATGCACTCTTGGCCCATTCATCAACTCGACGTCAAGAACGCATTCCTCCATGGGCATCTTCATGAGACCGTCTATTGTGAGCAACCCTCCGGCTTTATTGACTCCACTCATCCCTCTCATGTTTGCCGCTTGCACAAATCTCTTTATGGTCTTAAACAAGCACCTCGCGCCTGGTTTCATCGCTTCACCACCTTCATCGCTACTCTTGGTTTTTCGGCCTCCAAGTGTGATTCCTCGCTTTTCATTCTCCGCCATGGTTCTTCCATTGCCTTTTTGCTGTTGTACGTTGATGACATTATCCTCACCGCCAACACCACCACCCTCCTTCACTCCATCATCGCCTCCCTCCACACCGAGTTCTCCATGAGTGACTTGGGCGATATTCACCATTTTCTTGGCATCAATGTTCATCGCACCTCCACCGGCTTGTTTCTCTCCCAGCAACAATATGCTCTTGAGATCCTAGACCGTGCCAAGATGCTCAATTGCAACCCCATTCCCACCCCCATAGATACTCACGCCAAACTCTCCGCCACTGATGGTTCTCCATGCCATGACCCCAGTCTCTACAGGAGCCTCGCCGGTGCCCTTCAGTACCTCACACTCACTCGTCCGGACCTATCCTATGCGGTCCAACAGGTGTGTCTATTCATGCATGACCCCCGTGACTCTCACTTTCAGCTCATTAAACGCATCTTGCGTTATGTCCGGGGCACCACACACTTTGGCTTGCAGCTCCATCAGCGGTCCTCGGTTGATCTTATTGCATACTCTGACGCCGATTGGGCGGGCTGCCCTGACACCAGAAAGTCTACATCGGGATTTTGTGTCTTCCTTGGTGATAACCTGATTTCTTGGTCTTCTCGCCGGCAACCCACGGTGTCTCGTTCGAGTGCGGAGGCAGAATACCGTGCCGTTGCAAATTGTATTGCAGAATCTTGTTGGGTGCGGCAACTGCTCCATGAGGTTCATCATCCGCCCTCGAGAGCTACCGTTGTCTACTGCGACAACGTTAGTGCCATGTACATGTCAGCGAATCCAGTGCAGCACCAACGGACCAAGCACATCGAGATTGACTTGCACTTTGTCCGTGATCGCGTGGCTTTGGGTGAGGCCAAGGTCCTACATGTTCCTACCAGCTGCCAATTCGCTGATATATTCACCAAGGGGCTACCGACCAAGCTCTTTCAAGAATTTCGAACCAGTCTGAACATCATTCCAAGTGTAGTTCCGACTGCGGGGGGTGTTGACATGTATATTGTACACGCTATGTAACATAACAGGCAACCCCTGATTCCTAGGATCTAAACCACCGCATGCGCGGCAGTGGACTAGCCACGATCTCCTCTCTCTCTCGTTGTACTTCTACCCTGTAACAACTCCACGATTGATCAGCAATACACAACACAATATTCTGCTTTCTTATGAACCCAAATAGCATTCTTGTGCACACGGCCCGGATGACCAAGATAGTTGGAATAAACATATGCCCCTTCCTATCCTTTACAGAGAGTGTAGAATGGATCCATACCAGGTTCACGAGGAACGTTATCATTAGGAGCTTTGTTCCCTTCGAAGAAGAGAGAACCCTCGTTCTTGTAGCTTTCCTTTGAAAACTTAGAGCATCTTCAGCCGCGTCCCCCAAAGCGTACCCAAACCACGCCGGATTGAATGTTTGGGGGACGTGTTTTGTTCGTGCCGCGTTTGGAGGACGTCGCTCCCCAGTCGCGTCCCCCAAACAAAATTTCGGAAATTTTAAACTTAACGAGATTCGATTAGATTCTCCAAACTTACATAGATTTGAACGAAATTTGACTAAATTTAAACTAAACCTAATCTAGAAGTACTTGCGGCGGCCGGAGGCGTCGTAGTACTGCTGGAAGTTGTACATGTCGTCGGTGACGACCTCCTGCTTGACGCGCTCGTCGACGGGCTCGTCGACGGGCTCGTCCTTCACCAAACTGCTTGGTCCTGCCTCGCCGTCGTCGGTGAGGTCCACCAGCGGCTTGCCGGAGTCGCGGATGGACATGGCGATCGCCGCGTCGAGGTCGCCCCTCCAGGCGTCCTTGTCGTTCATGGACGCCAAGAACGCCGCCCGCAGCCCTGGGCAGTCCTCGGGGTCGTCGCTGCTGGCGATGAGCCGCTGCTGCCGCTCGTACTCCGCCAGCAGCGCCGCCTGCGACGCTTCCTTCGGCTCCTCCTTCACCTCCGGCTTCGGGATGAGGAGGGCGCCGCCGCGCCTCCCTTGCTGCCGCCGGCTGCCGCTGCTGCCACGCCTCGTGTTGACGGGCGTCGCCGGCTCCTCCTTCACCTCCCGTTTGGGGACGGTGTAGGGCGCCGACCGGTACGACGAGGACGACGTCGATCGCGCCGGTCCTGAGGAAGAAGAGTGCGAGGAGGATGAGTACGTCGTCCTCCTCGGCTGCCATTGAGGAGACGGCGGCGGTGACGATGGCATCTCCAACCTTGGAGCGCCGTTGCGGATGCCGCGGATGATGTTCTCAAGGGTGCGCCCCGGAACGCCCCAGAACAGGGCGCGGCCGTCCTTGTTCCAGCAGTTGGGGCCGCCGACGAGCCCGTCGGTGTTGTACATCTCGATGTCGTACTTCGCCTTGAAGTACGTCGTCCACCAGTCGTCGTTGTTGTTGGCCGCCCACGTCGGATCCAACCGCTCCTCGACGGTGAGTTGAGCCCACCGGGCCTTGATGGCGTCCCTCCAATGCTCCGTGCCCGGCTTCGGCGGCAGCGGGACGCCAATGCCGTCACGGCCATCTTCCAGCCGCCGCTGCTTGGCAGCCGCATGTCCGGCTGGACTGGATACCGGGCGTGGTACGGCGCCCACGCCTCCGGCACGGTGAGGCTGCCGCGGCCGAAGCCCTTCGCCGCGGCGATCTTGCGGGAGGACGAGCTCTACATTTTTGGAGCGGCGAGGAGAAGATCCGGGAGGGGGGAGACGGCGGCGACGAGAAGGTTTGTGAGCGGTGAGAACTGTAGGGCGTCTTAAAACAGCGGCGGCAGCGGGTTGTTGCACGCAATAACGCCGGCGCGGACGGCCACGTGGCCATGCACGACGAGAGGCATCCCTGCGTCGCCTGGGAAATCAGGGACGCCATTAACGTCGCTTGACCAAAGGTAGGCGATGGGGTTTTAGCCTTTCGAGCCGCTGACGCGTCGGGCCCGCGTCGATTCGCCTCGCTTTTCGTTGTGTCCGGCGTGCCCGGAGCGTCCCCTGTGGGACGGGGACGGGCTCGGGGCGCCGGACACCGTATCAGGGCGCGCCGGACAAAAATGGGCTTTGGAGGACGCGGCTGGAATGGTTTTTTGGTCCGGCGCGCCCCAAATTGCTTTGGAAGACGCTTTGGAGGACGCGGCTGGAGATGCTCTTAGTCTTGGAGGATACCCATCTTGTACCATCACTATTGTACTGTCAGGAAAAGCTAACACCTTATTTTCGACAGTGAGGCATTAATACTCCCTTGAGCTTCCTGCTCCCTTTGTGGAATGTACGGATGGCATGCTCCGATGGTTCTTTCAACCTAGAATTTTCTTCCTCAAGCGAAATATTGAGGCTGGCATCATTGATAACAACATGAACACTTGCAAGATGTGAAAGTGGAAGCCTTATAGTTGATACGATAGATGAAAGCATCTCAAGCATGGAGTTAAGGATTCTTAATTTGGTGCTGTCTTGCAAAGGCATGAAGATATTTGGCAATAAGATGATTTTTCTCACTCTGAAGATCACCATAGGAACACTTGAGTGGATCATGTTCTTCCTTCCTCTTGAGATAATCAAGAGTTAGATCCCCATGTTCACTCACTAGTTAGCTATGTCTTTCCAAGAGATCGAGGTGTATTGACTAGAGTTTCTCAAGCTCATGAGTCAAAGTCTCACACTTCACCTCACTGACAAACAATATCTCTTGATTGTGACAGAACAGCCCTCCCGACCTCCCGTCCTCCTCCCGAGCCGCCCCCGCGTGGCAGCCGGTGGGAACTCTACCCCGCCATCGCCGCCTCCCCCCTCTTCCCCTCCCCTCCCTCGCTGCCGCCAGGGGGCGTGGTCTGGAAAAGGCCGGCTGGTGCCGGCGGCGGCGGGGATTCTTCGTCATCTCACGCGCGGAGGTCGAGCGTGGGTCGTCTTCCTCGGGCCGGAGCGCGGCCCTTTCGTCGGGGACCTCGATGGCGGCGTTAGGCCTTGGCTCGGTGACATAGGCATCCCCAATGGGCCTGCCGAAGATGGTACCCGGGATTTATTGAAGTTCCACGAGTCAAAGAATATGAAACCTGGAAGCCCAATTAGAACTAAGAAAAGATAGAATTGTATTAGGAATATCAACTTGTAATTATTACGGGACGGTTCAGAAACCCTCCCGGACTCTGTAACTTGTGTACCACGAATCCCTCGGCTCCGCCTCCTATATAAGGGGGAGTCGAGGGACAAAGAAAGGATCGACTCATTGTTTCACGCAACCCTAGTTTCTTAATCGTCGAGTACTTTTCGGCTGAAACCTTCGAGATCTACTTGCCCTACTTCCAACTAAACCCTAGTCTACAATTCGTAGGCATTGATAAGTTAATCCCTTGTCAATTGGCGCCGTCTGTGGGAATTGGAGGCGACAAGGAGCTGATCTCGATGGCACGTTCAAGATCGTCAACTTCTTCGGTAGCAAGCAACGCGATGGATAGAGGTAAACAGATCGAAACTGATCTAGTCGATTTTGTTCCTCACCCGCCCTCCCGTTTGAATGCATATGCATATTTGGAGGAGCCTATGGAGATGACGTTTTGCAAGTTCCACTTCCGCGTCGAGAAGGAAGGATCGTATCATCTCAAAATTCCGATCTCGTCGAGATTATCGGAGATCGATTCCGATTTTTCGAACTCCACGTCATCGACTGAGACAGGAGACGAGGAGATTTCGCCGCCACGCTTCATCAACACTATGACAAGTGAAAAACTCGCTAAGATCTCCAGCGACATGTCCTTCGAGTCATCCGCGGACTCCGATATAAGCAATGACTCGAGCAACATCCACAGCTTCAACTTCATCGACAGATCCACTATTGTTGGAGAGGTCTTCACCAATCTATATGATGGTGTCACCAATCCCGACAAAGTTCAAAATTCAAAATACCATCAAATCTATGCAATTGGAGAAACAAGCTAGTCGTCCACAGGAGGAGACATCAGAGAACTTCGACGACGCAGGAAATCCGTACGTCGATCCCGCAGATCTCACGCGAGGTTTGGGGACCAAATATATCGGGCCTAGAACACGAGAGATGGTGCAATTTCCGCAGGCAGTATGGGACAGAGTCGCAAGAGCCATGGACGACACAGAGCCAATGACCATAGCGGTGACACCCGAAGAGTCACAAGCTTACCAATATAGACTTGCTCGTACTAGACGGGAACTCGAAAAACGGAGAATTGAGCTAGACAGGAGGCAAGCCGCAGCTTCCGCGTCAAGCAGGCGAAGGGCGGACTTGAGTCGACAATCAGGTACTTCGGGAGAAAGTCACAGAGCAGCTCGTAACAGAGCAAGATCTCGACTGTAGAACATACTTGAGGCTGAAAGGGAGAATCTAGTTCAAAACCTCGACATGTCTTTCATGTCCATAGAACACAAGGGGGAACATTATTCCCAAAACACCAGAAGCTGGGTACATGGCAACACAAGCTTTTGTACTCGTGTCCAGGCCACCTCCTGGAGACCCAAGGGAACCATTGTACAACATGGCCATGGCAGGAGTTGGAGTGATGGGCACAGCATTTGCAGGTATGCCTCCCGAAGGATCAGCAAGGCAAAATAGTCCAAGACCTACGGTAGCAGTGCAAGATCCTGCAAGAGCGAGTGGGGCAAGAGATGCAGCTACTCATGCAAGGGTAGACAGAGCGCGACAGGAGAGAAGGGAACACAGGCACTCACCAGAGGTCAATGAAGAAGATATGTCTGGGCTCCCGTATTTCACAAGACGAGTCCGTAAAACTCAAGTTCCATCAGGATTTAAACTACCCGATAACTACAAAAAATTCGACGGCTTGCAAGATCCTGAGGATTGGTTAGTTGATTATCTCGAGACGGTAAAGCTGATGGGCGGAACTAGAGCAACAGCCATGCAGAGCATTCAAGTACATCTGAGTGGAGCCGCACGATCATGGATAAAGAAGCTGCCTCCAGGTTTCATCGACAGCTGAGACAGTTTCGAGGATATATTCGTCAAGAATTTCCGATCCACATGCAAAAAACCCGCATCACTAGAGGAGTTGAGGTCTTGTAGACAAAAGCACGATGAATCAATGAGAAAGTACATCCAGAGGTGGAACATCATCAAAAACTCGGCAGAGAACATATCTGGCGAGAGAGCAATAGATACGTTTGTGGCTGGAATCCGACGGGGAGATTTTGTCGAAGACTTAGGGAGAACCAACCCAAAGACAGTATCAGCATTAATGGAGATAGCAAATAGGTGGGCAGATGGAGAAGATGTTGTTCACAACAAACGGCATAGGTCGTCTGAAGAGGACCGCAGTCGAAATTTTCAAAATAGGCGACGATTTCCTCGACAGTTCTCAAATTACGATGCCCCTAGCTAGATATCGGCTGGTTTTCGAGGAAACAGTGAAGGAAACAATCGAGATAATCACCAGAGGAACAGTGAGCAGCGCAGCGATTACACAGATGATTCCTGGCAAAATAGTGGACCAAGGTTTCAGAGACCGTACGTCTCACCCGAGGACCTCTTAAACAGACCTTGCCAAATGCACTTTTATCTCGACGTCAATGGAAGAAGGCAGTCTGGACATCTGCAGAAGGACTGTCGAAATTTTCAAGCAATGCTGAAGTTTGCAGGGCAGGCAAATACGCAGGCAGTGAATAGAAACTCCCAAGGGCCAAGGAGAGAGATCCACCTTCCACCTCCTCCCGCAATTACAGATGCAAATCGACATCAGTTACAAATAGCGGCAGCTCCAAACCCACCTCCGTATGTCGACACCAATGTCGCGGTTTCGATGATTCAAAAAGCCAGGCCATCCAACAGAGCTCATAAAGTAATCTCGCGACAAGTGTTCATGGTAGAGAAGATGCCCCCACCAACAATTGAGTATCTAGATTGGTCGGGGCAGGACATTGGCTTCACCATAGTAGACCACCCGCAGCAAGTTCCTCGACCAGGGCAATCAGCATTGATTTTGCCAGCAGTGATCGCGGGTTTCGACGTTTCACGAGTATTTATAGATGGAGGCAGCAATCTAAATCTTATGTACGCGGATACATTGAGGAAGATGAACATCTCCTTAGAAAATTTGAAACCAACTGACACACGCTTCCATGGGATCACACCAGACAAGTCGAGTTATCCGCTGGGAAAGATCAATCTCGATGTTCAGTTTGGAACCCAAGAAAATTAGAGGATCGAAAGGCTCGAATTTGAGGTTGTCGACTTCCCATCACAATACCACGCCTTTTTGGGACGACCAGCCTACGCCAGGTTTATGGTGGTACCACACTACACATACTTATTGTGGAGGATCCCTGGACCCAAGGGACCAATTACAGTAAAAGGCAGTTTTGCACTAGCTGATAAGTGTGACAGGGATTTTCATCGATTATCAGAAACCTTCGGGATGCAAGCAGAGTATATGGAATCAAGGCTCACAACTGACTATGATGTGTTGCTAGACGTGGGGCGGCCGCTCAAGGAACCAACCTTTAGCACCACCAAGAATTCTAAGGAAGTACAGATCCATCCGACAGATCCCAAGAAGACGACATCTATTGCAGCAAATATGGATCTCACATAGGAAAGCACGCTCGTCGAGTTCCTCCGTGAGTGCTGGGAAATCTTCGCATGGTGTCCATCTGACATGCCAGGAGTACCCAGGGAACTTGCCGAGCACCACCTTAACTTGGATCCAGTGGCGAGGCCAATAAAACAACCCTTGTGGCGTTTTTCGGAACCAAACCGCAAGGCCATGCTGTCCGAAATCAATAGACTACGAGAGGCGGGTTTTATCAAAGAACTACATACAGAGGCCACGTGGGTAGCTAACCTCGTACTGGTCCCTAAGAAAAACACAAAGGTCCTTCGCATGTGCGCCGACTTCACGTGTCTCAATAAACATTGTCCAAACGATCACTTTCCCCTCCCAAGGATCGATCAAATTATCGACTCTACGGCAGGCTGTGAACATCTTTCCTTCTTGGATGCATATTCTGGTTATAACCAGATCAGATTAAAAGAAGATGTCGAGGTCAAAACAACTTTTATAACACTGTCGAGGGTACTCCTCGGCAATGCCCTCTGTTTGGGGTTTGGGGTTGACGGAATCCTGCAAGCTGACACGAGACATCGGTTCACAGACAAGCGGGGAGAGTGATTTATCCAAGTTCGGGGCCCTCGATGAGGTAAAAACCCTTACGTCCTGCCTGTCTATTCTTGATTATGGAGATAATGGGTTACAATGGGGTGCCGAATAGTTCGGCTGAGATCTCGTCGAGAGGCTAAGCGCTGCGGCGACCTAGCTCTAGACTTTTGGTGGCTAAGGCTGCTAAGATTGATTGTGTCCCTCGGCAGCCCATCTCCTGGCCTTTATATAGGAGGCCAGGTCTCAAGAGGTCTAACCGAGCACGACTAGGTTTACAACAGTTTTGAATCTAATCTTTCCTTGTTCGGCTGCTTCCTTGTCTTGCCCGTCAACGATTCCTCTGGTGCGTCGTCCAGGTGGCCCATCTTGCCTTCAGGTTTCTTCATGGGCCTCCAATTAGTCAATACAGGATAGGGCAATGTCGGTTACCCGAAGGGTAATGCCCACATCAGTAGCCCCCGAGTGTCTAGCCGAACATTGTTCGGATAGAGACTGAAGCATGTCTCCTTCTGATGTTCTTCTCTTTGATTGTCCTTGTTCACCTTGAATCAGCATCGTCTTCTTTTGTCGGGTGCGCGTCAGCGCTCCCGATGGGAGTAGCCCCCGAGTCTAGGTACGGATGCTTGCAATCCGTGCGTAGACTCAAGTTGTACCACTCGAACATTCTTCTCTGCCGAAGTTTTCTGCAGGTCTTCATAGGTCATCCGATATATTTTCTGCTTGCAACGGATGATTGAGTAACGCGCACTTTTGTTGGTTAACTACCGATGGCAAAACAACGTTACCCTACACAGAATCAAATCCTCGGGCATGATCCTGGAGTACAAAAAAGTTCTGTCAGGTGCGCATCCAGCGCTCCCGATGGGAGTAGCCCCCGAGTCTGGGCATGGGTGCTTGCAACCGGGTGCAGACTAGAGCTGAACAAACACCTTTTCCTTCATCCTCGTTTTCCTTCGAGTCCTCAATCTGTCGGGTGCGCGTCAGCGCTCCCGATGGGAGTAGCCCCCGAGTCTAAGAGCAGATGCTTCACAATCTGTGCATAGACTCAAGTTCACCATCCGATAACTTTTTATTCCTTCGAGTGCTTCAAGCATTCTTTATGACGTCATTGATGACGTTTTACCAACGTCTTGATTTTGACTGACAAGACGCGACCCGCTGGGCCCATTCTCTCTCTGTCTGGTCCTATTTTCAAGCAATTTCCGCCCTTCTCACACAGTTACCAAGGCGCCTCCTCGATTCCTGCAACCATCAATTGGAAAAAGGTCCACTTGATAAACTGGCATCAACGACACGTGCCCACGCAGTTCTCCTCCTCTTAAGATCTCCAAAGGACGGAAAATCCCTAATCTTCTCCCACATCTGCTTTTGCCTTTCTTCTTCTTCTTCCTTCCGCAACTACTGCGCCGCCACCACCGCTTCTCCAATCTTCCCCAGATCTCACAATGGTGAAGAAGAAGGGCCTTACTGCCGCCGGCAGCTCTACGACTGGTGGCGCCGCCGCCAAATCTTCCTCTACTCTTCCAAAGAAGAGTTCTTCAGACGCCCCTCCTCCAGCTCCGGCGCCGCCAGCGCCGCCAGGCTCAATAGCCAAGCTAGGAGATTGGCTAGCGTCCTCCATCACGAAACGTGATGAGAAGAGGGCCCGAAGCCTTGGATTAGTCTCCCCCGACGAGGGGAATGTGATACTTCCAGGTGCAATTTCTCGGCCCAATCCCCCTGCTGGTTTTACCGTGGTGTTCCTATCATTCCTATATCGGGGTCTTTCGCTTCCTGCCCATGGGTTCCTTCTTCGCCTTCTACGGACTTATGAAATCCAACTGTGGCAACTCACTCCCAACTCGATCCTTCACGTTGCTGTGTTTATCACCCTCTGCGAGGCATTTTTGGGCATTGAGCCTCATTTCGGGTTGTGGAAGAAGATCTTCTATGTTAAGAGGTACAGTAGTAGCAATGGATCCTTCGTTATTGGAGGCGTGGGGTTTGTGGCTCGCTCGGAGGTTAACTATTTCAGTTTCCCAATGAGAGAATCTATGCAAGGATGGAGACTGAAATGGTTTTATGTCAAGGATTCTTTGACAACCGAGTCCCAGCTTCCTTACTTTGCCGACGTCCTTGAGGCTAAGCCGAAAGATTCTTGGAAGAACATTCTTTCTCCCGATGAAAGGGCAGCAGCCGGCAAATTATTCGCCAAATTCCTTCGAATCGAAGAGGCCGATGGTCAAACCATGATCGGCACAGAGGTAGCAGCGGTGTTCCTGAAATGTCGGGTCCAACCAGTCATGGCAAGAGTTCGCCCAATGTGGTTGTATACGGGTCCAAAAGATGAGACCAGGATCAATGTTGCTGAACTGTCGGAAAAGGAACTGCTTGATGAAGTCCGCCGCCTTACTCTCTTTAGTCAAGAAGACTCGATTCCACTGATATCTTCCTACACTCCTCTTGATGCTAATCATCCACTGTCAGAGGTAACTTTTTCTCCTTGTACTTTTATTATGCTGCTTCCTCTCAATCGACATAATTTCCAATGTTCTCATTTGCTTCTTTCTTCGGCAGATCCCCATAGTTTCGGGCGACTTGCGTGATTCGCCAAACGATACTTCTGAGGGAAGAGGCTCCTCAATCCCTGTCGACTTTCATATTGTTGGGCCCACAAGCCCGGAGAGTGAACATAATGACCCGATAAATTCAGAAGCTGCCCACACCGATCTTCCTTCCTCAGCCGACGACGCTTGCGACACAGAGGGATCAATGCGTGATGATGACACTGATCGTGATACCTTTGTTAATGCAGCTATGGAGGAGAGCAGGGTTTCGCCCGTGAAGAGATCGACCGGCGGCTTTGCCGATGAAGACGATCTCTTCGATATGTAAGCACGTTCTTCCCTGAAGTCATATTTTGCCCTTTTATTTCTTGCATTGTTTTCATAACTTTTTGTCAATCATCTCCTTTCACAGTGATGAAGGTTTTTTCGAGCCGCCGGCCAAGAAGTTCAAATCCGGAGCTGCTCCACCGGACGTTGCTGCTTCCGAAGCGTCGGTTCCGAAAACAGCCCCCGCAGCTCAGGTATCGACAGCTTCCTCCCTTTCTAAAGGGAAAGATGCTCCTTCAACTGCTGCCGCCAGGACTCCTCCTTCTGTAAGTCCTTTTTGATTACAACATGAACTTTTCTGACGCATATCTTGCTTAATGATTCTTCATCGAATATTATTTTTCCTTTAGGACCTGCGAGGAGTTATCTCCTCCTTGGAGGCCTTCGCTTCCCAATTCACTTCTCTGGAGGCAGAGAAGGTTCGGCTGCAGAAGGAAGTTAAATCTTCCTCCTCGAAGTTGGACGGTGCAGTCAAGATAGCTACCGAGGCCCGCCAAGAAGTCAACTCCGTGAAGGAGGAGCTGGGCAAGCTAAAGGAGAAGTTGAGAGAAGAGGAGGCGACCAGGCTGGCTGCCGAAGCTCGGGCGGCTGAAAAGGATGAACTCCTTCATCAGTCTTCCTTGTCTTTACTTGGTAATCTCCTTTGTACACCTCTGTCGATTATTGCACTTGTGGGTTCGGCCTTTTATCAATGACCTTTCCCATTTTACTCTCTTGCAGAAGCCGCCAACATTTCTGCCGATGCCTTGGACAAATTTCCAAACAACTTCCCTGCCAACGGCCTGTCGATGACTCTCGCCTCCCATCAGCTCACGCGGGAGCTTCTCGAGAAGGGAAAAGGTGCCATGGCACGGATACATTCGATGATCTTCCCCAAGATCAGTCTAGACAAGACTCTGGGGCAGTTGATCGATGCCTTCGCGGTTGACACCAAGGAGGTTATCGAGGTATTCAAACGTACTTCGCGTACCTATGGTGCCGTCCTTGCCTTCCAACTAATGATGGGTCACGGCTTTAAGGCCGATATTGAAGAAATGTCCAAGGAGCTGCCGAAATAGGAGGATGGGCGGTTTGTTGATTTAAGCACCTTCAAGGCGTCAGCCGTTAAATGTGCACGCCAGCTCCTCGAGTTGGTTTCATCGAGGAAGACATTGGCAGGCTCTAGTCTATCGACTCAGACCCAAGCCCTCTGATCTTTGTAGCAAACTTTTCTTTTGATCGGATGTGAAACACTGTCGTGCTAGATAACCTTTGGTTGTAATAAACTTTGTGCTAGCAATGTTGCTAGCACACTCTTCATTATAATATTGTCACTTGCATTCTCCCGATGGGAGTATTTTCCGATGTTGGTGTGAATCGTTCTTTCATTCTTTTGATGCTGTTTCTTGCAGGTGTTCCCCGTGCCTGCATCTATCGAAGATTCTTCGGGTGCTCTTTTTGAAGATGATCGGATCCAACGTATGAACGATCGGATCACGCAGTTGGAGAAGGATCTGCGCAGCACCTATGCCTTGGCTGCTATCGTCAAGAAAAAGGGCGAGATTGCGGCTGACGTAGAGCGCTATGCCCTTACTGAACTTCATAAAGCCACCGAAAGTTTAAACTGTAAGTTCCCTGATCCTTGCATTCGTTGCTCTTCCGCAAAAAACGTATTGCTTGATCTTCCGTTAATTGCTCTGCCAGTCATATCTTTGAATCGCGCGGAAGAGAACAAGCGGGTCCATGAGCGTGTGCACGCATTAACCCATCTATCATCAGCCGAAGAAATTTTCTGGCGGGAGCAGTCGAAGGCTTCAGCTGTCGCGCAATTTCAGGATCGGGTCCAACAGGTCCACCATTTCTTTGACAAGTGCTACAAAGCCTTGAGGGTAGTTTGGAGGACGATGTTTCCCTTGAACAGGGTTCCTCCTATGCTGCTAACTCTGATGTCGGAGTTTGGAAATACCAAGAAGATTCGGGACTTGGTGCGAGCCCAGGTCTTTGCAGGGGCCAGGTTTACACTTGCCCTTGTCCTTGTGCATTATCCTTCAGCGAGCTTGCTGTCCATCGCCAACGCGACTAGTGATTTGGAGACGCTGTATCCGAAGGTATTGCTGCCCGCCAATATGATTGTCGACAAGATTGAGAAGGATTCAAAGGTACCTGAAGAAAAAGACACTCCGCAAGGGTGATTTCAGGAATTAAGATTGTTTTGTAAATAGATATTTTGGCTCTTTGATCCACGCGTTAGGATTGTTTAGCCGAGGCTTTTTATTTGGTAGATACATGTATATGTATTTATATCGTATTGATGCCGTTGGCAAATTTTGAATGAGCAAATCTTAATTGCTCGTATGTGTATTCGTTGGTCAGCAAATCTTTTGAGTGATCAGCTCGTGTTGCGGGTTTTGCTAATCCCGTTGTATGCGCAACTTTGCTTTCAACCGATGTATGCTTCGGCAGTCACTCCCGAATATTTCGGGTGCAATGAATCTGCCGATGAGCCCGTTGTTCTTTGATATTTCCATAAGTAAAATATCGAACGTGGGTTGTGTTCATGTGTACTTCCGGACTCTTGCTATGTACGGCGCTCGTAAAGGCATCTATAGCAGAGGGAAGAGTTAATGTCCTTGTTTACTTTGCATCCTGTAGCACTCGTAGAGGCTTTTTTCGGAGCACGATCCTTTGCCGCGTACTGTGTCGTACCATCGTTCACCACGGGGCATGGGCAAGGTTTACAAGGATGCGGTTTAGGTGCTCCGATCAACTGCAATGCTTTTCAAGGAATCAAAACTTAAGTTCTTATTAATAATAAAAAACATGGAACTAAAGGGCGAAAAAAAGGAGAGCCCTGCTTGAAAAAGAAAGGGAAACTAATCACTAGTAGATTGCTTAAGTATTGAAGGGGTTTTTCTCATCTTCTGGCTTGGTCACCGTGTCGGTGTTTTTCGAAGCGTCGTTGATTTTGCCAAAAGCTTGGGCAGCGATTGTCAGTGTCATGCTGCCTTGTAACATCCCAAATTTCAATAAAAAGAAAGTTAGAAGATTCCAGAGAGCAAAATTTTAAACCAACAAAAACTTTTTAAATTGCATATAGTGCCATGCATAGGACTTGTGCATTTGATTGATATGCTATGATGATTGTTATTATGTGTATGTGTTATACTCTAAAACCCTAATGTGATCATAAGAAGATCACCAACCAAATAAATCAAAAAGAGAAAGAAAGCAAATAAAAGAAAAACCCTAAAACCGTCACATATGGCTTATGCCATTTTTATAAATTTTGACCCTAGACCAATTTGGTCTTCACCATTAGTTGAACAATGTTACTAAACACTTATTACAACTTTGGGAATCAAAGAATCACAAATCAAATTAATTTCAAATTCAAATTTGGCTCACATATGATAATGGTCATGTAACATCCCTAGTTTTCAAAATACAAAAACCTGCATGCATTCATGGCATCCTTGCATTTGTTCATGTACACATAAAATGTTAAGCACAATTGAGAAAACCATAGCTACATATTCTATTGCAAAGAACTCTATTCTCCTACCATGCTAAATTGGGGCAAAACATTGCTCTCTATTGTTTAAAACAAAGCCTTGAATTTTTCAAAATTTTTAGAAATTGGTTTGGGTCAATTTGGATACCTAAAACTAAAGTTATGTCCAAAACAGTAAAAAGAAAAAAGGAAAAACAAAAAGAACAAAAAAAAAAGAGAAAAACGGTTCGGACCGGCCGAATGGGCCAGCCCGACCGCACGGCCCGCTTCGGCGGGAGAAACGGCCCGCGCACCGCACTGCTTTTGTTTTTTTCTTCTTTTCGTTTCTCTCACAGGCAGGTCGGGCCCGCCCGTCAGCGGGGCCCGCCTGTCGGCGTCGTCTTCCACCTCTGGTCGTGTTCAACCCGGAGTCTGCGTTGCCCGACCCAGGGATCGACACGGAGTCAATCTCCGCCGTCCGCAGCTTCGACGTCCGTGCCCTAGCCCCTATAAATACCGCCGCCACCCCCGCGACTTTTTCCCCAAGACGCCGCCCCCGATCGCGCCGCCAGCCGCCGCCGATCTCTCGCCGGAGATCGCGAGGTCGCCGCTGCCTCCAGCCGCCCGCCGCGACCGCCCTAGCCCGCCATCTGTCGCGCCGCCACCACCAACCGCACCGCCGCGCGCCGCCGCTCCCCGTAGCTGCCTCCGCCACCACCGGATACCACCACAGCCGCCGCCCCCTAGCCCTCTGAGCCGCCCCGCCGCCCCATCCCCGCCGGCCAGGTAAGCCCGTGCTCCCCTTTCTTTTTATTTTTTTTTCTTTTTTATTTTTCGCCGGCGCCGTTAGATCCAGATCCAGAGGATCAGAATAGATCCCGTACCGAACCGGTACGGGCCAATCCGAGCGCGCCGCGTGGCAGCCCAGTCAGCGCGCGCCAGTCAAACCAGGTCAAATAGTTTTTAAACTCGATTTTGAATCTCAGATTTGCTGTCCAACTTGTAAAATTCGTATAAAATCAACCGTAGGGCCAAATTTTGTAAATTTTATAGTTTCGGAAAGCTTACAATCTGTAGAACACCATTATTCCATAATATAGTATATGTACTGTGCTAGAATTCGCGTCAAATTTTAAATAGAGAAATAGACCAGATTACACTATAAAAATTGTATAAAATAATCTACTGGTCCAAATTTGATGATTTTGTACTTTCTGGAATCCTCAGAACATGTACTTCAACTTGGTATAGGTTTTGTACAACTTTGATACATGCACTAACTTGCTTTAGTAAAATCTATCCGAATCAGTAATTCGAAGATAATTCAAATTCTGTAAATCGTTTTCGAATGATTCCAATTGCACTATTTTTGTATTACTGTAACCTATCCAGGGAGGTCGAACTCATATTTTTACAACACATAATGCTTGCAGTAGCTAATTAATAAAATTGTATTTGTTAAGTAGATACTCGATTAATGGTTTTTCTAAATCAAATTAAATGTCCAGAATATTTTATTAACTTGACACATATCAGAGAGCACATAATGCAACACTTACACACCACCTCTTTTGTGAAATTAAATTGTTGCATAGCATGCATGCATACATGTCTATGATTGTTCATATCGAATGTTTGTTTATTGGTTGTAAATTGTTTGAATAGATTGTGGAGGAGATCAAGGTGGTGCTTGTGATTGCTGTGATTGTGCGGGTTGCTTTGATCAAGGCAAGTGACACTCAATTACCTACTATTTTGTTAAGCATTAGTGTTTTATAAACTAGTATGCATGGTAGGATTTTGTTTTTGAAAGTTATGCTATGCTTATTAATCCTAGTAGTGTGTAGCCATCCATGAACCCTTGCTAGGATTCTTAGTATGCCTAGCAATAACAAAGTGCCACTGCTGATTTCGATTAATCTGGATTGTGAGTATTGGGAATTAAAATTAACAACTTTAATGAATCACTTGGGTGGATTGGTTGTGTGGTGGGCGGCTGCTCAGGGCTCCGACCCTGGAGTAACCAGTGGCAGGTGGGTGCCTGAGAGTGCGCAGTTGAATAGTGGTTGCTCTAGACCGCACCTCTGGTTTTCACCAGGGGATCGTGCGGGGGTTTATTATCTGTAATGATTCTAAGCCTGTGAGTTTCACTTGTGGATGGCCACCCAGGATTAAAGAGATTAATATGTCGTCCATGTCTTAGTCAGCTTCCAGTGCAGCCTTATGGTATTATGGGCTCTGCCGGGATTAAGTAGGTTGTGAGGTTCAACTTGTTTGATAGACAGGAAGATGTGGCTGCAGCCAAATGGGTACGAGTCTATGCTAGTATGGTTGAAACCTCCTTCTGAAAGATCTTGTCTCATTCTTCTCTTGGGAAGGGTGGGTCGTAAGGTGAAAGTGCACAACCTCTCGAGAGTTAAACCTAAGATCTTAGCCGTGTCCCCGGTTACGGACAATTTGAGCTTTCTAGGCAGAGAATGTACGGAAGAATCTCATCACCTTTTCTGAATAAGTTAAAATTTGAGTAGCAACTGTCGGATAGTACATGGGAGATGTAACCATGATACTATTTATGACATCATTGTGAGTTTTGTAAAATGTTTTGTTTTGAAATAAAATGTAGGATAAAATTGGCTTTGTGCAAATTTGCCTCAACTCCACTTGCCAAATATCATGTAGATAGTTATGCCCAAAACATCCACCATATAAGTGTCATTTGCCAGTACATCATTGTACTGACCTCCATTCGTGGGGCTGCATATTCAAACGTGCAGGTTCGTCTGAGGAGGATTACTAGGTAGGATCTCGAGTCTACATTCCAACATGTCTGCCTGTGGCGCATGAAGACAATGGAGGCTCACTGCAGTTATTTTTCCATTGTGCTTGCTTGAACATTTATATTTGAGCTAGTCTATTTTGACTATGCAATTTGTAAGACTTTATTTTATCTCCTGAGGATCTGCGTTGTAATAAATTTGATACTATTGCTATGATTACTACATTTGAAATGTGTGTGCTATCAGTGATCCCGGGAATAGCACTATACACAGGTATCTTTCCTTTATTTAAAAGGTAGGGTGCTACAGGTCAAATCTGCCAATTATAGTCTGATCACTACTTTGAGCCCCTGCAATTCAAAATTTTCAAACTAAACTTTGCTAACTCTTTGCACATCATCCAAGAGCACATCAAGGTGAACACTTTTTGTAAAGACCACTATGCTAAATTCCTTTTTAGATCAAATGCTATGCTCATCCAAAGTTGCAACATTTTATTAAGTGAAACAATCTCACACTTAGCCAAATTTGCAATTCTTTGAATTTAACAATTCCACCACCACCTCTCATCATCTCTGGTCATTTATAACTCAACCAAACACACACAATTCAAATCTTGCCACCTTTTGAATTCACTCAAAAATTGGATAGATTTACAAATTCAAAATATGGAACTATTTGACACTATGTCAAATAGTGATCTACACTACCCTAACCTGCCCTAAACCTCTCTACTTGGTCCCCTTGTCCCCTCTCTCACTTAATGCAGCATAGCAACCCTAAGAGCAACCCTAGAGAGACCACCACATGGCCATGACACCACCATGCCGGCCATGTCGAGCTCCCCCTCTTCTCCTTCATCGCCACCACTGGCCCTGGTGCCCAACGATGCCACCGTGCTCGTCTACCTCACCTAGCACCGACCACATCGCCATAGCCGCCGTAGCCTCGCCGGAGAACGCGCGCGCAGAACGCGCCAGCATGCCGCTCGCGTCGCGACCATGCACGTCGCGGACGCGCACTAGCCACGCGCCACCCTGCCAGTACACGCCACCTCTGGTCCCTCTCTTGCTGCGTTGAGCACCGCCGTGACACCACGACACCACCAGACACGCTCACGACCACTCCCTGGACCGCCGCCGCCGGAGACGAAGAAGAAAATCCCGTAGACGCCGCCGCTCGACACGGAAGCAATGCGTCGCCCACAGACGCCGCCCGACCGTGCCGTTGCTACCTATGGCTTCGCCTGGACGAGGAGAACGCTGCCGCACCGTTGCCTAGCCCAATGATACGTCTCCGACGTATCGATAATTTCTGATGTTCCATGCTTGTTTTATGACATTACCTACATGTTTTGTTCACACTTTGTGATGATTTTATGCGTTTTCCGGAACTAACCTATTGATGAGATGCCGAAGTGCCAGTTCCTGTTTTCTGCTGTTTTTGGTTTCAGAAATCCTAGTAAGGAAATATTCTCGGAATTGGACGAAATCAACGCCCATCATCTTAGAATTGGACGAAGCTTCCAGAACACCCGAGAGCCGCCAGAGGAGGGCCCTGTGGGCCCCAGACGACAGGGTGGCGCGGCCCAGGCCATGGCCGCGCCCCCCTAGTGTGTCGTCGCCTCGTCAGCCCTCCGACGCCGCCTCTTCGCCTATATAAAGGTCCCTGACCTAAATCTTCAATACGAAAAAGCCACGGTACGAGAAACCTTCCAGAGCCGCCGCCATCGCGAAGCCAAGATCTTGGGGACATGACTCTCTGTTCCGGCACGCCGCCGGGACGGGGAAGTGCCCCCGGAAGGCTTCTCCATCGACACCGCTGCCATCTCCACCGCCATCTTCATCACCGCTGCTGTCTCCCATGAGGAGGGAGTAGTTCTCCATCGAGGCTAAGGGCTGTACCGGTAGCTATGTGGTTAATCTCTCTCCCTATGTACTTCAATACAATAATCTCATGAGCTGCCTTACATGATTGAGATTCATATGATGATGCTTGTAATCTAGATGTCATTATGCTAGTCAAGTGGATTTTACTTATGTGATCTCCGGAGACTTCTTGTCCCACGTGTGTAAAGGTGACAGTGTGTGCACCGTGTGGGTCTCTTAGGCTATATTTCACAGAATACTTATTCACTGAGTTATGATTTGAGTTGGATGTCTCTATGAAATTGTGGTGTGTTAGTACCTCCTATGAATGCTCAAAGTGACAGCGTGGGGTGTTCATTAGTACTTGGGAATACATCTTTAGGGTTTGCCTACATGATGAATTAGAGTTCGTTATCTTGCCAGAGAGTAATTCGGAATAGCATAGTGAGGTGCTTATTTATATTCCTTTATGATTGCAATGTTGAGAGTTTCCACTAGTGAAAGTATGATCCCTAGGCCTTGTTCCTAAATACTGCTATCGCTGCTTGTTTCTTTGTTCTCTCGCATCTGTACTGTCCGCAATATTACCACCATCAACCACACGCCAGTCCTGGACAGCAAAGCACTTTTCTGGCGCCGTTACTACTGCTCATATTCATTCATACCACCTGTATTTCACTATCTCTTCACCGAACTAGTGCACCTATTAGGTGTGTTGGGGACACAAGAGACTTCTTGCTTTGTGGTTGCAGGGTTGCATGAGAGGGATATCTTTGACCTCTTCCTCCCTGAGTTCGATAAACCTTGGGTGATCCACTTAAGGGAAACTTGCTGTTGTTATACAAACCTCTGCTCTTGGAGGCCCAACACTGTCTACAAGAATAGAAGCACCCGTAGACAGCAAGCACTTTTCTGGCGCCGTTGCCGGGGAGGAAAGGTAAAAGGTACTCACACTCTGGATCTCGGCTACTAAGCTATTTTACTCGAAGCTATTTCATTTAGATCCTGCAATTGCATCTTTTTGTTTCTTGTTTTACACTAGTTTGGCATAATGGAAAGCAACATGGAGCTTTTTATTCTTTTTCCTGAGTTAAGACATGGATGGTTTGATTCAAAAATTAAAAAACCCATGGAACATATTAGTATGAACACTTTGAACACCATTGTTGCTAATGATATGGAAAATTCTAAGCTTGGGGAAGCTCGCTTTGATGAGCATGATCTTTTTAGTCCCCCAAGCATTGAGGAGAAAATTTTCTTTGATGATACTTTGCCTCCTATTTATGATGATTATAATGATAGTAGTCTTTTGGTGCCGCCTGTTATGGAGGATAAATTTGATTATGATTACAATATGCCTCCTATATTTGAAGATAGCTACTTTGTTGAATTTGCTCCCACTATTACTAATAAAATTGATTATGCTTATGTGGAGAGTAATAATTTTATGCATGAGACTCATGATAAGAATGCTTTATGTGATAGTTATATTGTTGAGTTTGCTCTACTGGATATTATTATGAGAGAGGAAAATATGGTTGTAGAAATTTTCATGTTACTAAAACACCTCTCTTTTTGCTGAAAATCTTGAAGCTGCACTTGTTTTATCTTTCTATGCTTGTTGCATTATGCTTCATGAATTTGTTTATTTACAAGATTCCTTTCCATAGGAAGTGGGTTAGACTTAAATGTGTCTTGAATTTGCTTCTTGATGCTCTCTTTTGCTTCAAATACTATTTCTTGCGAGTGCATCGTTAAAACTGCTGAGCCCATCTTAATGGCTATAAAGAAAGCACTTCTTGGGAGATAACCCATGTGTTTATTTTACTACAGTAATTTTGTTTTATATTTGTGTCTTGGAAGTTGTTACTACTGTAGCAACCTCTCCTTATCTTAATTTTTTTGCATGGTTGTGTCAAGTAAAGTCTTTGATAGTAAGGTTCATACTAGATTTGGATTACTGCGTAGAAACAGATTTCTTGCTGTCACAAATCTGGGCATAATTCTCTGTACATAACTCAGAAAATTATGCCAATTTACGTGAGTGATCCTCAGATATGTACGCAACTTTCATTCAATTTGAGCATTTTCATTTGAGCAAGTCTGGTGCCTCTTAGAAATTCGTATTTACGGACTGTTCTGTTTTGACAGATTCTGCCTTTTATTTCGCATTGCCCCTTTTGCTATGAGGGATGGATTTCTTTGTTCCATTAACTTCCAGTAGCTTTAAGCAATGTCCAGAAGTGTTAAGAATGATTGTGTCACCTCTGAACATGTGAATTTTTGATTATGCACTAACCCTCTAATGAGTTTGCTTTGAGTTTGGTGTGGAGGAAGTTTTCAAGGGTCAAGAGAGGAGGATGATACAATATGATCAAGAAGAGTGAAAGCTCTAAGCTTGGGGATGCCCCGGTGGTTCATCCCTGCATATTTCAAGAAGACTCAAGCGTCTAAGCTTGGGGATGCCCAAGGCATCTCCTTCTTCATCGACAAATTATCAGGTTCCTCTCTTGAAACTATATTTTTATTCGGTCACATCTTATGTACTTTACTTGGAGCGTCTGTTTATTTTTGTTTTTTGTTTTTGTTTGAATAAATGCTTGTGTGGGAGAGAGACATGCTCCGCTGGTTCATATGGACACATGTGTTCTTAGCTTTTAATGTTCATGGCGAAGGTTGAAACTGCTTCGTTCATTGTTATATGGTTGGAAACGGGAAATGCTACATGTAGTAATTGGTATGATGTCTTGAATAATTTAATACTTGGCAATTTTTGTGCTCATGTTTAAGCTCTTGCATCATATACTTTGCACCTATTAATGAAGAAATACATAGAGCTTGCTAAAATTTGGTTTGCATAATTGGTCTCTCTGAGGTCTAGATAATTCCTAGTAAGAGTTTGAACAACAAGGAAGACGGTGTAGAGTCTTATAATGTTTACAATATGTCTTTTATGTGAGTTTTGCTGCACCGGTTCATACTTGTGTTTGTTTCAAATAACCTTGCTAGCCTAAGCCTTGTATCGAGAGGGAATACTTCTCATGCATCCAAAATCCTTGAGCCAACCACTATGCCATTTGTGTCCACCATACCTACCTATTACATGGTATTTCTCCGCAATTCCAAAGTAAATTGCTTGAGTGCTACCTTTAAATTTCTATCCTTTATCTTTGCAATATATAGCTCATGTGACAAATAGCCTAAAAACTATTGTGGTATTGAATATGTACTTATGCATTTTATTTCTTATAAGTTGCTTGTTGAGCGATAACCATGTTCCTGGGGACGCCATCAACTACTCTTTGTTGAATATCATGTGAGTTGCTATGCATGTCCGTCTTGTCTGAAGTAAGGGCGATTTACCATGAGTTGAATGGTTTGAGCATGCATACTGTTAGAGAAGAACATTGGGCCGCTAACTAAAGCCATGATCCATGGTGGAAGTTTCAGTTTTGGACAAATATCCTCAATCTCATATGAGAATATTAATTGTTGCTAAATGCTTATGCATTAAAGAGGAGTCCATTATCTGTTGTCTATGTTGTCCCGGTATGGATGTCTAAGTTGAGAATAATCAAAAGCGAGAAATCCAATGCGAGCTTTCTCCTTAGACCTTTGTACAAGCGGCATAGAGGTACCCCTTTGTGATACTTGGTTAAAACATATGTATTGCGATGATAATCCAGGTAATCCGAGCTAATTAGGACAAGGTGCGGGCACTATTAGTATACTATGCATGAGGCTTGCAACTTGTAGGATATAATTTACATGATGCATATGCTTTATTACTACCGTTGACAAAAATGTTTCTTGTTTTCAAAATAAAAGCTCTAGCACAAATATAGCAATCCATGCTTCCCTCTACGAAGGGCCATTCTTTTACTTTTATGTTGAGTCAGTTCACCTATTTATCTCCACCTCAAGAAGCAAACACTTGTGTGAACTGTGCATTGATTCCTACATACTTGCATATTGCACTTGTTATATTACTTTACATTGACAATATCCATGAGATATACATGTTATAAGTTGAAAGCAACCGCTGAAACTTAATCTTCCTTTGTGTTGCTTCAATACCTTTACTTTGAATTATTGCTTTATGAGTTAACTCTTATGCAAGACTTATTGATGCTTGTCTTGAAGTACTATTCATGAAAAGTCTTTGCTATATGATTCATTTGTTTACTCATTGCATTACCATTGTTTTGATCGCTGCATTCATTACATGTGCTTACAAAAGTATGATCAAGATTATGATGGCATGTCACTCCAGAAATTATCTTTGTTATCGTTTACCTACTCGGGACGAGTAGGAACTAAGCTTGGGGATGCTGATACGTCTCCGACGTATCGATAATTTCCGATGTTCCATGCTTGTTTTATGACATTACCTACATGTTTTGTTCACACTTTATGATGATTTTATGCGTTTTCCGGAACTAACCTATTGACGAGATGCCGAAGTGCCAGTTCCTGTTTTCTGCTGTTTTTGGTTTCAGAAATCCTAGTAAGGAAATATTCTCGGAATTGGACGAAATCAACGCCCAGCATCTTAGAATTGGACGAAGCTTCCAGAACACCCAGGAGCCGCCAGAGGAGGGCCCTGTGGGCCCCAGACGACAGGGTGGCGCGGTCCAGGCCTTGGCCACGCCCCCCTAGTGTGTCATCGCCTCGTCAGCCCTCCGACGCCGCCTCTTCGCCTATATAAAGGTCCCTGACCTAAATCTTTGATACGAAAAAGCCACGGTACGAGAAACCTTCCAGAGCCGCCGCCATCGCGAAGCCAAGATCTGGGGGACAGGACTCTCTGTTCCGGCACGCCGCCGGGACGGGGAAGTGCCCCCGGAAGGCTTCTCCATCGACACCGCTGCCATCTCCACCGCCATCTTCATCAGCGCTACTGTCTCCCATGAGGAGGGAGTAGTTCTCCATCGAGGCTAAGGGCTGTACCGGTAGCTATGTGGTTAATCTCTCTCCCTATGTACTTCAATACAATAATCTCATGAGCTGCCTTACATGATTGAGATTCATATGATGATGCTTGTAATCTAGATATCATTATGCTAGTCAAGTGGATTTTACTTATGTGATCTCCGGAGACTCCTTGTCCCACGTGTGTAAAGGTGACAGTGTGTGCACCGTGTGGGTCTCTTAGGCTATATTTCACAGAATACTTATTCACTGAGTTATGATTTGAGTTGGATGTCTCTATGAGATTGTGGTGTGTTAGTACCTCCTATGAATGCTCAAAGTGACAGCGTGGGGTGTTCATTAGTACTTGGGAATACATCTTTAAGGTTTGCCTACATGATGAATTAGAGTTCGTTATCTTGCCAGAGAGTAATTCGGAATAGCATAGTGAGGTGCTTATTTATATTCCTTTAGGCCTTGTTTACTTCTAGGGTATTTATAGAGATGGGAGGGGATTATTTCGTATCCCGAAAAATCCCCACTAGTCCGTTTACTTCTCCGGTTTTGAATGACATAATCCCGAGATATCCCCTCCCATCCCCTTCCATCCCCACATTTTTTGCCTAAATCAAAAACTCTCCATCATACTATTGTATTTTTGGGGAAGGGTATTTGAGGGGATTGGGTGAACACCAAATCCCTCCCAGCCCCATACCTATTGGGAAGAAAAATACGAGAGAAGTAAACAAGGCCTTATGATTGCAATGTTGAGAGTTTCCACTAGTGAAAGTATGATCCCTAGGCCTTGTTCCTAAATACTGCTATCGCTGCTTGTTTACTGTTCTACTGCATCTGTACTGTCCGCAATATTACCACCATCAACCACACGCCAGTCCTGGACAGCAAAGCACTTTTCTGGCGCCGTTACTACTGCTCATATTCATTCATACCACCTGTATTTCACTATCTCTTCGCCGAACTAGTGCACCTATTAGGTGTGTTGGGGACACAAGAGACTTCTTGCTTTGTGGTTGCAGGGTTGCATGAGAGGGATATCTTTGACCTCTTCCTCCCTGAGTTCGATAAACCTTGGGTGATCCACTTAAGGGAAACTTGCTGCTGTTCTACAAACGTCTGCTCTTGGAGGCCCAACACTGTCTACAAGAATAGAAGCACCCGTAGACAGCACCCAACCGCTCGCCGGAATCGCCGTGCGCTTGTCGACCTTGCCACTGCCCCGCAGCCCTCTCTCAACTCTATAAATACCGCGTTCCCTGGACGAAGCTGAGCACACCATCTCGTTCCCCATCCACACCGCCTCTCCTCAACCCAGTAGCTACCTCGATCGTCGCTGGAGCAAGGCCAATCGGAAGATCGGAGCCGCGGAAGCCCTGGAGGAATCGCCATCGATCCAGGCCACCTCGAGCTCCGCCACTGCTACCAGCTGCTTCGCCGTCGTCGACAACTACCTCATGCACACTGCCAACCCTTGCTGGAGCTCTGGTTAGCCCTCTGACCCCCTAGCACCGCCATGCTCGTAACCCTCTCTTGTCGGAGAAGACGACGACGGTGAGCCGTTGGATTGCCTTCTAATCCAACGCGGCGCGTCGCTCGTACCGATTCGGCGTGGAACAGCCGCTGACGAGTGGCCCCCACCCTGTCAGCAGGCCCACGCGCACTGGATGCGTTGCTGGGCCGTGCTTCCCTTTTTCAAACCGTTTCGGCCCAAACTCGTTCCCGCCGGCCCTTTTAATTCAAATAGAAAATTCCAAATCCATTTAAATTCAACACTGGCTCCAACTTTGAAAATCCATAGAATCTATTTGGCTTGGCCAAATTTAACAAATGTCATATTGTTGGAAAGCTACTAAAAAGATCTACAATATGCCACTAGTCCCACTTCAAGATCTGTTGTAGAATTAATCTGATAAAAAGATGAAGGCAGGGATTTTTCCATAGTCAAATAATTATTAAAAATCAACTAAAATAGATATTAAGTTAATTCAAACTCCAATAGCTCACATTTGACTTACACTAATTGTTTCTGCAAGAAAATGGTGTGGTCACTTTGCATGATCATTCCCTAGTTTAATTAATGGACAATATGGCTAGTTTATGTAATTGATATTGTCCAAAGCTATTAAGCAAATCATATGAAGTATTATACTTGATTTAAATCTTGTCCCAAATGAATTCATGTGATGTTTGGACCCCTGGCCAAACTCTCTTATATGAATTACTTAGAGATTTAAATCATTTGTAGCATTATTAAATGGTATGAGGTGGTCTACCTCATTTAAATCATTTTCTCCAATGATGATAATGAATGTTTGACTTAGGTCAATATAAGTTCATGTATGATTGTTTGGGAAATTAAATCTTAAGAAGATTTCAATGAGAGGAAATTATTTCTCAAGAACCCTATGGAAACTATCATTTACATATTAAATAAAAGGAAATTATTTCTCCTCAAGCAACACAACCAATGCACCCTAATTAGATTAATTGTGTGCTTAGAATAGCTTGTGTGAATATATGTGATGTATGGAACATCCATTGAAATAGTTGAGTGATTATACTCGTATCTAAATTTAGACGCTAGCACCGAAGAATACCCGGAGGAAGAAGGTTGCTACCAAGAAGAGGAGGAGGAGAACTTTGAGAACTACCAAGGCAAGCTAATATTCTTGCAAAGTGCAAAGCCCTTCGGGGCAAGGCACCATAGTCTTACCTTTTCTTACCATAAGCCTATCCCAAGTTTCTACATTACAAGTTTTACTTGTTGTTTTCCAAGAGTTACTTTTATAGTTAACTTTGGTCAAAGTGAAAGAAGTTACTAGAGTAGTAAAGTTGGTCTCAATCTAGCAAAGCAAGGTAGCACCCCTCATGATTTATAGCTAGTGCTAATGAAATAAAACCTGACTACTCTAGATGGGAACAATGTGACTCGAACTAAATTTGAAACCTTGGAATGATGAAGCATTCCATTGAATGATTTTTGAAGGTGAATATGACCAAGAGAAGATGTTGATTTTTGATAAAAATGATATTGGTTTGAATGCGATACCTTTCCAATATTGAGTACCCCCACAATACCTGATTACGGGTAGGGCTTAACTAGAAGTTTATGCATCTTAGTATGGGTTCCCTCTGAACACATATCATAGGGGTTATGCTTGAGGCTGCCTCCGTTGTTGAGAAAAGATGTGAATTGAGGTGAATTGTACGGCCAATCCCTGTGCAGTTCCCAGGTTGACAGTTGGTCTTCACTGGGAGGCCAAGCTCGTGGGGAGAGGTGCTCATACTAGGATTTATAAGTGAAAGGTTATGGTTGATGATCCGAGTACTGTGTTACGATGATTCGGGGTAATCCCGACAGATGAAATCAAATGTTGTGGCACAAGTGTGCAACCTCTGCAGAGTGTCAATCTATTCGAATAGCCGCGTCCACGGTTACGGACGGTTGGAAAGGCCATACAGTTTCCAATGTCAAATTCTTGAAAATGGGTGAAATGAATTGTGAAGTGGTGAATTGAATTGAAATCACCACTTGAATTGTGGGAATGACACTAATGTTCCCACTTGAGTTAGATAGCACATGAATAAGGTTTTACTCAAATATTTGTGAACTAAAATTTAACTTTTATGCAAATAAACTAGAGCCTAGCAAACCTTACTAGAAATGTCTAGCACTTACACTAGTATTAGTTTGCGAGTACTTGAAGTACTCACGGCTTTGTCCCTGGCTATTCAAATGGCCAGAGTATGAAGATGGACAAGGAGATGACCAGCAGGACGCCTACGACAACTAGGAGTCTTCCGACGTCAAGCGTTGGCCTGTGGACTAGAGAGTCCTTGTATCTTACGCTTCTGCTATGAAATTGTGTTTGTTTGTTGATCAATAGATCAACTATTCGTGTAATATGGATCATGTGATTCCAATTTGTAAGACATTATGGTTTGTAATGAATGATGACTGTGATACTTAACTATTATGCCTCGCAACAACAATATTCCTGGGATTGCGGTGTATGACATAATAGGCATCCGGACTTAAAAATCCGGGTGTTGACAAGTTGGTATCAGAGCCATTGTTTGACCTTAGAAGACCTTAGTTAGAATGGGCATTCTGAAAAACTTAACTTTGAAAACAAATGAAGAGAATATTTGTGAAAATTTACTTACACTCTTGCCTTTGAGACTTTTCCAAAAAATTTGATGAATCATGTTCTATCTTATTTGAATCTACATAAAATGTTGCCACACTTTGCACTCTCTAACTTACTCATCCAATTCTCTTTCAGATGGAGCCGAATGAACCCATCAACACCAAGTTTTACCAGCTTGGGAACGGAGGGAGCTTGATCTTCGAGCACGACCTCAACGCCCTTACGGACTTCCTCGAGCGCCCGCACCCTGAGTTCCACGGGATTCAGGTGGACAATACTCCTGGAGGAGAGTTGCAGTGGATCATCACTGCCGATTTGAGGGGCAAGATGGAGCCTCCCACCTCGGAGAGGATCCTCTTCTCCTTCCGCGAGAGCAACTGGCTCGACGGACTCGCACGTGGCCTTCAGGAGGCACTTGCGCGTCTCTGTGGACAGAACATGGTGCGCATCCTCGCTTCGCGCTTCGCGCATCTCGTGAGGCGTGATGCCATGGGAGTGCCCATGGAGCTGCAGCCGCACCCGCAGTTGAGGCACCATGCTGAGCACCTGGACTTCATGCTCTACCAGACTCAGAAGGACCTCGACGCCACTCGCGCTTACGCGAACCAGACCCATGCTCACATCGTCGAGCAGGGTGAGGCGATCAAGCTACTCAACAACGACCGCAAGAGCCTTCGCTAGCAGCGTGCCAAGAAGGACGCTACGATTGTGCGCCTTCGCGCCAAGATTGCGTCTCTTGAGGCCACTGTCAAGGCCCAGGAGGATCAGATTAGAGAGTTGGAGGATGACGATGGAGGTATCGACCTTCAGGGAGGAGGAGCCTTCCTGAGCGACGACGACGACTTTGAGGAGGACGAGTTCACTGAGGAGGAGGACTACGAGTTCCTGGATGCAGGACCTGACGACTACGTCCCGATCGATGTCGAGGATGAGGAGTAGTTGCACTAGTTTCACTTATGTAGGTGTGAGTTGTATCCCGTCCTTTGTATCATAGCATGAGAATGGTTCTTAAAACCATGGTAGTATGTGTGTGTTAGTTTGTACTATGTGATGAATGAATGAATGAATGTTATGTTTGTCATGAAAAGATTACAAGTTTCAAAGGTTTTCAAACTTACTCAAAATAAACCATAGAAATTTTCCCTCTTATCTCATGATCTTCTCTATCTTCAGATGGCCCCTCCCAATCGCACCAACGATGCGATGATGCAACTGCTGCAAACCCTGCTTGCCGACAGGGAGACAGAAAGAGCTGAACGCCAAGCCAACATCGCAGCCTTGCAGAACCTTGCCAATCAAGGCCCTGGAAATCATGACCACCCCGGATCCAAGCTCAAGAACTTTCAGAACACCAATCCTCCGGTGTTTAGCAAGACGGAAGAACCACTCGACGCCGACGACTGGCTCCAGACTATGGAGAACAACTTGGAAGTGGCCGGAGTGGAAGCCAATGAGAAGGTTTTGTTTGCAACCCACTATCTCGCCGGACCAGCCTGCGCTTGGTGAACAAGCACCCGTGCCATGAACGGAGGTCAGTTCATGACTTGGGAGGATTTCAAGCTCAAGTTCAGCAAGTACCATGTACCCCCGGGTCTTATCAAAAAGATGAGGGATGAGTTCCGTGAACTGAAGCAAGGTCGCTTGACGGTGGTAGAATACCGCGACAGGTTCCTTACCCTGTCAAGGTACGCCCCCGATGAGACCGACACCACTGAGAAGAGGCAGGAGAGATTCCTGAACGGACTGCATGATGAGATGCAGATTGTCCTCGTCAACATCCCCTTCGCCGACCTTGAAGCCCTTGTTGACTCCGCCATCCAGATGGAGGGCAAGCTGAACCAAGCCAATGAGAAACGCAAGTGCCGCATGATGCACCAGAGTGGGTCTAGCAATGCCCAGAAATATCGCCCCAGCTCAAGCGGAGGTTTCACTCCGAGAAACAACAACAAGCCCCCGATGCAGAACTCGCACCCCGGTTATCAGAACCGGAGTGGAGGAAACTCCAAGCCAGGAGGCTACAACAACAACAACAACAACAACAACTACAACCGCGCTCCGCCCAGAGCCCCCAACAACAACAACAATACCAACACCGCTCCCAGAACCGGAAGCAACACCATTCCCGTTGCGACAAAGGACAAGGCCACCATCACTTGTTATGAGTGTGGTGTAGTGGGGCACTACTCCAACGAGTGTCCCAAGAGGCTCGCCAAGCTCGCAGGCAACACCACTGCACCTTCTCAGCAACAACGCCGTGTCTCCACCGGCAAGAAGTTCGCCCCCAACAACCCCAATAACCGCAACGGCCGTCTCTACCACATGAACGCTGAAGAAGCCCAGGAAGCACCAGATGTTGTACTGGGTATGTTTTCTGTCAACCACATCCCTGCCAGAGTGTTGTTTGATTCCGGAGCATCTCATTCTTTTGTCACTGAAGACTTTGCATCAACAAGTAAAATTCAACCCATCAGTTTGAAGCATGTTATGATAGTTCAAATCCCCGGATCAACCACCAAAGCCAGAAAATTTTGCAAAAATGTACCCATCAAAATCCATGATGTAGATTTCTATGCCAATCTAATCATTCTGGGAACCAAAGGTTTGGAAGTCGTCCTAGGAATGGACTGGATGTCAAAACACAATGGATTGATATACTGTGCCAAGAAAGCCATCACCATGACTAGCAGCACCGGTATCGTAGTAGAACATGTCTCTAAAAGACTACCCAGAAAATTCACCTGCAACCAAAGTGTATCCAAGCCAACTCTGGATCAAATCAGGGTCGTTTGTCGCTACCCTGATGTGTTTCCGGATGATCTACCCGGTATGCCCCCGGACCGGGATATCGAGTTCATCATCGAGTTAATCCCCGGAACTGGACCTATAGCCCAGAGAGCCTACAGCATGAACGCAACAGAGCTTGTGGAGCTGAAGAAACAGATAGATGATATGTTAGCCAAGGGTCTGATTAGACCTAGTGCATCCCCCTGGAGATCCGCAGTTTTGTTTGTGGACAAGAAGGATGGTGCCAATCGTTTATGCACGGACTACCGTAAGCTTAACGATGTCACCATCAAAAACAAATACCCCTACCCAAGATAGAAGACTTGTTCGATCAGCTAACCGGAGCCAAAGTTTTCTCCAAGATAGACCTTAGAACTGGATATCATCAGCTGAAGATCCGAGCCACCGACATTCCAAAGACTGCCTTCACCACCAGATATGGGTTGTATGAGTACAACGTTATGTCGTTTGGACTAACCAATGCCCCCGCTTATTTCATGAATCTCATGAATACGATCTTCATGAACTTTTTGGACAAGTTTGTCGTTATCTTCATCGATGACATCCTTGTGTACTCCAAGTCCGAAGAGGAACATGAACAGCATTTGGAGACTGTCTTAGAAACTCTTAGACACCACCAGTTGTATGCCAAGTTCAGCAAGTGTGAGTTTTGGTTGGAGGAAGTAGGATTCCTGGGACATATCTTGTCTGCAGGAGGAATTGCCGTAGATCCCGCCAAGATCAAGACCGTTATGGAATGGCAAGCCCCAACCACCCAAACCGAGGTCCGCGCTTTTCTGGGATTAGCCGGATATTACCGCAGGTTTGTAGAAGGCTTTTCGAGCATCGCTCGACCAATGACCCAACTGCTCAAGAAGGACAAGAAGTTTGAGTGGACCGACAAATGTGAAGAGAGCTTTCAATAGCTCAAGAGTAGACTGACAACAGCCCCAATCCTGATCATGCCAGACATCGTCAAGCCCTTTGACGTATATTGCGATGCCTCCAAGACTGGTCTTGGATGTGTACTTATGCAAGAAGGCAAGGTTGTATCCTACCTTTCAAGACAACTGAAGCAACATGAACAGAACTACCCAACCCATGACCTCGAGCTTGCAGCCGTGGTCCTAGCCTTGAAAGTTTGACGTCATTACCTCATGGGTAATCTATGCGAGATCTACTCCGACCACAAGAGCCTGAAATATATCTTCACCCAGAAGGAGCTGAACATGATACAACGCCGATGGATCGAATTGTTCAAGGATTACGACATGGAGATTCACTACCACCCCGGCAAGGCCAATGTGGTAGCGGATGCTTTGAGTCAACTGCCGTGTCAGTTGAACTCCATGATCGCAACCGAGCAGCCCAGCCTGTATCAAGAGTTCGAACAGTTTCGCCTAGAACTTGTTAGTGAAGGATTCCTAGCCAGCATAGAACTCCAACCCACCTTGGTTAGCCAGATCAAGGAAGCCCAGAAGGACAATGCTAGCATCGATGGGATCAAGTGTAACATCCCAAATTTCAATAAAAGAAAGTTAGCAGAATTTCAGAGAGCAAAATTTCAAACCAACAAAAACTTTTTAAATTGCATATAGTGCCATGCATAGGACTTGTGCATTTGATTGATATGCCATGATGATTGTTATTAGGTGTATATGATAAACCCTAAAACCCTAATGTGATCATGAGAAGATCACAAACCAAATAAATTAAAAAGAGGAAGAAAATCAAATAAAAGCAAAACCCTAAAAACCCTCACATATGCCCTATGGCATTTTTATAAATTTTGACCTTAGACCAATTTGGTCTTCACCATTAGTTGAATAATGTTACTAAACACCTATTACAACTTTTGGAATCAAAGAATCACAATTCAAATGAATTTCAAATGCAAAACTTGCTCACATATGATAATGGTCAAAACTGCCAATTATAGTCTGATCACTACTTTGAGCCATTGCAATTCAATTTTATCAAACCAAACCTTGCTAACTCTTTGCACCACATCCAAGTCAACATCAAGGTGAACACTTTTTGTAAAGATCACCATGCCAAATTCTTTCTTGATCATTAGCTATGCTCAATCAAAGTTGCAACTTTTTAACATATGTAACAATCTCCCACTTATCAATTTTTGCAAAACTTTGAATTCAACAATTCCACTACCACCTCTCATCATCTCTGGTCATTTAGAACTCAACCAAACACACACCATTCAAATTGGTCAACCATTTGAATTAAACCAAATTTGGACAAAATTCACAAATTTCAACTATGGAACTATTTGACACTATTGCAAATAGTGATCTACCTCATCAACTCTACCTAAACCCTAGTCCAAATTGTCCCCTGGTTCCCTCTAACCAATCAATGCCAAATAGAAACCCTAGCAAGGGAGCTAACCATGCATGGACATGGCCATGCCGGCCATGCTCCACACGTCGAGCTCCCCCTCTCTCCCTTCTTCCTCAGCCACGGCCACCGTGCCCAAACGACGCCACCTCACCTCCTAGCACCGCCTAGCATCGCCACGGTCGAGGAGAAGCACGGCACTGGCCAGACCAGCTCGCGCCCATGGCGGCCAGTATGCCGCTCATGTCGCACGTGTGCGCGCCGTGGACAAGCCCTGGCCACCTCTCGCCTGGCCACCTCACGCACGCCCTGGACCACCTAGCTGCAGGTTGAGCATCGCCGCGTCGCCACGAAGCTCGCAGACATTCGCGCGACCACAACCCATGGCCACCGCCGCCGGAGACGGAGAAGAAAAGCCGCCGTAGACGCGCCAGAACCCGCGACGCCCCGACCGCGTTAGGCACCGCCTACCCTACCTGTCGCCACCCAGAGGACCACCGTGACACCAGGAACACCACCGCGCCCTCGCCTAGCTCGCTAGACCGCCAGAGACGCCGCGCCCTTGTCGAGTTCGCCACAGAGCCTCGGGCAGTCGCTCGCCTATAAAAGGAGGCATCGCCTTGTCGATTCCTTCACACCACCACTCCTCCCTCTCCTTCCTTGATCTCCCAGCCACCTCGCCGCTCCACATTGACCACCAGAGCCGCCCAATTTCTACCTCACTGCCGCACGCCACCGCGGAAGCTCGCCGACGATTGGAGCCACCCCAGGACGAGCCGCCGGTACCTGGAGCTTCGCCGTCGTCCACAACTTCGTCAAGCATACTGCCAACCCTAGCTGGAGCCACGGTGAGCTCTCCGACCCCCTACCCTCGCCGCGCCAGTGAGCTTCTCTCGCCGGCGACGACGACGACCCAGAGCCGTTAGATCGCCATCTAATCCAACGCTCCACACTTCCCGTACCGATTCGGTGTTTAAAAGCCGCTGACAGGTGGAGCCCCCTTGTCAGGCAGCCCACGCGGGCACAGACGCGTGGTGGGCTGGCCTTGGGCCGTTTTAAACCATTTCGGCCCACCTAGCTTTCCCGCCGGCCTTTTTAATTCAAATCCTATTTAAACAATTCCAAATGAATTTCAATACTGCCCAAATTTTGAAATTCAATAGATTGAAATTGGCTTAACCAAATTCAATGAATTTTATATGGTTGGAAAGCTATGGAAAATATCTACACAATGCCACTGGTCCCATGACCAGATTAGTTTTAGAATTAATTTGACAAAAAGAAGAAGGCAGGGACTTTTCCCTATTCAAACAATTATTAAAAATCAACCAAAATAGATATTAAGTTGATTCCAACTCTAATAGCTCAGATTTGACTTACACTAATTGATTATGCAATAAAATGGTGTAGTCACTTTGCATGATCATGCCCTAGTTAAATTGATGGACAATATGGCTAGTTTACTTAGCTGATATTGTCCAAAACTATTAAGTGAATCATATGAAGTATTATACTTCATTTAAATCTTGTCTCACATGAATTCATGGGATGTTTGGAACCCTGGCCCAAACTCTCTTATATGAATTACTTAGAGATTTAAATCATATGTAGTGTTATTAAATGATATGAGGTGATCCACCTCATTTAAATCATGTTCTCAAATGATAATGATGAATGTTTGACTTAGGTCAATATAAGTTCATATATGATTGTTTGAGGAATTAAATCTTAAGAAGATTTCAATGAGAGGAAATTATTTCTCAAGAACCCTATGGAAACTATCATTTACATATTAAATAAAAAGAAGTAAATTCTCTTCAAGCAACACAACCCATGCACCCTAATTAGATTATTTGTGTGCATAGAGTAGTTTGTGTGTTTATATGTGATACATGGAATAGCCATTGAATTAGTGAGTAATTATACTCGTATTCAAATTTAGATGCTAGCACCGGAGAGTACACCGAAGAAGAAGGTTGCTACCAAGAGGAGGAGGAGGAGCATTTTGAGAACTACCAAGGCAAGCTAATATTCTTGCAAAGTGCAAAGCCCTTTGGGGCAAGGCACCATGAATCTTACCTTTTCTTACTTAAGCCTAGCCCAAGTTTATACAATACAAGTTTTACTTGTTTTCTCAATAAGTTGCTTTTATAGTTAACTTTGGTCAAAGTAAAGAGGTTTACTAGAGTAGTAAAGTTAGCTTTCATCAAGCAAAGCAAGATAGCACCCCTCATGATTTAGAGCTAGTGCTAATGAATAAAATTTGACTACTCTAGATGGGAACAATGTGAACTGAAATGAATTTGAAACCTTGGAATGATGAAGCATTCCATTGAATGATTTTTGAAGGTGAATATGACCAAGAGAAGATAGTGATTTTTGATAAACATGATGTTGGTTTGAATGCGATACCTTTCCAATTACTAAGTACCCCCACAATACCTGATTATGGGTAGGGCTTAACTGGAAGTTTATGCATCTTAGTATGGGTTCCCTCTGAACACACGTCATAGGGGTTATGCTTGAGGCTGCCTCCGTTGTTGAGAAATGATGTGAAATTGAGGTGAATTGTACGGCCAAGCCCTATGCAGTTCCCAGGTTGACAGTTGGTCTTCACTGGGAGGCCAAGCTCATGGGGAGAGGTGCTCATACTAGGATTTGTAAGTGAAAGGTTATGGTTGATGATACGCGTACTGTGTTACGATGATTCGGGGTAATCCCGACGGATGAAATCAAATGTTGTGGCACAAGTGTGCAACCTCTGCAGAGTGTCAATCTATTCGAATAGCCGCGTCCACGGTTACGGACGGTTGGAAAGGCCATACAGTTTCCGATGTCATATCTTTGAAAATGATGTTGAAAGAAGATGGTGAAATGACTTGTGGTGAATTGAATTGAAATCACCACTTGAATGGTGGGAATGACACTAATGTTCCCACTTGAGTTAGTTAGTACTTGAATAAGCTTTTCTCAAATACTTGTGAACTAAAACTGGCTTTATGCCAATAAACTAGAGCTTAGCAAACCATACTAGAAATGTATAGCACTTACATTAGTATTAGTTTGCGAGTACTTAAAGTACTCACGGCTTTGTCCCTGGCTATTCAAATGGCCAGAGTATGAAGATGAGCAAGGAGATGACCAGCAGGACGCCTACGACAACTAGGAGTCTTCCGACGTCAAGCGTTGGCCTGTGGACTAGAGAGTCCTTGTATCTTACGCTTCCGCTATGAACTTGTGTTTGTTCGTTGATCAATAGATCAACTATTCGTGTAATATGGATGATGTGATTCCAAGTTGTAAGACATTATGGTTTGTAATGAATGATGACTGTGATACTTAACTATTATGCCTCGCAACAACAATATTCCTGGGATTGCGATGTATGACATAATAGGCATTCGGACTTAAAAATCCGGGTGTTGACAAGTTGGTATCAGAGCCATTATTTGACCTTAGAAGACCTTAGTTAGAATGGGCGTTCTGAAAACTTAACTTTGAGATCAAATGAAGAAAGTATTTGTGAAAACTTACTTACACTCTTGTCTTTGAGACTTTGCCAAAAATTTGATGAATCATGTTCTATCTTATTTGAATCTACTTAAAATTTTGCCACACTTTGCACTCTCTAACTTACTCATCCAATTCTCTTTCAGATGGAGCCGAATGAACCCATCAACACCAAGTTTTACCAGATTGGGAACGGAGGGAGCTTGATCTTCGAGCACGACCTCAACGCCGTCTCCGACTTCCTTGGGCGCCCACACCCCGAGTTCCACGGGGTTCAGCTGGACGACACACCCGGAGGAGAGTTGCAGTGGGTGATCACTGCCGACTTGAGGGGCAAGATGGAGCCTCCTACCTCGGAGAGGATCCTCTTCTCCTTCCACGAGAGGAACTGGCTCGACGGACTCGCACGTGGTCTTCAGGAGGCACTTGCGCGCCTCTGTGGACAGAACGTGGTGCGCATCCTCGCTTCACGCTACGCGCATCTCGTGAGGCGTGATGCCATGGGTGTGCCCATGGAGTTGCAGCCGCACCCGGAGTTGAGGCACCATGCTGAGCACCTGGACTTCATGCTCTACCAGACTCAGAAGGACCTCGACGCCACTCGCGCTTACACGAACCAGACCCATGATCACATCATCGAGCAGGGTGAGGCGATCAAGCTACTCAACAACGACCGCAAGAGCCTTCGCCAGCAGCGTGCCAAGAAGGACGCTACGATTGTATGCCTTCGCGCCAAGATCGCGTCACTTGAGGCCACTGTCAAGGCCCAGGAGGATCAGATTCGTGAGCTGGAGGATGACGACGGAGGTATCGACCTTCAGGGAGGAGGAGCCTTCCTGAGCGACGACGACGACTTCGAGGAGGATGAGAACACCGAGGAGGAGGATTACGAGTTCCTGGAGGCAGGACCTGACGACTACGTCCCGATAGATGTCGAGGATGAGGAGTAGTTGCACTAGTTTCACTTATTTAGGTGTGAGTTGTATCCCGTCCCTTGTATCGTAGCATGAGAATGGTTCTTAAAACCATTGGAGTATGTGTGTGTTAGTTTGTACTATGTGTTGAATGAATGAATGAATGTTATGTTTGTCATGGAAAGATTACAAGTTTTCAAATGTTTTCAAACATAACCAAAATGAACCATAGAATGTTCCCTCTTATCTCATGATCTTCTATATCTTCAGATGGCCCCTCCCAATCGCACCAACGACGCGATGATGCAACTGCTGCAAACCCTACTTGCCGACAGGGAGACCGAAAGAGCTGAACGCCAAGCCAACCTCAACGCTTTGCAGAACATCGCCAATCAAGGCCATGGAAATCATGACCACCCTGGATCCAAGCTCAAGAACTTCCAGAACACCAACCCTCCGGTGTTTAGCAAGACCGAGGAGCCCCTCGATGCCGACGACTGGCTCCAGACTATGGAGAACAACCTGGAAGTAGCCGGAGTGGAAGCCAATGAGAAAGTCTTGTTTGCCACTCACTATCTCGCTGGACCAGCCCGCGCTTGGTGGACAAGCACCCGTGCCATGAACGGAGGTCAGTTCATGACTTGGGAGGATTTCAAGCTCAAGTTCAGCAAGTACCATGTACCCCCGGGTCTTATCAAAAAGATGAGGGATGATTTCCGTGAACTGAAACAAGGTCGCATGACGGTGGTAGAATACCGCGACAAGTTTCTCACACTGTCGAGGTATGCCCCTGATGAGACCGACACCGTTGAGAAGAGGAAGGAGAGATTCCTGAACGGACTGCATGATGAGATGCAGACTATCCTCGTCAACATCCCCTTCGCCGACCTCGAAGCCCTTGTTGACTCCGCCATCCAGATGGAGGGCAAGTTGAACCAAGCCAATGAGAACCGCAAGCGCCGCATGGCAAACCAAAGCGGATCAAGCCACCCCCAGAAGTATCGCCCTAGCTCAAGCGGAGGTTTCACTCCGAGAAACCACAAGCCACCGATGCAGAACTCGCGCCCCGGTTATCAGAACCGGAGTGGAGGAAACCCCAAGCCAGGAGGCTACAACAACAACAACTACAACAACTACTACTACTACAACCGCGCTCCGCCCAGAGCCCCCAACAACAACAACAACAACACCAACACCGCCCCCAGAACCGGAAGCAACGCCGTCCCTGTTGCGAACAAGCAGGACAAGACCACCATCACTTGTTATGAGTGCGGTGTAGTGGGGCATTACTCCAACGAGTGTCCCAAGCGTCTTGCCAAGCTCGCCGGCAACACCGCTGCACCTGCTCAGCAGCAACGCCGTGTCTCCACCGGCAAGAAGTTCGCCCCCAACAACCCCAATAACCGCAACGGCCGCCTCTACCACATGAACGCCGAAGAAGCCCAGGAAGCACCAGATGTTGTACTGGGTATGTTTTCTATCAACCACATCCCTGCCAGAGTGTTGTTTGATTCCGGAGCATCTCATTCTTTTGTCACTGAAGACTTTGCATCAACAAGTAAAATTCAACCCCTCAGTTTGAAGCATGTTATGATAGTTCAAATCCCCGGATCAACCACCAAAGCCAGAAAATTTTGCAAAAAGGTACCAATCAAAATCCATGATGTAGATTTCTATGCCAATCTAATCATTCTGGGAACCAAAGGTTTGGAAGTTGTCCTAGGAATGGACTGGATGTCCAAGCATAATGGATTGATAGACTGTGCCAAGAAAGCCATAACCATGACTAGCAGCACCGGTATCGTAGTAGAGCACGTCTATGAAAAACTACCCAGAAAATTTACCTGCAATCAAAGTGTATCCAAGCCAACTCTGGATCAAATCAGGGTCGTTTGTCGCTACCCTGATGTGTTTCCGGATGATCTACCCGGTATGCCCCCGGATAGCGATATCGAGTTCATCATCGAGTTAATCCCCGGAACTGGACCCATAGCCCAGAGAGCCTACAGCATGAACGCAACAGAGCTTGTGGAGCTGAAGAAACAAATAGATGATATGTTAGCCAAAGGTCTGATTAGACCTAGTGCATCCCCCTGGAGATCACCAGTTTTGTTTGTGGACAAGAAGGATGGTGCAAACCGTTTATGTACGGATTATCGTAAGCTTAACGATGTCACCATCAAAAACAAATACCCCCTACCCAAGATAGAAGACTTGTTTGATCAACTCACCGGAGCCAGAGTTTTCTCCAAGATCGACCTTAGAACTGGATACCATCAGCTAAAAATCCGAGCCACCGACATTCCAAAAACTGCCTTTACCACCAGATATGGGTTGTATGAGTACAACGTCATGTCGTTTGGACTGACCAATGCCCCCGCTTATTTCATGAATCTCATGAATAAGATCTTCATGAACTTTTTGGACAAGTTTGTCGTTGTCTTCATCGACGACATCCTTGTGTACTCCAAGTCCGAAGAGGAACATGAACAGCATTTGGAGACTGTCCTAGAAACCCTTAGACATCACAAGTTGTATGCCAAGTTCAGCAAATGTGAGTTTTGGTTGGAAGAAGTTGGATTCCTGGGACACATCTTGTCTGCAGGAGGAATTCCCGTAGATCCCGCCAAAATCAAAACCGTTATGGAATGGCAAGCCCCAACCACACAAACCGAGGTCCGCGCTTTTCTTGGATTAGCCGGATATTACCGCAGATTTGTAGAAGGCTTTTCGAGCATCGCTCGACCAATGACCCAACTGTTGAAGAAGGACAAGAAGTTCGAGTGGACCGATAAGTGTGAGGAGAGCTTTCAACAGCTCAAGAGTAGACTGACAACAGCCCCAATCCTGATCATGCCAGATATCGCAAAGCCCTTTGACGTATATTGCGACACCTCCAAGACTGGTCTTGGATGTGTGCTTATGCAAGAAGGCAAGGTTGTATCCTACCTTTCGAGACAACTCAAGCAACATGAACAGAACTACCCAACCCATGACCTCGAGCTTGCAGCCGTGGTCCTAGCCTTGAAAGTTTGGCGTCATTACCTCATGGGTAATCGATGCGAGATCTACTCCGACCACAAAAGCCTGAAATATATCTTCACCCAGAAGGAGCTGAACATGAGACAACGCCGATGGATCGAATTGATCAAGGATTACGACATGGAGATTCACTACCACCCCGACAAGTCCAATGTGGTAGCGGATGCTTTGAGTCGACTGCCGTGTCAGTTGAATTCCATGCTCGCAACTGAACAGCCCAACTTGCATCAAGAGTTTGAACAGTTCAAACTTGAACTTGTTAGCGAAGGATTCCTAGCCAGCATAGAACTGCAACCCACCTTGGTTAGCCAAATCAAGGAAGCCCAGAAGGACAACGCTAGCATCGACGGAATCAAGAAACAGATAGCCGCAGGAAAAGCCCCCGGATTCACCATAGACGAAGCCGGAGTTCTTTGGTACAAAGAACGTCTCTGCGTACCATCGGACTCAGACTTGAAGCAAGTCATCCTGCAAGAAGCCCATGACACCCTTTATTCAATCCACCCCGGAGGTACCAAGATGTACCAAGACCTGAAGGAGCAATTTTGGTGGCACGGAATGAAGAGAGAAATCGGCAGCTACATCGCCAAGTGTGACATCTGTCAGCGAGTCAAGGCAGAACATCAACGACCCGCCGGACTACTACAACCCCTCCAGATTCCAGAATGGAAATGGGACTCCGTAGGAATGGACTTTATCACCGGACTGCCCAAATCCAGCAAAGGCAATGATTCAATATGGGTAGTTGTCGATAGATTGACCAAAGTCGCCCATTTCATCGCCGTCAAGACCACTTACCAAGGCCCAAAGTTAGCTGAACTGTACATTTCCAGAATAGTCGCCCTGCACGGAACCCCGAAATCGATAGTGTCAGATAGAGGATCACAGTTCACCTCAAGATTCTAGTAGAAAGTGCATGAAGGATTAGGCACCCGTCTGAATTTCAGCACCGCCTATCACCCTCAGACCGACGGACAGACTGAGAGGGTAAACCAGATACTAGAAGACATGCTGAGAGCATGTGTACTGGAATAAAGATCCAAGTGGGAAGACTGCCTACCTTACACAGAATTCTCTTACAACAACAGCTACCAAGCTAGCCTACAGATGGCCCCCTTTGAAGCCTTGTACGGAAGGAGGTGCCGTACCCCCCTGAACTGGTCGGAAGTCGGAGAAAGCCAAGTTTTTGGCCCAGATGTTCTTCGTGAAGCCGAAGAGAAAGTCCACAAGATTCGCGAGTACCTCAAGACTGCGCAATCAAGACAGAAGAGCTACGTCGACAAGAGACGTCGGGAGATGACCTTTGAGATCGGAGACTTCGTCTATCTCAAGGTATCCCCCTTGAAAGGAATGCAGAGATTTCAACTGAAAGGAAAGCTCACACCCCGATATGTCGAACCTTTCAAAGTCCTCAGCCGCCGAGGAGAAGTATCCTATCAACTGGAGCTACCTGAAGAGATGTCGGCTGTGCACGACGTGTTCCATATCTCACTCCTCCGGAAATGCCTTGAAGTCCCCGAGAAGACCGAAGTGTTCAAGAACATCGATCACCGATCGGTGGATATCAACCAGGACTTGACATACCGTGAAGTGCCAATTCACATCCTGGAAGAAGCTTACCGAACCACCAGCACCCGAAGCATCAAGTTTCTGAAGATACAATGGAGCAATCATACCGAGGATGAAGCCACATGGGAACGCGAAGATTCCATGAAGAAGGAGTACCCAGATCTCTTTAGTACCTAAATTTATTTTCGATCTCGGGACGAGATCTTTTGTAAGGGGGAAGGGTTTGTAACATCCCAAATTTCAATAAAAGAAAGTTAGCAGAATTCCAGAGAGCAAAATTTCAAACCAACAAAAACTTTTTAAATTGCATATAGTGCCATGCATAGGACTTGTGCATTTGATTGATATGCCATGATGATTGTTATTAGGTGTATATGATAAACCCTAAAACCCTAATGTGATCATGAGAAGATCACAAACCAAATAAATTAAAAAGAGGAAGAAAATCAAATAAAAGCAAAACCCTAAAAACCCTCACATATGCCCTATGGCATTTTTATAAATTTTGACCTTAGACCAATTTGGTCTTCACCATTAGTTGAATAATGTTACTAAACACCTATTACAACTTTTGGAATCAAAGAATCACAATTCAAATGAATTTCAAATGCAAAACTTGCTCACATATGATAATGGTCAAAACTGCCAATTATAGTCTGATCACTACTTTGAGCCATTGCAATTCAATTTTCTCAAACCAAACCTTGCTAACTCTTTGCACCACATCCAAGTCAACATCAAGGTGAACACTTTTTGTAAAGATCACCATGCCAAATTCTTTCTTGATCATTAGCTATGCTCAATCAAAGTTGCAACTTTTTAACATATGTAACAATCTCCCACTTATCAATTTTTGCAAAACTTTGAATTCAACAATTCCACCACCACCTCTCATCATCTCTGGTCATTTAGAACTCAACTAAACACACACCATTCAAATTGGTCAACCATTTGAATTAAACCAAATTTGGACAAAATTCACAAATTTCAACTATGGAACTATTTGACACTATTGCAAATAGTGATCTACCTCATCAACTCTACCTAAACCCTAGTCCAAATTGTCCCCTGGTTCCCTCTAACCAATCAATGCCAAATACAAACCCTAGCAAGGGAGCTAACCATGCATGGACATGGCCATGCCGGCCATGCTCCACACGTCAAGCTCCCCCTCTCTCCCTTCTTCCTCAGCCACGGCCACCGTGCCCAAACGACGCCACCTCACCTCCTAGCACCGCATAGCATCGCCACGGTCGAGGAGAAGCACGGCACTGGCCAGACCAGCTCGTGCCCATGGCGGCCAGTATGCCGCTCATGTCGCACGTGTGCGCGCCGTGGACAAGCCCTGGCCACCTCTCGCATGGCCACCTCACGCACGCCCTGGACCACCTAGCTGCAGGTTGAGCATCGCTGCGTCGCCACGCAGCTCGCAGACACTCGCGCGACCACGACCCATGGCCACCGTTGCCGGAGACGGAGAAGAAAAGCCGCCGTAGACGCGCCAAAACCCGCGACGCCCCGACCGCATTAGGCACCGCCTACCCTACCTGTCGCCACCCAGAGGACCACCGTGACGCTAGGAACACCACCGCGCCCTCGCCTAGCTCGCTAGACCGCCGGAGACGCCGCGCCCTTGTCGATTTCGCCGCAGAGCCTCGGGCACTCGCTCGCCTATAAAAGGAGGCATCGCCTCGTCGATTCCTTCACACCACCACTCCTCCCTCTCCTTCCTTGATCTCCCAGCCACCTCGCCGCTCCACATTGACCACCAGAGCCGCCCAATTTCTACCTCACTGCCGCACGCCGCCGCGGAAGCTCGCCGACGATTGGAGCCACCCCAGGACGAGCCGCCGGTACCTGGAGCTTCGCCGTCGTCCACAACTTCGTCAAGCATACTGCCAACCCTAGCTGGAGCCACGGTGAGCTCTCCGACCCCCTACCCTCGCCGCGCCAGTGAGCTTCTCTCGCCGGCAACGACGACGACCCAGAGCCGTTAGATCGCCATCTAATCCAACGCTCCACACTTCCCGTACCGATTCGGTGTTTAAAAGCCGCTGACAGGTGGAGCCCCCTTGTCAGGCAGCCCACGCGGGCACAGACGCGTGGTGGGCTGGCCTTGGGCTGTTTTAAACCATTTCAGCCCACCTAGCTTTCCCGCCGGCCTTTTTAATTCAAATCCTATTTAAACAATTCCAAATGAATTTTAATACTGCCCAAACTTTGAAATTCAATAGATTTAAATTGGCTTAACCAAATTCAATGAATTTTATATGGTTGGAAAGCTATGGAAAATATCTACACATTGCCACTGGTCCCATGACCAGATTAGTTGTAGAATTAATTTGACAAAAAGAAGAAGGCAGGGACTTTTCCCTATTCAAACAATTATTAAAAATCAACCAAAATAGATATTAAGTTGATTCCAACTCTAATAGCTCACATTTTACTTACACTAATTGATTATGCAATAAAATGGTGTAGTCACTTTGCATGATCATGCCCTAGTTAAATTGATGGACAATATGGCTAGTTTACTTAGTTGATATTGTCCAAAACTATTAAGTAAATCATATGAAGTATTATACTTCATTTAAATCTTGTCTCACATGAATTCATGGGATGTTTGGACCCCTGGCCCAAACTCTCTTATATGAATTACTTAGAGATTTAAATCATATGTAGTGTTATTAAATGATATGAGGTGATCCACCTCATTTAAATCATGTTCTCAAATGATAATGATGAATGTTTGACTTAGGTCAATATAAGTTCATATATGATTGTTTGAGGAATTAAATCTTAAGAAGATTTCAATGAGAGGAAATTATTTCTCAAGAACCCTATGGAAACTATCATTTACATATTAAATAAAAAGAAGTAAATTCTCTTCAAGCAACACAACCCATGCACCCTAATTAGATTATTTGTGTGCATAGAGTAGTTTGTGTGTTTATATGTGATACATGGAATAGCCATTGAATTAGTGAGTAATTATACTCGTATTCAAATTTAGACGCTAGCACCGGAGAGTACACCGAAGAAGAAGGTTGCTACCAAGAGGAGGAGGAGGAGCATTTTGAGAACTACCAAGGCAAGCTAATATTCTTGCAAAGTGCAAAGCCCTTTGGGGCAAGGCACCATGAATCTTACCTTTTCTTACTTAAGCCTAGCCCAAGTTTATACAATACAAGTTTTACTTGTTTTCTCAATAAGTTGCTTTTATAGTTAACTTTGGTCAAAGTAAAGAGGTTTACTAGAGTAGTAAAGTTAGCTTTCATCAAGCAAAGCAAGATAGCACCCCTCATGATTTAGAGCTAGTGCTAATGAATAAAATTTGACTACTCTAGATGGGAACAATGTGAACTGAAATGAATTTGAAACCTTGGAATGATGAAGCATTCCATTGAATGATTTTTGAAGGTGAATATGACCAAGAGAAGATAGTGATTTTTGATAAACATGATGTTGGTTTGAATGCGATACCTTTCCAATTTCTAAGTACCCCCACAATTCCTGATTATGGGTAGGGCTTAACTGGAAGTTTATGCATCTTAGTATGGGTTCCCTCTGAACACACGTCATAGGGGTTATGCTTGAGGCTGCCTCCGTTGTTGAGAAATGATGTGAAATTGAGGTGAATTGTACGGCCAAGCCCTGTGCAGTTCCCAGGTTGACAGTTGGTCTTCACTGGGAGGCCAAGCTCATGGGGAGAGGTGCTCATACTAGGATTTGTAAGTGAAAGGTTATGGTTGATGATCCGCGTACTGTGTTACGATGATTCGGGGTAATCCCGATGGATGAAATCAAATGTTGTGGCACAAGTGTGCAACCTCTGCAGAGTGTCAATCTATTCGAATAGCCGCATCCACGGTTACGGACGGTTGGAAAGGCCATACAGTTTCCGATGTCATATCTTTGAAAATGATGTTGAAAGAAGATGGTGAAATGACTTGTGGTGAATTGAATTGAAATCACCACTTGAATGGTGGGAATGACACTAATGTTCCCACTTGAGTTAGTTAGTGCTTGAATAAGCTTTTCTCAAATACTTGTGAACTAAAACTGGCTTTATGCCAATAAACTAGAGCTTAGCAAACCATACTAGAAATGTCTAGCACTTACATTAGTATTAGTTTGCGAGCACTTAAAGTACTCACGGCTTTGTCCCTGGCTATTCAAATGGCCAGAGTATGAAGATGAGCAAGGAGATGACCAGCAGGACGCCTACGACAACTAGGAGTCTTCCGACGTCAAGCATTGGCCTGTGGACTAGAGAGTCCTTGTATCTTACACATCCGCTATGAACTTGTGTTTGTTCATTGATCAATAGATCAACTATTCATGTAATATGGATGATGTGATTCCAAGTTGTAAGACATTATGGTTTGTAATGAATGATGACTGTGATACTTAACTATTATGCCTCGCAACAATAATATTCCTGGGATTGCGATGTATGACATAATAGGCATTCGGACTTAAAAATCCGGGTGTTGACATCAAGAAACAGATAGCCGCAGGAAAAGCCCCCGGATTCACCATAGATGAAGCCGGAGTTCTTTGGTACAAAGAACATCTCTGCGTACCATCGGACTCAGACTTGAAGCAAGTCATCCTGCAAGAAGCCCATGACACCCTTTACTCAATCCACCCCGGAGGTACCAAGATGTATCAAGACCTGAAGGAGCAATTTTGGTGGCATGGAATGAAGAGAGAAATCGACAGCTACATCGCCAAGTGTGACATCTGTCAGAGAGTCAAGGCAAAACACCAACGACCCGCCGGACTGCTACAACCACTGCAGATTCCAGAATTGAAATGGGACTCCGTAGGAATGGACTTTATCACCGGACTACCCAAATCCAGCAAAGGCAATGATTCAATATGGGTAGTGGTCGACAGATTGACCAAAGTCGCCATTTTCATCGCCGTCAACACCACATACCAAGGCCCAAAGTTAGCTGAACTGTACATCTCCAGAATAGTTGCCCTGCACGGAACCCCGAAGTCGATAGTGTCAGATAGAGGATCACAGTTCACCTCAAGATTCTGGCAGAAGGTGCATGAAGGACTAGGAACCCGTCTGAATTTCAGCACCACCTATCACCCTCAGACCGACGGACAGATTGAGAGAGTCAACCAGATACTGGAGGACATGCTAAGAGCATGTGTACTGGAATATGGATCCAAGTGGGAAAACTACTTACCTTACGCAGAATTCTCGTACAACAACTGTTATCAAGCTAGCCTGCAGATGGCCCCCTTTGAAGCCTTGTACGGAAGGAAGTGTCGTACCCCCCTGAACTGGTCGGAAGTCAGAGAAAGCCAAGTTTTTGGCCCAGATGTTCTTCGTGAAGCCGAAGAGAAAGTGCACAAGATTCGCGAGTACCTCAAGACGGCGCAATCAAGACAGAAGAGCTACACCGACAAGAGACGTCGGGAGATGACCTTCGAGATCGGAGAATTTGTCTATCTCAAGGTATCCCCCTTGAAAGGAATGCAGAGATTTCAGCTGAAAGGAAAGCTCGCACCCCGATATGTCGGACCCTTCAAAGTACTGAGTCGCCGCGGTGAAGTATCTTATCAACTGGAGTTGCCCGAAGAAATGTCGGCTGTGCACGACGTGTTTCACATCTCACTCCTCCGGAAGTGCCTTGAAGTCCCTGAAAAGACCGAAGTGTTCAAGAACATCGATCACCGATCGGTGGATATCAACAAGGACCTAAAATACCGCGAAGTGCCGATTCGCATCCTGGAGGAAGCATAACGAACCACCCGTACCCGAAGCATCAAGTTTCTGAAGATATAGTGGAGCAATCATACTGAAAATGAAGCCACCTGGGAACGCGAAGACTTCATGAAGAAGGAGTACCTAGATCTCTTTAGTACCTAACTTTCTTTTAGATCTCGGGACGAGATCTTTTGTAAGGGGGAAGGGTTTGTAACATCCCAAATTTCAATAAAAAGAAAGTTAGAAGATTCCTGAGAGCAAAATTTCAAACCAACAAAAACTTTTTAAATTGCATATAGTGTCATGCATAGGACTTGTGCATTTGATTGATATGCCATGATGATTGTTATTATGTGTATGTGCTATACTCTAAAACCCTAATGTGATCATACGAAGATCACCAACCAAATAAATCAAAAAGAGAAAGAAAGCAAATAAAAGAAAAACCCTAAAACCCTCACATATGGCTTATGCCATTTTTATAAATTTTGACCCTAGACCAATTTGGTCTTCACCATTAGTTGAACAATGTTACTAAACACTTATTACAACTTTGGGAATCAAAGAATCACAAATCAAATGAATTTCAAATTCAAATTTGGCTCACATATGATAATGGTCAAATCTACCAATTATAGTCTGATCACTACTTTGAGCCCCTGCAATTCAAAATTTTCAAACTAAACTTTGCTAACTCTTTGAACCTCATCCAAGAGCACATCAAGGTGAACACTTTTTGTAAAGACCACTATGCCAAATTCCTTTTAGATCAAATGCTATGCTCATCCAAAGTTGCAACATTTTATTAAGTGGAACAATCTCACACTTAGCCAAATTTGCAATTCTTTGAATTTAACAATTCCACCACCACCTCTCATCATCTCTGGTCATTTATAACTCAACCAAACACACACAATTCAAATCTTGCCAACTTTTGAATTCACTCAAAAATTGGATAAATTTACAAATTCCAAATATGGAACTATTTGACACTATGTCAAATAGTGATCTACACTACCCTAACCTGCCCTAAACCTCTCTACTTGGTCCCCTTGTCCCCTCTCTCACTTAATGCAGCATAGCAACCCTAAGAGCAACCCTAAGGAGGCCACCACATGGCCATGACACCACCATGCCGGCCATGTCGAGCTCCCCCTCTTCTCCTTCATCGCCACCACTGGCCCTGGTGCCCAACGATGCCACCGTGCTCGTCTACCTCACCTAGCACCGACCACATCGCCATAGCCGCCGTAGCCTCGCCGGAGAACGCGCGCGCAGAACGCGCCAGCATGCCGCTCGCGTCGCAACCATGCACGTCGCGGACGCGCACTGGCCACGCGCCACCCTGCCAGTACACGCCGCCTCTGGTCCCTCTCTTGCTGCGTTGAGCACCGCCGTGACACCACGACACCACCAGACACGCTCACGACCACTCCCTGGACCGCCGCCGCTGGAGACGAAGAAGAAAATCCCGTAGACGCTGCCGCTCGACACGGAAGCAATGCGTGGCCCACAGACGCCGCCCGGCCGTGCCGTTGCTACCTATGGCTTCGCCTGGATGAGGAGAACGCTGCCGCACCGTTTCCTAGCCCAACCGCTCGCCGGAATCGCCGCGCGCTTGTCGACCTTGCCACTGCCCCGCAGTCCTCTCTCGACTCTATAAATACCGCATTCCCTGGACGAAGCTGAGCACACCATCTCGTTCCCCATCCACACTGCCTCTCCTCAACCTAGTAGCTACCTCGATCGTCGCTGGAGCAAGGCCAATCGGAAGATCGGAGCCACGGAAGCCCTGGAGGAATCGCCATCGATCCAGGCCACCTCGAGCTCCGCCACTGCTACCAGCTGCTTCGCCGTCGTCGACAACTACCTCACGCACACTGCCAACCCTTGCTGGAGCTCTGGTTAGCCCTCCGACCCCCTAGCGCTGCCGTGCCCGTAACCCTCTCTCGTCGGAGAAGACGACGACGGTGAGCCGTTGGATTGCCTTCTAATCCAACGCGCCGCGTCGCTCGTACCGATTCGGCGTGGAACAGCCGCTGACGAGTGGCCCCCACCCTGTCAGCAGGCCCACGTGCACTGGATGCGTTGCTGGGCCGTGCTTCCCTTTTTCAAACCGTTTCGGCCCAAACTCGTTTCCCGCCGGCCCTTTTAATTCAAATAGAAAATTCCAAATCCATTTAAATTCAATACTGGCTCCAACTTTGAAAATCCATAGAATCTATTTGGCTTGGCCAAATTTAACAAATTTCATATTGTTGGAAAGCTACTAAAAAGATCTACAATATGCCACTGGTCCCACTTCAAGATCTGTTGTAGAATTAATCTGATAAAAAGATGAAGGCATGGACTTTTCCATAGTCAAATAATTATTAAAAATCAACTAAAATAGATATTAAGTTAATTCCAACTCCAGTAGCTCACATTTGACTTACACTAATTGTTTCTGCAAGAAAATGGTGTGGTCAATTTGCATGATCATGCCCTAGTTTAATTAATGGACAATATGGCTAGTTTATGTAATTGATATTGTCCAAAACTATTATGCAAATCATATGAAGTATTATACTTCATTTAAATCTTGTCCCAAATGAATTCATGTGATGTTTGGACCCCTGGCCAAACTCTCTTATATGAATTACTTAGAGATTTAAATCATTTGTAGCATTATTAAATGGTATGAGGTGGTCTACCTCATAAAAATCATTTTCTCCAATGACGGTAATGAATGTTTGACTTAGGTCAATATAAGTTCATGTATGATTGTTTGGGAAATTAAATCTTAAAAAGATTTCAATGAGAGGAAATTATTTCTCAAGAACCCTATGGAAACTATCATTTACATATTAAATAAAAGGAAATTATTTCTTCTCAAGAAACACAACCAATGCACCCTAATTAGATTAATTGTGTGCTTAGAATAGCTTGTGTGAATATATGTGATGTATGGAATAGCCATTGAATTAGTTGAGTGGTTATACTCGTATCTAAATTTAGACGCTAGCACCAGAGAATACCCGGAGGAAGAAGGTTGCTACCAAGAAGAGGAGGAGGAGAACTTTGAGAACTACCAAGGCAAGCTAATATTCTTGCAAAGTGCAAAGCCCTTTGGGGCAAGGCACCATAGTCTTACCTTTTCTTACCATAAGCCTATCCCAAGTTTCTACATTACAAGTTTTACTTGTTGTTTTCCAAGAGTTACTTTTATAGTTAACTTTGGTCAAAGTGAAAGAAGTTACTAGAGTAGTAAAGTTGGTCTCAATATAGCAAAGCAAGGTAGCACCCCTCATGATTTAGAGCTAGTGCTAATGAAATAAAACTTGACTACTCTAGATGGGAACAATGTGACTCGAACTGAATTTGAAACCTTGGAATGATGAAGCATTCCATTGAATGATTTTTGAAGGTGAATATGACCAAGAGAAGATGGTGATTTTTGATAAAAATGATATTGGTTTGAATGTGATACCTTTCCAATATTGAGTACCCCCACAATACCTAATTATGGGTAGGGCTTAACTGGAAGTTTATGCATCTTAATATGGGTTCCCTCTGAACACATATCATAGGGGTTATGCTTGAGGCTACCTCCGTTGTTGAGAAAAGATGTGAATTGAGGTGAATTGTACGACCAAGCCCTGTGCAGTTCCTAGGTTGACAGTTGGTCTTCACTGGGAGGCCAAGCTCATGGGGAGAGGTGCTCATACTAGGATTTATAAGTGAAAGGTTATGGTTGATGATCCGCGTACTGTGTTACGATGATTCGGGGTAATCCCGACGGATGAAATCAAATGTTGTGGCACAAGTGTGCAACCTCTGCAGAGTGTCAATCTATTTGAATAGCCGCGTCCACGGTTACGGACGGTTGGAAAGGCCATACAGTTTCCAATGTCAAATTCTTGAAAATGGGTGAAATGAATTGTGAAGTGGTGAATTGAATTGAAATCACCACTTGAATGGTGGGAATGACACTAATGTTCCCACTTGAGTTAGATAGCACATGAATAAGGTTTTACTCAAATATTTGTGAACTAAAATTTGGCTTTTATGCAAATAAACTAGAGCCTAGCAAACCTTACTAGAAATGTCTAGCACTTACACTAGTATTAGTTTGCGAGTACTTGAAGTACTCACAGCTTTGTCCCTGGCTATTCAAATGGCCAGAGTATGAAGATGAACAAGGAGATGACCAGCAGGACGCCTACGACAACTAGGAGTCTTCCGACGTCAAGCGTTGGCCTGTGGACTAGAGAGTCCTTGTATCTTACGCTTCCGCTATGAACTTGTGTTTGTTTGTTGATCAATAGATCAACTATTCGTGTAATATGGATCATGTGATTCCAATTTGTAAGACATTATGGTTTGTAATGGATGATGACTGTGATACTTAACTATTATGCCTCGCAACAACAATATTCTTGGGATTGCGGTGTATGACATAATAGGCATCCAGACTTAAAAATCCGGGTGTTGACATGCCTCCTATGTCTTCTGCACCATCAACTGCCGAAGCTTGGGCTGCCGAAGTTTGTGCTGCCGAAGCTTCAAGGGCGAGGTCGGCTGACTTCTTCTTTGCTCCTCTGACGCGTTCTTCTTCCTTGTTACTGCGTGACGATGTCTTTGACGGAAGGTCAATACTTTCCTGCCTCAGGCCGAACTTAGCAGCAATCCTCTGAAAGTCCCGATCACAATTGTCCGAGCGTGAGAAACTTCCATAGACTGTAATGTTTGTCCCGTTGTTCCCAGGCATTTTCAGCTTGAGGTATGCATAGTGCGGTACTGCCATGAACTTGGCATAAGCTGGTCTCCCGAGTATAGCGTGATACTACGATTCCCAGTTCACGACTTCGAACTCGATCTTTTCCTTCCTGAAATTGTTGGGTTTGCCAAAGACGACTGATACGTCTCCGACGTATCGATAATTTCTTATGTTCCATGCCACATTATTGATGTTATCTACATGTTTTATGCACACTTTATGTCATATTCGTGCATTTTCTGGAACTAACCTATTAACAAGATGCCGAAGTGCCGCTTCTGTTTTCTGCTGTTTTTGGTTTCAGAAATCCTAGTAAGGAAATATTCTCGGAATTGGACGAAATCAAAGCCCAGGGGCCTATTTTCTCACGAAGCTTCCAGAAGTCCGAAGGAGAGACGAAGAGGGGCCACAGAGGGGCCACACCATAGGGCGGCGCGGCCCCCCCCTTGGCCGCGCCGGCCTGTAGTGTGGGGCCCCCGTGCCACCTCTTGACCTGCCCTTCCGCCTATAAAAAGTCTCCGTGACGAAACCCCCAGTACCGAGAGCCACGCTACGGAAAACCTTCCAGAGACGCCGCCGCCGCCGATCCCATCTCGGGGGATCCAGGAGATCGCCTCCGGCACCCTGCCGGAGAGGGGAATCATCTCCCGGAGGACTCTACGCCGCCATGGTCGCCTCCGGTGTGATGTGTGAGTAGTCTACCCCTGGACTATGGGTCCATAGCAGTAGCTAGATGGTTGTCTTCTCCCCATTGTGCTATCATTGTCGGATCTTGTGAGCTGCCTAACATGATCAAGATCATCTATCTGTAATTCTATATGTTGCGTTTGTTGGGATCCGATGAATAGAGAATACTTGTTATGTTGATTATCAAAGTTATATCTACGTGTTGTTTATGATCTTGCATGCTTTCCGTTACTAGTAGATGCTCTGGCCAAGTAGATGCTTGTAACTCCAAGAGGGAGTACTTATGCTCGATAGTGGGTTCATGCCTCGCATTGACACCTGGGACAAAGTGAGAAAGTTCTAAGGTTGTGTTGTGCTGTTGCCACTAGGGATAAAACATTAGTGCTATGTTCAAGGATGTAGTCACTAGTTACATTACGCGCCATACTTAATGCAATTGTCTGTTGTTAGCAACTTAATACTGGAGGGGGTTCGGATGATAACCTGAAGGTGGACTTTTTAGGCATAGATGCAGTTGGATGACGGTCTATGTACTTTGTCGTAATGCCCAATTAAATCTCACTATACTCATCATGATATGTATGTGCATGGTCATGCTCTCTTTATTTGTCAATTGCCCAACTGTAATTTGTTCACCCAACATGCTGTTCGTCTTATGGGAGAGACACCTCTAGTGAACTGTGGACCCCGGTCCAATTCTCTTTACTGAAATACAATCTACTGCAATACTTGTTCTACTGTTTTCTGCAAACAATCATCTTCCACACAATACGGTTAATCCTTTGTTACAGCAAGCCGGTGAGATTGACAACCTCACTGTTTCGTTGGGGCAAAGTACTTTGGTTGTGTTGTGCAGGTTCCACGTTGGCGCCGGAATCCCTGGTGTTGGGCCGCACTACATCTCGCCGCCATCAACCTTCAACGTGCTTCTTGACTCCTACTGGTTCGATAAACCTTGGTTTCTTACTGAGGGAAACTTGCTGCTGTACGCATCACACCTTCCACTTGGGGTTCCCAACGAGCGTGTGCTTTACGCGTCATCAAGCTAAATTTCTGGCGCCGTTGCCGGGGAGATCAAGACACGCTGCAAGGGGAGTCTCCACTTCTCAATCTCTTTACTTTGTTTTTGTCTTGCTTAGTTTTATTTACTACTTTGTTTGCTGCACTAAATCAAAATACAAAAAAATTAGTTGCTAGTTTTACTTTACTTGCTATCTTGTTTGCTATATCAAAAACACAAAAAAATTTAGTTTACTTGCATTTACTTTATCTAGTTTGCTTTATTTACTACTACTAAAATGAGTAATCCTGAAGTTGAAGTTCGCACGTTTAAGCAACGAGGGGGAGAATGTTTGAGAGATGCTTGGTATAGAATTAGTGATGCTCATAATAGATGCACTAAGAAACACTCCACCATTATTTTACTCAGGAATTTTTATGTTGGTATCTCTAGCTGGAATAGATATGTTCTTGATAGTCTCGCAAAAGGTGACTTCCTAAGTACTCCTGCATTAGAAGCTAGCTGCATTATTGAGAGTTTATTTGGAATATCCCCTGTTGATAAAGTTAAAACTGAAATCTCTCTTGAAGATGTTATGAAAAAATTGGAAACCGTAGAGAAATTTTTTCCAAGTATTGAAGCTAAATTGGAAATATTACTTGATAAAACTGATGAACTGGATAAATCCTTAGGAGGAATTGATGAAAGAATTAGTGTCCTAGGAACTAATGCTGTCCATGATGATCAAATCAATAGGATTGACGAACTTGAAAAGGCTATGGGAACCTTGGGTTCAACATTTTCTTCTCTTAAATATAAGGAGAAAGCTTATGTGGGTAAGGAGCAAAAGTTTATGTATGTCTCTAAAGTGCCTAGACCAAAGAAGTATTATTATAGGCCTAAAATTGACAAAGCCCTTAGCACCACTATGGATGGGGGAGCTAATGATAACGATGCACCATCTCTTGATAATACTTGATACACACTTTCTGCGCCTAGCTGAAAGGCGTTAAAGAAAAGCGCTTATGGGAGACAACCCATGTTTTTATCTACAGTACTTTGTTTTTATTTTGTGTCTTGGAAGTTGTTTACTACTGTAGCAACCTCTCCTTATCTTAGTTTTGTGTTTTGTTGTGCCAAGTTAAGCCGTTGATAGAAAAGTAAGTACTAGATTTGGATTACTGCACAGTTCCAGATTTCTTTGCTGTCACGAATCTGGGTCCACCTCCCTGTAGGTAGCTCAGAAAATTAAGCCAATTTACGTGTGTGATCCTCAGATATGTACGCAACTTTCATTCAATTTGAGCATTTTCGTTTGAGCAAGTCTGGTGCCATTTTAAAATTCGTCAATACGAACTGTTCTGTTTTGACAGATTCTGCCTTTTATTTCGCATTGCCTCTTTTGCTATGTTGGATGAATTTCTTTGATCCATTAATGTCCAGTAGCATTATGCAATGTCCAGAAGTGTTAAGAATGATTGTGTCACCTCTGAATATGTCAATTTATAATGTGCACTAACCCTCTAATGAGTTGTTTCGAGTTTGGTGTGGAGGAAGTTTTCAAGGGTCAAGAGAGGAGTATGATGCAACATGATCAAGGAGAGTGAAAGCTCTAAGCTTGGGGATGCACCCGGTGGTTCACCCCTGCATATATCAAGAAGACTCAAGCGTCTAAGCTTGGGGATGCCCAAGGCATCCCCTTCTTCATCGACAACATTATCAGGTTCCTCCCCTGAAACTATATTTTTATTCCATCACATCTTATGTGCTTTTTCTTGGAGCGTCGGTTTGTTTTTGTTTTTGTTTTGTTTGAATAAAATGGATCCTAGCATTCACTTTATGGGAGAGAGACACGCTCCGCTGTAGCATATGGACAAGTATGTCCTTGGTTTCTACTCATAGTATTCATGGCGAAGTTTCTCCTTCGTTAAATTGTTATATGGTTGGAATTGGAAAATGATACATGTAGTAATTGCTATAAATGTTTTGGGTAATGTGATACTTGGCAATTGTTGTGCTCATGTTTAAGCTCTTGCATCATATGCTTTGCACCCATTAATGAAGAAATACATAGAGCATGCTAAAATTTGGTTTGCATATTTGGCTTCTCTAAAGTCTAGATAATTTCTAGTATTGAGTTTGAACAACAAGGAAGACGGTGTAGAGTCTTATAATGTTTTCAATATGTCTTTTATGTGAGTTTTGCTGCACCGGTTCATCCTTGTGTTTGTTTCAAATAAGCCTTGCTAGCCTAAACCTTGTATCGAGAGGGAATACTTCTCATGCATCCAAAATACTTGAGCCAACCACTATGCCATTTGTGTCCACCATACCTACCTATACTACATGGTATTTTCCGCCATTCCAAAGTAAATTGCTTGAGTGCTACCTTTAAAATTCCATCATTCACCTATGCAATATATAGCTCATGGGACAAATAGCTTAAAAACTATTGTGGTATTGAATATGTCATTATGCACTTTATCTCTTATTAAGTTGCTTGTTGTGCGATAACCATGTTTACTGGGGACGCCATCAACTATTCATTGTTGAATTTCATGTGAGATGCTATGCATGTTCGTCTTGTCTGAAGTAAGAGAGATCTACCACCATATGGTTAAGCATGCATATGTTAGAGAAGAACATTGGGCCGCTAACCGAAGCCATGTTCCATGGTGGAAGTTTCAGTTTTGGACAACAATCCTCAAATCTCAAATGAGAAAATTATTAATTGTTGTTATATGCTTATGCATAAAAGAGGAGTCCATTATCTGTTGTCTATGTTGTCCCGGTATGGATGTCTAAGTTGAAGAATAATCAATAGCGAGAAATCCAATGCGAGCTTTCTCCTTAGACCTTTGTACAGGCGGCATAGAGGTACCCCTTTGTGACACTTGGTAAAAACAATGCATTGTGATGATCCGGTAGTCCAAGCTAATTAGGACAAGGTGCGGGCACTATTGGTACACTATGCATGAGGCTTGCAACTTATAAGATATAATTTACATGATGCATATGCTTTATTACTACCGTTGACAAAATTGTTTCATGTTTTCAAAATCAAAGCTCTAGCACAAATATAGCAATCGATGCTTTTCCTCTATGGAGGACCATTCTTTTACTTTCGATGTTGAGTCAGTTCACCTATTTCTCTCCACCTCAAGAAGCAAACACTTGTGTGAACTGTGCATTGATTCCTACATACTTGCTTATTGCATTTATTATATTACTCTATGTTGACAATATCCATGAGATATACATGTTACAAGTTGAAAGCAACCGCTGAAACTTAATCTTCTTTTGTGTTGCTTCAATATCTCTACTTTGAATTATTGCTTTATGAGTTAACTCTTATGCAAGACTTATTGATGTTTGTCTTGAAGTGCTATTCATGAAAAGTCTTTGCTATATGATTCACTTGTTTACTCATGTCATATACATTGTTTTGATCGCTGCATTCACTACATATGCTTTACAAATAGTATGATCAAGATTATGATGGCATGTCACTCCAGAAATTATACGTGTTATCGTTTTACCCGCTCGGGACGAGCAGAACTAAGCTTGGGGATGCTGATACGTCTCCGACGTATCGATAATTTCTTATGTTCCATGCCACATTATTGATGTTATCTACATGTTTTATGCACACTTTATGTCATATTCGTGCATTTTCTGGAACTAACCTATTAACAAGATGCCGAAGTGCCAGTTGCTGTTTTTTGCTGTTTTTGGTTTCAGAAATCCTAGTAAGGAAATATTCTCGGAATTGGACGAAATCAAAGCCCAGGGGCCTATTTTCTCACGAAGCTTCCAGAAGGCCGAAGGAGAGACGAAGAGGGGCCACGGAGGGGCCACACCATAGGGCGGCGCGGCCCCCCCCTTGGCCGCGCCGGCCTGTAGTGTGGGGCCCCCGTGCCGCCTCTTGACCTGCCCTTCCGCCTATAAAAAGTCTCCGTGACGAAACCCCCGCACCGAGAGCCACGATACGGAAAACCTTCCGGAGACGCCGCCGCCGCCGATCCCATCTCGGGGATCCAGAGATCGCCTCCGGCACCCTGCCGGAGAGGGGAATCATCTCCCGGAGGACTCTACGCCGCCATGGTCGCCTCCGGTGTGATGTGTGAGTAGTCTACCCCTGGACTATGGGTCCATAGCAGTAGCTAGATGGTTGTCTTCTCCCCATTGTGCTATCATTGTCGGATCTTGTGAGCTGCCTAACATGATCAAGATCATCTATCTGTAATTCTATATGTTGCGTTTGTTGGGATCCGATGAATAGAGAATACTTGTTATGTTGATTATCAAAGTTATATCTACGTGTTGTTTATGATCTTGCATGCTTTCCGTTACTAGTAGATGCTCTGGCCAAGTAGATGCTTGTAACTCCAAGAGGGAGTACTTATGCTCGATAGTGGGTTCATGCCTGCATTGACACCTGGGACAAAGGATGAAAGTTCTAAGGTTGTGTTGTGCTGTTGCCACTAGGGATAAAACATTAGTGCTATGTTCAAGGATGTAGTCACTAGTTACATTACGCGCCATACTTAATGCAATTGTCTGTTGTTAGCAACTTAATACTGGAGGGGGTTCGGATGATAACCTGAAGGTGGACTTTTTAGGCATAGATGCAGTTGGATGACGGTCTATGTACTTTGTCGTAATGCCCAATTAAATCTCACTATACTCATCATGATATGTATGTGCATGGTCATGCTCTCTTTATTTGTCAATTGCCCAACTGTAATTTGTTCACCCAACATGCTGTTCATCTTATGGGAGAGACACCTCTAGTGAACTGTGGACCCCGGTCCAATTCTCTTTACTGAAATACAATCTACTGCAATACTTGTTCTACTGTTTTCTGCAAACAATCATCTTCCACACAATACGGTTAATCCTTTGTTACAGCAAGCCGGTGAGATTGACAACCTCACTGTTTCGTTGGGGCAAAGTACTTTGGTTGTGTTGTGCAGGTTCCACGTTGGCGCCGGAATCCCTGGTGTTGCGCCGCACTACATCTCGCCGCCATCAACCTTCAACGTGCTTCTTGACTCCTACTGGTTCGATAAACCTTGGTTTCTTACTGAGGGAAACTTGCTGCTGTACGCATCACACCTTCCACTTGGGGTTCCCAACGAGCGTGTGCTTTACGCGTCATCAACGACGTTCAGGTAAACTTTGCCAAGAGAGTACGCCGGTGAAGTGGGGAGGATCCCATGAAAGCGGGTGTCTGATTCTTCTAGCATTCTCATGGTGGTCCCCATACTCTTAATTGTGTCAAGGAATATCAGATTGAGTCCACTTCCACCATCCATGAAGACTTTGCTCATCTTGAATCCTCCGACCTGCGCCTCCACTACTAGGGCAGCGTGTCCTGGTTTTGGTATAGTCATCGGGTGATCCGCTCGGCTGAACGTGATGTTCTGAGACGACCACTCGACATACTCAGGGATGTTCGCCATGATGCTTTCTGCTAGGTTGATTTCTCGAGTGAGCTTCTTCATTTCTCTTCTTGAAACACTTGTCCTGTGGATCATACTCATCTGCCCACGTGGTGGTGGAAATGCCTCGTTGGGTTGATGAGGTTGAGCCTGCTGGACCTGATGTTGCGGTGGAGGTGGTGGTGGTGGTGGCGGTAGCTATTGCTGGCCTGCCTGCTGGATGAGTTTGTGCATGTCAATGAACTGCCGACAGTCCCTGAGCAGGTGGCTTGACTTCGTTTTGCCGTCCTTGGAATCGGTATACGAGTGCAAGTAACAGGGAGCATTGATCTGCTCAGTGATGTCTACGGGTGCTTCTATTCTTGTAGACAGTGTTGGGCCTCCAAGAGCAAAGGTTTGTAGAACAGCAGCAAGTTTCCCTTAAGTGGATCACCCAAGGTTTATCGATCTCAGGGAGGAAGAGGTCAAAGATATCCCTCTCAAGCAACCCTGCAACCACAAAGCAAGAAGTCTCTTGTGTCCCCAACACACCTAATACACTTGTCAGATGTATAGGTGCACTAGTTCGGCGAAGAGATAGTGAGATGCAAGTAATATGGATGTATATGAGTGGTAATAGCAATCTGAATAAAATATGGCAGCGAGTAAACATGCAACAAAACAGTAAACAAACGGAGATTCGATGCTTGGAAGCAAGGCCTAAGGATCCTGCTTTCACTAGTGGACACTCTCAACAATGATCACATAATAGGACTACTCTACACCCTCTTGTTGGATGATGAACACCACTAACTGTGTAGGATTACACGAACCCTCAATGCCGGAGTTAACAAGCTCCACAATATTCAATGTTCATATTTAAATAACCTTAGAGTGTAAGATAGATCGACACAATTACACCGAGAACTAACATAGCATGCACACTGTCACCATCACACTATGAAGGAGGCATAGATCACATCAATACTATCATAGCAATAGTTAACTTCATAATCTATGAAAGATTACAATCATACCCCACGCCAAGTACTACACGATGCACACACTATCACCATTACACCGTGCAGGAGGAATAGACTACTTTAATAACATCACTAGAGTAGCACATAGATGATATTCAACTAGATCACAAAGAGAGAGAGATGAACCACATAGCTACAGCGTAGCCCTCAGCCCCGGGGGTGAATTACTCCCTCCTCATCATGGAGACAGCGATGGCGGTGAAGATAGCGGTGGAGACGGCGGTGGAGATGACTCCGGGGGCAATTCCCCGTCCCGGCAGGGTGCCAGAACAGAGACTTCTGTCCCCCGAATTGGAGTTTCGCGATGGCGGCGGCTCTGGATGGTTTTCTCTGGTTTCGTCCAACGGGGCCGAGGATTTAGGTCAGGGACGACTAAATAGGCGAAGAGGCGGAGTCGGAGGGACCACGGGGGGCCCACACACTAGGGGGGCGCCCCCCCTTGGCCGCGCCGCCCTGTGGGGTGGGGCCCCCTGGCTCCCCTCTGGCCCTTCTTCGGTGCTCTGGAAGCTTTCGGGAATTTTAAGATCTTCTGTGTTGATTTCGTCCGATTCCGAGAATATTTCCTTACTAGGATTTCTGAAACCAAAAACAGCAGAAAACAGCAACTGGCCCTTTGGCATCTCGTCAATAGGTTAGTTCCGGAAAATGCATAAATATGACATAAAGTATGCACAAAACATGTAGATATCATCAATAATGTGGCATGGAACATAAGAAATTATCGATACGTTGGAGACGTATCAGCATCCCCAAGCTTAGTTTCTGCTCGTCCAGAAGCGAGTAAACGATAACAAAGATAATTTCTGGAGTGACATGCCATCATAACCTTGATCATACTATTGTAAGCACATGTAATGAATGCAGCGATCAAAACAATGGTAATGACATGAGTAAACAAATGAATCATATAGCAAAGACTTTTCATGAATAGTACTTCAAGACAAGCATCAATAAGTCTTGCATAAGAGTTAACTCATAAAGCAATAATTCAAAGTAAAGGTATCGAAGCAACACAAAGGAAGATTAAGTTTCAGCGGTTGCTTTCAACTTGTAACATGTATATCTCATGGATATTGTCAACATTAAGTAATATAATAAGTGCAATATGCAAGTATGTAGGAATCAATGCACAGTTCACACAAGTGCTTGCTTCTTGAGATGGAGAGAAATAGGTGAACTGACTCAACATAAAAGTAAAAGAATGGCCCTTCGCAGAGGGAAGCATCGATTGCTATATTTGTGCTAGAGCTTTGATTTTGAAAACATCAAGAGAGTATAAAAGTAAAGTTTTGAGAGGTGTTTGTTGTTGTCAACGAATGGTAGTGGGCATTCTAACCCCCTTGCCAGACAAACCTTCAAAGAGCGGCTCCCATTTTATTTTTATTTTTGGGTGGCACTCCTTCCAACCTTTGCTTTCACAAACCATGGCTAACCGAATCCTCGGGTGCCTGCCAACAATCTCATACCATGAAAGAGTGCCTTTTTATTTTAGTTTTATTATGATGACACTCCTCCCCACCTTTGCTTTCTCAAGCCATGGCTAACCGAATCCTTCGGGTGCCGTCCAACAATCACATACCATGGAGGAGTGTCTATTTTTGTAATATTATGAAGGTTCATTAATTTGGGACTGGGAATCCCATTGCCAGCTCTTTTTGCAAAATTATTGGATAAGCGGATGAAGCCACTAGTCCATTGGTGAAAGTTGCCCAACAAGATTGAAAGATAAACACCACATACTTCCTCATGAGCTATAAAACATTGACACAAATCAGAGGTAATAAATTTTGAATTGTTTAAAGGTAGCACTCAAGCAATTTACTTTGGAATGGCGGAGAAATACCATGTAGTAGGTAGGTATGGTGGACACAAATGGCATAGTGGTTGGCTCAAGGATTTTGGATGCATGAGAATTATTCCCTCTCGATACAAGGCTTAGGCTAGCAAGGTTATTTGAAACAAACACAAGTATGAAGCAGTGCAGCAAAACTCACATAAAAGACATATTGTAAACATTATAAGACTCTACACCGTCTTCCTTGTTGTTCAAACTCTTACTAGGAATTATCTAGACCTTAGAGAGACCAATTATGCAAACCAAATTTTAGCAAGCTCTATGTACTTCTTCATTAATAGGTGCAAAGTATATGATGCAAGAGCTTAAACATGAGCACAACAATTGCCAAGTATCAAATTATTCAAGACATCATACCAATTACTACATGTAGCATTTCCCGTTTCCAACCATATAACAATTTAACGAAGCAGTTTCAACCTTCGCCATGAAAATTAAAAGCTAAGAACACATGTGTTCATATGAACCAGAGGAGCGTGTCTCTCTCCCACACAAGCATTTATTCAAACAAAACAAAAATGAAAACAAAAGCACACAGACGCTCCAAGTAAAGTACATAAGATGTGACCGAATAAAAATATAGTTTCAAGAGAAGGAACCTGATAATTTGTCGATGAAGAAGGGGATGCCTTGGGCATCCCCAAGCTTAGATGCTTGAGTCTTCTTGAAATATGCAGGGATGAACCACCGGGGCATCCCCAAGCTTAGAGCTTTCACTCTTCTTGATCACATTGTATCATCCTCCTCTCTTGACCCTTGAAAACTTCCTCCACACCAAACTCGAAACAACTCATTAGAGGGTTAGTGCATAATCAAAAATTCACATGTTCAGAGGTGACACAATCATTCTTAACACTTCTGGACATTGCTTAAAGCTACTGGAAGTCAATGGAACAAAGAAATCCATCCCACATAGCAAAAGAGGCAATGCGAAATAAAAGGCAGAATCTGTCAAAACAGAACAGTCCGTAAAGACGAATTTTATTGAGGAACCAGACTTGCTCAAATGAAAATGCTCAAATTGAATGAAAGTTGCGTACATATCTGAGGATCACTCACGTAAATTTTCATTATTTTCTGAGTTACCTACAGAGAATTAGGCCCAGATTCGTGATAGCAAGAAATCTGTTTCTGCGCAGTAATCCAAATCTAGTATGAACCTTACTATCAAAGACTTTACTTGGCACAACAATGCAACAAAACTAAGATAAGGAGAGGTTACTACAGTAGTAACAACTTCCAAGACACAAATAAAAAACAAAATTGCTGTAGTAAAATAAACACATGGGTTATCTCCCAAGAAGTGCTTTCTTTATAGCCATTAAGATGGGCTCAGTAATTTCAATGATGCACTCGCAAGAAATAGTATTTGAAGCAAAAGAGAGCATCAAGAGGCAAATTCAAAACACATTTAAGTCTAACCCACTTCCTATGCAAAGGAATCTTGTACACAAATGAATTCATGAAGAACAAAGTGACAAGCATAAGAGGATAAAACACGAGTAACTTAGGGGAAACTCAATATTATTAAGATGCATATAACCATGTTTCCCTCTCTCATAATAACTTTCAGTAGCATCATTGATGAAATCCACAATATACCCATCACTTAAAACATTCTTATCATGGTTCATATGCATAGAAGTATCATTAATTTTGGCATAAGAAGAGTTCTTCTCATTAATAGTAATTGGAGCAAGATTATTATCAAGAATTTGAACATGGTAAACAAGTTGCATATTAAGGGAATTGTTTTTGGTAATCCAATCATAACTATGACAAGTTTCATAAGGATAGTTATAACTTATATCATAGCATTCTTTATAATAATCATCAAAGGTCGGAGGCACAGTGTCATCATAAGAAATAGAATAGTTATCTTTCACAGTCAGTTTATCTGTGACCATACCATCATTGTTATTAGAAGGAGATGTATCAAACACATAATGATCAGTAGCAAAAGGATTTTCAAACACCTCTTCCTGAAGCTTAGAGCTTTCTATATCATTATGGGAGGAAGCACGGATAGCACTGATACTATGGCAATTATTATCATCATCATTTTCAGAATTAGTTTCCCAGAGATTTGCAATATCAAAAGTAGTGTGCTCATTCAAATCATGATCACTAATATATGTAAAGGGCATAGGAAGATCATTGTATTCAGATTCATTATCATAATAATCATTAGGAGCAACATACTTGCGGTTACCTAGCGTTATCTCATTCACGCGGGGATATGTCGTTACCTCTTTCTCTTTATTCTCCTTCTTCTTCTTCGTTCCCTTTTTCTTCTTCTTCTTCTTCTTCTTCTTCTTCTTCTTCTTCTTCTTCTTCTTCTCTTCCTTCTCCTCATTCCCTTCTTTAGGAGGAAGAGGCTTGAAGGGTGGCTTGTTCGCATAACCTGATTGACTTTCAGAAACAATAGAAGAAACTTGGGAGGATTCCTCCTTTTCATTAATTAGTTCAAAACACACAGCGGTCCTATCATATTTTGGCAAGGTGTCATCTCCTAAAATATTTTGTATGTAAGTATTTGTATGGCTATTATCAATGCAATAAGAAAAACACCCATGCAAGACATCATCAATGTCAAGATCACTCATATGTAACAAAGAGATTTTTCTTGAGAGCTCTTCACACCACAAAAATAAAGTAAGTTCATCATGCTGATTAGGAGTAATTTCATCATCACAATACCAATTTGTAGCACTCATGGGGTTCAAATTATAATTGGAGGAGCATTGAAAATTAAAATGACCCACTCCATGGCAAAGTTCACAAATAAAAGGATAGAGGGCACACACTTTTTTACCAAGATCATCTAGAGCCCTAAACCACTTTCTAGTTTTTTCATTAATATGATGGATACAATATTCATCTTTGATTTGATTAATTCCACAAGGTCTATGCATTCCACAAAAATTAACATGCTTATAGGAAATAGCATTCTTAGGAGTTTGAACATGCTTATTGCAATCATTAACAACAATTTCATTCATCATGCAAGCCTCTTTAAAAGGTTCATGATACTTATCAAAATTCTTCTTAGGCAATTCAAAATGAGAAGCAAAGGCTTTATAAAGATTTGCAGCAACTTGAGAGTCAAGACCATAAGTAGCACTCATATCTAGAAATTTATCAGTATCCATAAAAGCTTCAATGCATTCATAATCATAATTTATACCTGACTCTTCACCTTTGTTGTTCTCCCATCCTTCAGCGTTCTCCTCAATCCGATCAAGAAGATCCCACCTAGCTTCAACCTCCTTGCTTGTGAAAGATCCCTCCGAACAGGCATCTAGATAGTCCTTGTGATGTCCTGAAAGCCTCGCATAAAAATTGTTAACAATAACATTACGGGGGAGCTCATGAATGGGACATTTGAGCATTAGTGACTTCAATCTCCCCCACGCTTGAGAAATACTCTCTCCATCACGAGGATAAAAGTTATAAATATAATTCCTATCAATATGCACTTCATAAGGAGGATAAAATTTAGAGTAAAAGAGAGATACAATTTCCTCCCAACCAAGAGAATGACTATTCTTCAACAATTTATACCAATGCGCCGCTTTACCAGACAGCGAAACAGAGAATAGCTTCTTCCTCACTTCATCCATAGAGATACCTGCACACTTGAATAACCCGCATAATTCATGCAGAAATAGTAAATGATCTCCAGGATGGACAGTTCCATCCCCTTCATAGCGGTTATCAATAACACTGTAACACCCCATTTTTCAAAACCTGCATATTTCTTCAAGTTAAAAATTTGAGCCAACAAATTTTTTTATTTAACACTTGTGATTGAGTGTAGGTTAGAATTCTTGCTTGGGTTAACTCAAATATTTTTCTTGGTGTGTTATGTGTGTCACCCCACCTTTAGGTTAATTTATACACCACTCTCTAAATTTTTAGGGTTTGATCTACTTATTTAAATGGCACCACCTCTAATGCACTATGCCCCTCAAAAACCCTAACCCTAGGGTGGTAAGCATCACCTTGGATGGGAAGAACACTCTACCCTCTTCTCTACACCACCACCAATTCACCTAGGGTTGCACCATCAACACCATCATCACCTTTTTATTGTCATTTTATGTTTTCACATTTGTGCACATGATTTCTTGTCACACTTGGGCACATTGCACAGGGCATGGCCTCTCTCTTTTTCTCCCCTGCCCCTTTCTCTTCTCTCTCTTTTCTCTCTTGGGTTTTGGCCGAGAGACAAGAGGGGAAACCTCCCCCTCTCTTTTTCTTTCTCCCTTCCCTCTCTTTTTCTTCTCTGGTTTGGGCCGTGGCCGACGCCACCACTCCCTCTCTCTACCCTGGCCCAACCCTGGCCCTCTCTCTTTCTCTCTTTCTCTCTTCTCTGGCCCAAACCCCACCAGCACCCCCTCTCCCGCGCCAAACCCTAGCCCTAAACGCACGCGCGCGCCACGCTGGCAGGAGACATGATGGCGTCGCCTCGCACGATGCGCCATCAGCCTCGACTGCCCTCCCACCGCCTCGGCTCCCTCCCATCGCTGACGCCACCAGGGCGACGTCACCGTGGGGCCAGCTGGTGACGCCAACCCTTGCGCGCCCGTTGGCCATCGCCACCGCCCATGCCACTACCGCTCCTCCGCCTGCCTATAAAACCCGCCCAAACGCCACCCTCTCCCTTCAGCTCCCACCTCCACAGCGCCGTTAGGCTGCCCCACTCCACCCCTGGCCGCTCGAGCTGCCGCTCGAGCCGCTGCCACCACTGCCCGATGCCATCCCACCGTGGTCACCGCGAGGGTGACACGCAGGTGGTCACCGCCGCGACGCCACCGACGCTCCTCTCCTCACTCTCTCAACACCAGCACCCTCTCCTGCTTATCCTAACCCTGCTCCCCTACCTCCGAGGCGCAGATCGGTGGCAGAACGACGACACTGACGACGAGCCAACGCCGCCCGTGCTGCCGTTGACGTCGCCAGAGGAGGAGCAGACGCCCCTGGACGCCGCCCGTGCACGAACCCGACGCACGCCTACGCCACCACACCACCTGCACCGATCCACGCCATCGCCAGCCGCCGGTAAGCCCCTGGCTGTCCCTTTCTTCCTCCGCGCTAGCGAGCGCCTCAGACGTCGCGCACGCGCCAGATCTGGGCCGTCGGATCCAGATCGGGCGGGCGCATGGCGCATGCACGGCCACGTCGGCGTGCATGGCCACGTCGACCTGCTTGGCCCGCCACGGGCCCTGGCCTTTTTCTCTTTCTCTTTTTTTTCACTGGCCACCGGAGAGCCCCACTGGGCCGGCCCATCTGCACAGCACATGCACGGCCCAGGGCGTTCCCGCCCATTTCATTAATTTGAAAAATTGATAAATAGAAACTAAAAATGAAAACTAACCAGTGTACTGTTTTGCTTATAAAAGTAAATTGGTAACTCGGATTGAGGTGATTCCAATTGCATTGGAACCGGTATAGAATTACCTTTCAGATGCCACTGGCCTTGTATTTTTAGGATGTTTGTGCGATTTTTAGTAAATGAAACATGATCTCTGTTTCTGGTTAGTAAATTGGACCTTAAAAATTGAAAAATAAATATTTTTGAATGATTCCAAGTGGGTTAGTCTTATTTTGTTACTGTGCATCCAGGAAAAATACCAGTAGCCTCTGTTAGTAATTTTTCATCTCTGGTTATAAGTGCATGTGTGTCACATAAAATGATAGGTCTATAGTTTGATGTTTATATTTAAACCTTGATACTTCTTGTTTATAAAAATGGCCAAACCATGTTTTGTTACTGTCAAACAACTCCCCTGCATATTTTCCCTTTTCATTTATTTATTCTTGTTTCTTGAACTATGTGTTGATTGTATGCATCGTTTACTTTTGCGACGCTAGATACAAACGAGGGAGAAGTGGAAGGGGAGGACTTTGGTGAAGAATTTGAGGAGGACCAGGGACAAGCCAACCAAGGCAAGCCATCTTTGAACTCTGAATGATGTGGGTTGGGTGTCATTTGTTGATATCCCTAAGCATCTTACCTATTTTATGTGATGATCTCTCTATGTTGGTCTATGTATGGATGTAATAGGAGTAGTTCCTTGTGGTGATCTTCCATCTTGGTTCACACGTGAAGGGATGCATGGTGTTACTGCCGTGCTACTCCCTTGGGTCTTCTTGAGTGCTCAACATGAGCATGTACTATTACAAATTAGATTTTTACACCACACCCCGTTTTGTTGAGCAGAGGTACCAAAGTCATGATGCTTGGTGTAATTCTCATATTGAGAGAAGTATGCCGTGTGTCCTCTGATTGTTAAAAGAGTGATACACCTACCCCACCCAAGATGTATAATAGCACCACCAAATCTGAAAGTTGATACACCCTATATTATCGTCTTACATGCATACCTTATGCAAGTGAGAGCCACCTTTTGCCACTCACATATGCTCTCATGGTATGATGACCTTCATCTCGGCCATGGTGTTGTAGTAGTTCCTTCTCATGAGACTATAGGATGGGAACCCCTCAAGGTTTACCTTGTTGTAAATGTTTATAAAAACCTTGGGTGAGTTAACCCAAGTGTATGGCTTATGAAAACAAAAGATCTTGATAAAGGTGTTTGGGAAAGTGGTGTATGGTGGTTGGTTGAGCAACCGAGGTGTTGGGGGAAAAAGAAGTGTTTTCTAAAAAGGGGCACTGCGTATATGTGTACACCAGCCCAACTTCATTCGCGCAACCACATTATCCAATATGGGCACGGGCTTAGTTCGTAGTCTGTTGAAATTGGCATGAGCACCCTTCACAACTTTCTAGGGAGGGTCCCGATGACCTCCAACGCCGGGTTGCGCTCTGGAGGAGGCAATACACTGTCTTAACTGATAGCCGAACGATTACTGAGGGTCTTCTGTCGTGGCGCCGGAGATACGCTCAAATGGAGGTATGCTGCCGGGGTGCCGGGAAGGGGTAAGCCCGCAGGGAAGGACTTGTGCCAATGGAGACGGGCGAAAGACTATGACTGGTTATCCGAGTCTCGCATACTTTCGTATGACGATCCGGGGATGATCCCGGCGGATTTATCAGTTCTTGTGGGGAAAGTGCGCAAACTCTGCAGAGTTAAATCTATTCGAATAGCCGCGTCCGCGGTCATGGACGGGTTGCAATGGTCTACCTTTACCGGGGCTTGTGTTTTGATTTGAGCAAATGTCTTGAAAAGAAAGTGTTGTGTGGATGTGTACCGATGAGGTACGGAAAAAGGGCGTGTGTTGACCATATGGAGATGGTCGTGGAAAATGGATACTAAGCGGGGAACCCTTTCCTAGACGGTTCTCGAAGAGGAACTCTTCTTTAACAAAGATATAGAGATGCCATAGGATTTCCCTCGCATATTCATCAATTGAGATGAAAGATTGCAACTCTTCTTTAACAAAGATATAGAGATGCCATAGGATTTCCCTCGCATATTCATCAATTGAGATGAAAGATTGCAACTCTTCTTTAACAAAGATATAGAGATGCCATAGGATTTCCCTCGCATATTCATCAATTGAGATGAAAGATTGCAACTCTTCTTTAACAAAGATATAGAGATGCCATAGGATTTCCCTCGCATATTCATCAATTGAGATGAAAGATTGCAACTCTTCTTTAACCAAGATATAGAGATGCCATAGGATTTCCCTCGCATATTCATCAATTGAGATGAAAGAATGCAACTCTTCTTTAACAAAGGTATAGAGATGTCATAGGAAAATCATAGTGTTCCCTTCACATGAGGAGTTGGGATGCTATGTAAGCAATTATGGTTGGAATATGCTATATCCACAAGAGAAACTATTTCTCTTCCACATGCTATATCCACAAGAGAAACTAGACTTACTCCCTTGTCTCCTTTAGTTAGATTTTGTTGCACCCCTCTTATGATGGTTTGCAAGTACAATTCCAAATGTACTTACGGCTTTGTCCCTGGCTATTAACTTGGCCAGACTATGAGGAGGACTATGAAGACGATGGAGGATATCATGACGACTATGCGACCTAGGACGCTCTCCGAGTCAGACGCCTGTAGGATCTAAGGCATGACTTGGGCCCGACGACGTTGATGTGTATCCGCTGATGTGTTTTGTGAACTTGCCCGTTGAGGCATTTATGTAAGCCTGGGTCATGTGACCCCGCTTTGTAAGACTTATTTATTCAGTACTGTAATGGATGATGTAATTCTGGATATTCAGTTCGGTTATGTGCTCACGGTGCACTGATCATGGGATCGTGAGTGAATGCATAACAGGGTATTTCGGACAGTTAGTCCGGGGTCCCCACAGAGCTGGTATCAGAGCCATCCTGACCTTAGGAAGCCCTAGTTAGCATGGACGCAAAGTTAGTACCAAACTATTTTCTATATCAAAAACGAGATGACTATTTGCTGAAATAATGCCTAGTCTCTCCCCTAATTTCTTTTAGATTAAATATTACTTGCATTAATCTTAAATGTTTTACATTATGTACTTAAAATTTTGCACACTTTGATCATGATGCTAATCATGAACTTAATTTTTTTGTGTAGATGGATCCACCGATGTTCACTTAGAGCATCCAGCTTGGCTTCAAGAAGCCCCCCTACCTGTTTGAGACCGCCCTCGTCGAGGTGTCGCAGGCCGTTGGACGCCTGGCACCCGAAGTGAAGGGTGGGCAGATGGAAAGCACCAAGGACGGCGAGATGTCCTGGATGGTGGTATGCACACTTCGCGGCTCTCATGTGAAGCAGCTTGAGGAGATTGAGGTCCAGGTCTTTGACCGCACATGGGAGGATGGACTTGTGAGGGTGCTCCAAGCAGCCCTCTCCCGCCTTGTCTTCCACCACCGTGTCGAGTTGGAGGCCATGGGACTTCCTCACGCCTTCTTGGGACGCCGCAATGAGGAGGGGATTCCCACTATGATCCCCTACTATTGCCCCCTTGGGCGCCAAGTGTGCCAGTTGGAGAACTTGCTGTTCAAGACTCAGCTCAGCCTTGACTCCAACAGGATGGAGAATGAGGTGTTGAAGCATGAGATGGAGGGCCTCAAGATGGATCTGAAGTTGGCCAAGCTCAAGCATCGCCGCCAACAGAAGAAGACCCTCCGTACTCGCGAGTCCAACTACATGCTTAAAGTCAAGGTTATGCACCTCAAGGCCGCCCTCCGCGATGCCGAGGACAAGCTGGAGAACACTTAGGACGACGGCGAAGATATCCGCAAGGAGCACACCGCTCTTATTAGCGACGATGAGGACTACATGGAGGAGGAAGGACTTGATGGGCTTGACGACGAGGATGAAGATGACCGCGCCTTCATCAACGATGCGGCCAAAGAACCCGCACCACTTCGCACCGTGGAGGCTACTACGGAGGATGAGGAGGATCCCGAGGAGCCTCCGTTTGATGGCCCTTCCGCGCCACTTGATGACTTCTAGGCGTGCACTCGCGACTTGTTTTATGTTAGGATGTCCCTTATGTATGGCGTACTTTGAATTGGTCCATGTGTGACCTTTATGGATGTGAACTTGATGCTTTTGGGTAGAACCAACGATGATGTTTGATTGTTGCTATTCGTGTTACTATGATTTGCCACTCTTTTTCCAAATTTCTTTTCTTATGCATGCATGTTCCTTCCCCTTGGCAAAGTACTTGAACTTCGAACATCCCTCTTTCTCGTCATCTTATGACCATGGCTATCCTTTTTACCTCCCCAGATGGTTGAGACTCGTCATGGAGGTTCCACCTCCGGAAACCCACCATCACCACCTCCGGATCCCAACATGGCCCAAATCCTGCGCCTCTTGATGGAGGATCGCCAGCGTGCCCGCCAGGAGAGTGAAGCTAACATTGCCGCGCTTCGGCAAATCGCTCAAGCCGCCGCGGGAAACCGCAACAATGAAGAAGGAGAAGGACACGGCAAAGAAGCGCCAAGGTCACGCCTTCGGGATTTCCAGAACACCAACCCACCCGTGTTCTCCAAGTGTACCGCTCCTCTTGACGCAGACGATTGGCTCCGCACCATTGAAAACAACTTGGAAGTCGCTGCCGTGGGAGACAACGAGAAAGTTCTCCTCGCCACCCACTTTCTCGCTGGACCTGCACGCGCATGGTGGGAGAACGTCAAGGCCATGCAAGCTCCTGAACATGTCATAAACTGGGAGGAGTTCACCGCCAAGTTCCGCAAAGCTCACATTCCTACGGGATTAATCAAGATGAAGCGGGATGAATTCTTCAATCTGAAGCAGAACAACTCCAATGTGGTGGACTACCTTGACAAGTTTAATACCTTAGCAAGGTACGCCCCTCAAGACACGGACACCGATGAGAAGAAGCGCGACCGTTTCATGAATGGCCTGCATGAGGAGATTCAGAGTATTCTTGTGGCTGTACCCTACCCTGACTTGGAGGCGCTAGTGGATGCCGCCATTATGGTGGAGTCGAAGCGCAAAGCTGCCATTGAGACCAGAAAGCGCAAGATGCTGCAGTAACAGGGTGGGCCCAGCAACCCCAAGTACCGCAGTCTGCCCCCATCAAGACCCGCCAACCCACCCCAGAGGAACCCTTCGCCAACCCCAGCTTATCGCTCCAACAATTATGCCCCCAATCGTTCAGCTCCGCAGCACCGTTCTGGAGGATTCAATACCAACCCTCGCCCCAATCCGCCAGCTCGCCCTCAAGGCGATGGATGCTTCGCTTGCGGGAAGCCTGGACACTTCTCTCGTGAGTGCCCTACCAAGATGAGGACTCCCCAACGCGCCAACACGCCAAGACCCAATCAGGCTCAAGCTAGGACGGCGTCAGGAAAGAAGCCGGTTATCAAGAAGCAGGCCAACGCCGCCCATGGACACCTGAACCACGCCAGCGCTGAAGAAGCTGAGGAGACTCCGGACATTGTGATGGGTACGTTCCTTGTCAACTCCACCCCCACCCGAGTTCTCTTTGATTCCGGAGCATCTCATTCTTTCGTTACCGAACCTTTCGTTAAGAAAAGTGGGTTAAAACCAACCATCATGAAACGCCTCATGCTAGTACAAATTCCTGGATCCACTGCTAAAACCCGCTTATCTTGCAAACAAGTTCCCATTATCATACAAAGAGTACCTTTCCAAGCAGAACTCATAGTCCTAGGAGCCCAAGGCTTAGAAGTAATTCTTGGTATGGACTGGATGACTAAGTACAAGGGACACATTGACTGCGTCCAAAAATCTATTACCCTAACCAATGATCAAGGCCTACCAGTAAAATACACCGCCACCATACACTCATCCAAAGCCTTCTGTAAGAAAAGCATCTCTGGACCCGTTCTCGAACAAGTACCTGTAGTCTGTGAGTACCCTGATGCTTTTCCGGAAGAATTGCCCGGTATGCCCCCTGACCGAGACATTGAGTTCATCATAGAACTACTCCCAGGAACTGCCCCCATAGCCCAGAGACCTTACCGTATGAACCCCCAAGAATTGATCGAGTTGAAGCGACAGTTGGATGATCTGTTGGCCAAAGGTCTGATCAGGCCAAGTGCATCACCATGGGGATCGCCTGTGATCTTCGTGGACAAGAGAGACGGAACCATTCGCTTGTGTGTGGACTATCGAAGACTTAATGAAGTAACCATTAAAAATAAGTACCCTCTGCACAAGATCGATGATTTATTCGATCAGATGAACAGAGCAAAGGTTTTCTCCAAAATCGACCTTCGCACCGGGTACCACCAACTCAAAGTAAGAGAATCCGACATTCCCAAGAATGCTTTCACCACCCTTTACGGACTGTATGAGTACACCGTAATGTCCTTTGGACTCACCAATGCCCCTGCCTACTTCATGAACCTCATGAACAAGGTCTTCATGGAATACCTAGACAAATTTGTGGTAGTGTTCATCGATGATATCTTGGTCTACTCCAAAACTGAGGAAGAACATGAAGAGCATCTGCGACTAGTCTTGGGTACCCTTCGGCAACACCAACTGTATGCAAAGTTCAGTAAGTGTCAGTTCTGGCTCAAGGAAGTTGGATTTCTGGGCCACGTCTTATCTGCCGGAGGACTCTCTGTTGACCCCTCTCTGATCAAGTCTATTGTGGACCGACAACCCCCTAAGAATGTTACAGAAGTGAGGTCTTTCCTCGGATTGGCGGGATATTACCGTAAGTTCGTTGAAGGATTCTCAAGCATCGCCAAGCCAATGACCCTTCTGCTTAAAAAGGGTAAGAAGTTTGAATGGACGGAAAAATGTGAAGAGAGTTTTCAAGAACTAAAAAGGCGACTTGTATCAGCCCCCATCTTGACCATGCCCGACGTCACCAAGGACTTTGTGATCTATTGTGATGCTTCCAAAATTGGTCTTGGAAGTGTCTTATTGCAAGAAGGAAAAGTAATCTCTTATCTCTCTCGACAGCTGAAACCCCACGAAGCCAATTACCCCACCCATGACCTGGAATTAGCAGCCGTAGTTCACGCTCTCAAGACTTGGCGTCACTACCTCATCGGAAATAGGTGTGATATTTACACCGATCACAAAAGCCTTAAGTATATCTTCACCCAGAGAGAGTTGAACATGCGACAGAGGAGATGGATTGAGCTCATCAAGGACTATGATCTAAGTATCCATTACCACCCAGGAAAAGCTAATGTAGTTGCCGACGCCCTCAGCAGAGAACCTTGTTCCCTTAACTTTCGTTTGAAAGTCGACCAACCCATGCTTTACCAAGAATTCGAGGAATTCGGATTAGAATTGGTTAGCCATGGATTCCTTGCTGCCATGGAAGCCAAACCCACCCTTAGAGATCAGATCAAGGAAGCCCAAGTTGGGCATAAAAGTATTGAAGGGATCAAACGCCGCATGGGCAGGAAAAAACTAGAAGGATTTTCGATAGACCCCAACGGAGTACTGTGGTACAATGGACGCCTCTGCGTACCCAATATCCCTGATTTGAAGAACCTTATAATGGAGGAGGCCCATAATACTTCTTACTCTATTCACCCTGGAGGATCTAAGATGTACCAAGATCTAAAAGACACCTTTTGGTGGCATGGAATGAAGCGGGACATTGCCTTCTTTATCGCCCGATGTGATGTCTGCCAGAAAGTTAAAGCTAAGCACCAACGCCCTGCCGGGTTATTGCAACCCTTGAAGATGCCCCTATGGAAATGGGAAGAACTGGGTATGGACTTTATCACCGGACTTCCCAGATCTAACCGTGGACATGATTCCATCTGGGTGATAGTTGATCGTCTCACTAAAGTCGCTCATTTTCTGCCTGTCAAGACCACCGATCGCGGGAGAGCGTTAGCCGATCTCTACATCTCCCGTATAGTTAGCCTTCACGGCGTTCCCAAGGTTATCGTGTTAGATCGAGGCACCCAGTTCACTTCTCGTTTCTGGCACAAGCTTCACGAGGCTATGGGCACCAAGTTATCATTTAGTACCGCCTATCATCCCCAAACCGGAGGACAGACCGAAAGGGTAAATCAAATCCTGGAGGACATGCTTCGAGCTTGCGCTCTTGCTTACGGAACCAAGTGGGAAGATTGTCTGCCCTTCGCAGAGTTTTCCTATAACAACAGTTATCAAGCCAGTCTTCGGATGGCCCCTTTTGAAGCCCTCTATGGGAGAAGATGCAGAACCCCTCTCAATTGGACCGAGACCGGAGAAAGTCAAGTGTTCGGGCCAGACATACTTCGGGAAGCAGAGGAACAAGTCCAGTTTATTCGTGACCGGCTGAGAGCTGCACAGTCCCGCCAGAAGAGTTACGCTGACTCCAAGCGTCGAGAGTTAACTTTCTGCGCCGGAGATTTCGCCTATCTCCGGGTAACCCCTCTCAAAGGAATGAAACGTTTCCATGTTAAAGGCAAGCTTGCGCCCAGGTATATTGGTCCTTTCAAGATACTAGGACGAAGAGGAGAAGTATCTTACCAGCTTGAACTACCCCCGGAATTGTTAGAGTTCCATGACGTCTTCCATGTCTCCCAACTTCGGAGATGCCTCCAAGCACCAAACAAGGCTGAAGTTTTCAAGGATATCGACTACCGAGCAATCGACCTCAATCACGACTTAACCTACAGAGAGAACCCCATCCGTATTCTGGATGAAGCCGTTAGGGTCACCCGCCGGAGGAAGATAAAATTCTTCAAGGTCCAATGGAGTAATCACTCTGAAGATGAAGCCACCTGGGAAAGAGAGGATTATCTGAGACAAGAATTTCCACACCTGTTCAAGCTCTTAGCCGTGCAATCTCGGGACGAGATTCTTTTAAGGGGGGAAGGTCTGTAACACCCCATTTTTCAAAACCTGCATATTTCTTCAAGTTAAAAATTTGAGCCAACAAATTTTTTTATTTAACACTTGTGATTGAGTGTAGGTTAGAATTCTTGCTTGGGTTAACTCAAATATTTTTCTTGGTGTGTTATGTGTGTCACCCCACCTTTAGGTTAATTTATACACCACTCTCTAAATTTTTAGGGTTTGATCTACTTATTTAAATGGCACCACCTCTAATGCACTATGCCCCTCAAAAACCCTAACCCTAGGGTGGTAAGCATCACCTTGGATGGGAAGAACACTCTACCCTCTTCTCTACACCACCACCAATTCACCTAGGGTTGCACCATCAACACCATCATCACCTTTTTATTGTCATTTTATGTTTTCACATTTGTGCACATGATTTCTTGTCACACTTGGGCACATTGCACAGGGCATGGCCTCTCTCTTTTTCACCCCTGCCCCTTTCTCTTCTCTCTCTTTTCTCTCTTGGGTTTTGGCCGAGAGACAAGAGGGGAAACCTCCCCCTCTCTTTTTCTTTCTCCCTTTCCTCTCTTTTTCTTCTCTGGTTTGGGCCGTGGCCGACGCCACCACTCCCTCTCTCTACCCTGGCCCAACCCTGGCCCTCTCTCTTTCTCTCTTTCTCTCTTCTCTGGCCCAAACCCCACCAGCACCCCCTCTCCCGCGCCAAACCCTAGCCCTAAACGCACGCACGCGCCACGCTGGCAGGAGACATGATGGCGTCGCCTCGCACGACGCGCCATCAGCCTCGACTGCCCTCCCACCGCCTCGGCTCCCTCCCATCGCTGACGCCACCAGGGCGACGTCACCGTGGGGCCAGTTGGTGACGCCAGCCCTTGCGCGCCCGTTGGCCATCGCCACCGCCCACGCCACTACCGCTCCTCCGCCTGCCTATAAAACCCGCCCAAACGCCACCCTCTCCCTTCAGCTCCCACCTCCACAGCGCCGTTAGGCTGCCCCACTCCACCCCTGGCCGCTCGAGCTGCCGCTCGAGCCGCTGCCACCACTGCCCGACGCCATCCCGCCGTGGTCACCGCGAGGGTGACGCGCAGGTGGTCACCGCCGCGACGCCACCGACGCTCCTCTCCTCACTCTCTCAACACCAGCACCCTCTCCTGCTTATCCTAACCCTGCTCCCCTACCCCTGACGCGCAGATCGGCGGCAGAACGACGATGCTGATGACGAGCCGACGCCGCCCGTGCTGCCGTTGACGTCCCCAGAGGAGGAGCAGACGCCCCTGGACGCCGCCCGTGCACGAACCCGACGCACGCCTATGCCACCACACCACCTGCACTGATCCACGCCATCGCCAGCCGCCGGTAAGCCCCTGGCCGCCCCCTTTCTTCCGCCGCGCCGGCGAGCACCTCAGACGTCGCGCACGCACCAGATCTGGGCCGTCGGATCCAGATCGGGCGGGCGCATGGCGCATGCACGGCCACGTCGGCGTGCATGGCCACGTCGGCCTGCCTGGCCCGCCACGGCCCCCGGCCTTTTTCTCTTTTTCTTTTTTTTCACTGGCCACCGGAGAGCCCCACTGGGCCGGCCCATCTGCACAGCACATGCACGGCCCAGGGCGTTCCCGCCCATTTCATTAATTTGAAATTTTGATAAATAGAAACTAAAAATGAAAACTAACCAGTGTACTGTTTTGCTTATAAAAGTAAATTGGTAACTCGGATTGAGGTGATTCCAACTGCATTGGAACCGGTATAAAATTACCTTTCAGATGCCACTGGCCTTGTATTTTTAGGATATTTGTGCGATTTTTAGTAAATGAAACATGATCTCTGTTTCTGGTTAGTAAATTGGACCTTAAAAATTGAAAAATAAATATTTTTGAATGATTCCAAGTGGGTTAGTCTTATTTTGTTACTGTGCATCCAGGAAAAATACCAGTAGCCTCTGTTAGTAATTTTTCATCTCTGGTTATAAGTGCATGTGTGTCACATAAAATGATAGGTCTATAGTTTGATGTTTATATTTAAACCTTGATACTTCTTGTTTATAAAAATGGCCAAACCATGTTTTGTTACTGTCAAACAACTCCCCTGCATATTTTGCCTTTTCATTTATTTATTCTTTTTTCTTGAACTATGTGTTGATTGTATGCATCGTTTACTTTTGCGACGCTAGATACAAACGAGGGAGAAGTGGAAGGGGAGGACTTTGGTGAAGAATTTGAGGAGGACCAGGGACAAGCCAACCAAGGCAAGCCATCTTTGAACTCTGAATGATGTGGGTTGGGTGTCATTTGTTGATATCCCTAAGCATCTTACCTATTTTATGTGATGATCTCTCTATGTTGGTCTATGTACGGATGTAATAGGAATAGTTCCTTGTGGTGATCTTCCATCTTGGTTCACACGTGAATGGATGCATGGTGTTACTGCCGTGCTACTCCCTTGGGTCTTCTTGAGTGCTCAACATGAGCATGTACTATTCCAAATTAGATTTTTACACCACACCCCATTTTGTTGAGCAGAGGTACCAAACTCATGATGCTTGGTGTAATTCTCATATTGAGAGAAGTATGCCGTGTGTCCTCTGATTGTTAAAAGAGTGATACACCTACCCCACCCAAGATGTATAATAGCACCACCAAATCTGAAAGTTGATCCACCCTATATTATCGTCTTACATGCATACCTTATGCAAGTGAGAGCCACCTTTTGCCACTCACATATGCTCTCATGGCATGATGACCTTCATCTCGGCCATGGTGTTGTAGTAGTTCCTTCTCATGAGACTATAGGATGGGAACCCCTCAAGGTTTACCTTGTTGTAAATGTTTATAAAAACCTTGGGTGAGTTAACCCAAGTGTATGGCTTATGAAAACAAAAGATCTTGATAAAGGTGTTTGGGAAAGTGGTGTATGGTGGTTGGTTGAGCAACCGAGGTGTTGGGGGAAAAATAAGTGTTTTCTAAAAAGGGGCACTGCGTATAAGTGTACACCAGCCCAACTTCATTCGCGCAACCACATTATCCAATATGGGCACGGGCTTAGTTCGTAGTCTGTTGAAATTGGCATGAGCACCCTTCACAACTTTCTAGGGAGGGTCCCGATGACCTCCGACGCCGGGTTGCGCTCTGGAGGAGGCAATACACTGTCTTAACTGATAGCCGGACGATTACTGAGGGTCTTCTGTCGTGGCGCCGGAGATACGCTCAAATGGAGGTATGCTGCCGGGGTGCCGGGAAGGGGTAAGCCCGCAGGGAAGGACTTGTGCCAATGGAGACGGGCGAAAGAGTATGACTGGTTATCCGAGTCTCGCATACTTTCGTATGACGATCCGGGGATGATCCCGGCGGATTTATCAGTTCTTGTGGGGAAAGTGCGCAAACTCTGCAGAGTTAAATCTATTCGAATAGCCGCGTCCGCGGTCATGGACGGGTTGCAATGGTCTACCTTTACCGGGGCTTGTGTTTTGATTTGAGCAAATGTCTTGAAAAGAAAGTGTTGTGTGGACGTGTACCGATGAGGTACGGAAAAAGGGCGTGTGTTGACCATATGGAGATGGTCGTGGAAAATGGAGACTAAGCGGGGAACCCTTTCCTAGACGGTTCTCGAAGAGGAACTCTTCTTTAACAAAGATATAGAGATGCCATAGGATTTCCCTCGCATATTCATCAATTGAGATGAAAGATTGCAACTCTTCTTTAACAAAGATATAGAGATGCCATAGGATTTCCCTTGCATATTCATCAATTGAGATGAAAGATTGCAACTCTTCTTTAACAAATATATAGAGATGCCATAGGATTTCCCTCGCATATTCTTCAATTGAGATGAAAGATTGCAACTCTTCTTTAACCAAGATATAGAGATGCCATAGGATTTCCCTCGCATATTCATCAATTGAGATGAAAGAATGCAACTCTTCTTTAACAAAGGTATAGAGATGTCATAGGAAAATCATAGTGTTCCCTTCACATGAGGAGTTGGGATGCTATGTAAGCAATTATGGTTGGAATATGCTATATCCACAAGAGAAACTATTTCTCTTCCACATGCTATATCCACAAGAGAAACTAGACTTACTCCCTTGTCTCCTTTAGTTAGATTTTGTTGCACCCCTCTTATGATGGTTTGCAAGTACAATTCCAAATGTACTTACGGCTTTGTCCCTGGCTATTAACTTGGCCAGACTATGAGGAGGACTATGAAGACGATGGAGGATATCATGACGACTATGCGACCTAGGACGCTCTCCGAGTCAGACGCCTGTAGGATCTAAGGCATGACTTGGGCCCGACGACGTTGATGTGTATCCGCTGCTGTGTTTTGTGAACTTGCCCGTTGAGGCATTTATGTAAGCCTGGGTCACGTGACCCCGCTTTGTAAGACTTATTTATTCGGTACTGTAATGGATGATGTAATTCTGGATATTCAGTTCGGTTATGTGCTCACGGTGCACTGATCATGGGACCGTGAGTTGAATGCATAACAGGGTATTTCGGACAGTTAGTCTGGGGTCCCCACAAACACGTTCAATAATTTTCATGGGTTTCTTGAAAGCAGTACTTGCAGTAGGTGGATTTAAAATATCACAAGCATCATTAGAGTTATCGCATATGGGAGATAAAGCATTATCAGAACAAATTTTCTCCCCTAAAGATGGGAAGCTAAAAAGATCACAGAAACTAGCTTCCCCAAGCTTAGACTTATCCATAGCATTAGCAGTGATTGCGTTCATACTAATAACATTGCTACTAGCATGCAATTGAGGCTCCATAGGTTCTTTAATTTTCGCATCACACAATTCATGTCTTAACTTAGGAAATAAATTAAAAAGCTCATAGTTGTATTCCATTGTGCCTTACTAGTGTAAAACAAGAAACAAAAAGATGCAATTGCAGGATCTAAAGGAAATAGCTTCGAGTACTTACAACGGCGCCGGAAAATAGCTTCGTAGCCGAGATCCGGAGTGTGAGTACCTTTTACCTTTCCTCCCCGGCAACGGCGCCAGAAAAGTGCTTGATGTCTACGGGTGCTTCTATTCTTGTAGACAGTGTTGGGCCTCCAAGAGCAGAGGTTTGTAGAACAGCAGCAAGTTTCCCTTAAGTGGATCACCCAAGGTTTATCGATCTCAGGGAGGAAGAGGTCAAAGATATCCCTCTCAAGCAACCCTGCAACCACAAAGCAAGAAGTCTCTTGTGTCCCCAACACACCTAATACACTTGTCAGATGTATAGGTGCACTAGTTCGGCGAAGAGATAGTGAGATGCAAGTAATATGGATGTATATGAGTGGCAATAGCAATCTGAATAAAATATGGCAGTGAGTAAACATGCAACAAAACAGTAAACAAACGGAGATTCGATGCTTGGAAGCAAGGCCTAGGGATCCTGCTTTCACTAGTGGACACTCTCAACAATGATCACATAATAGGACTACTCTACACCCTCTTGTTGGATGATGAACACCACTAACTATGTAGGATTACACGAACCCTCAATGCTGGAGTTAACAAGCTCCACAATATTCAATGTTCATATTTAAATAACCTTAGAGTGTAAGATAGATCGACACAATTACACCAAGAACTAACATAGCATGCATATTGTCACCATCACACTATGAAGGAGGCATAGATCACATCAATACTATCATAGCAATAGTTAACTTCATAATCTACGAGAGATTACAATCATACCCCACGCCAAGTACTACACGATGCACACACTGTCACCATTACACCGTGCAGGAGGAATAGACTACTTTAATAACATCACTAGAGTAGCACATAGATGATATTCAACTAGATCACAAAGAGAGAGAGATGAACCACATAGCTACAGCGGAGCCCTCAGCCCCGGGGGTGAATTACTCCCTCCTCATCATGGAGACAGCGATGGCGGTGAAGATAGCGGTGGAGACGGCGGTGGAGATGACTCCGGGGGCAATTCCCCGTCCCGGCAGGGTGCCGGAACAGAGACTTCTGTCCCCCCGAATTGGAGTTTCGCGATGGCGGCGGCTCTGGATGGTTTTCTCTGGTTTCGTCCAATGGGGCCGAGGATTTAGGTCAGGGACGACTAAATAGGCGAAGAGGCGGAGTCGGAGGGACCACGGGGGGCCCACACACTAGGGGGCGCCCCCCCTTGGCCGCGCCGCCCTGTGGGGTGGGGCCCCCTGGCTCCCCTCTGGCCCTTCTTCGGTGCTCTGGAAGCTTCCGTGAATTTTAAGATCTTCGGTGTTGATTTCGTCCGATTCCGAGAATATTTCCTTACTAGGATTTCTGAAACCAAAAACAGCAGAAAACAGCAACTGGCCCTTCGGCATCTCCTCAATAGGTTAGTTCCGGAAAATGCATAAATATGACATAAAGTATGCATAAAACATGTAGATATCATCAATAATGTGGCATGGAACATAAGAAATTATCGATACGTTGGAGACGTATCAGCATCCCCAAGCTTAGTTTCTGCTCGTCCCGAGCAGGTAAACGATAACAAAGATAATTTCTGGAGTGACATGCCATCATAACCTTGATCATACTATTGTAAGCACATGTAATGAATGCAGCGATCAAAACAATGGTAATGACATGAGTAAACAAATGAATCATATAGCAAAGACTTTTCATGAATAGTACTTCAAGACAAGCATCAATAAGTCTTGCATAAGAGTTAACTCATAAAGCAATAATTCAAAGTAAAGGTATCGAAGCAACACAAAGGAAGATTAAGTTTCAGCGGTTGCTTTCAACTTGTAACATGCATATCTCATGGATATTGTCAACATTAAGTAATATAATAAGTGCAATATGCAAGTATGTAGGAATCAATGCACAGTTCACACAAGTGTTTGCTTCTTGAGATGGAGAGAAATAGGTGAACTGACTCAACATAAAAGTAAAAGATTGGCCCTTCGCAGAGGGAAGCATCGATTGCTATATTTGTGCTAGAGCTTTGATTTTGAAAACATCAAGAGAGTATAAAAGTAAAGTTTTGAGAGGTGTTTGTTGTTGTCAACGAATGGTAGTGGGCATTCTAACCCCCTTGCCAGACAAACCTTCAAACAGCGGCTCCCATTTTATTTTTATTTTTGGGTGGCACTCCTTCCAACCTTTGGTTTCACAAACCATGGCTAACCGAATCCTCGGGTGCCTGCCAACAATCTCATACCATGAAAGAGTGCCTTTTTATTTTAGTTTTATTATGATGACACTCCTTCCCACCTTTGCTTTCTCAAGCCATGGCTAACCGAATCCTTCGGGTGCCGTCCAACAATCACATACCATGGAGGAGTGTCTATTTTTGTAATATTATGAAGGTTAATTAATTTGGGACTGGGAATCCCATTGTCAGCTCTTTTTGCAAAATTATTGGATAAGCGGATGAAGCCACTAGTCCATTGGTGAAAGTTGCCCAACAAGATTGAAAGATAAACACCACATACTTCCTCATGAGCTATAAAACATTGACACAAATCAGAGGTAATAAATTTTGAATTGTTTAAAGGTAGCACTCAAGCAATTTACTTTGGAATGGCGGAGAAATACCATGTAGTAGGTAGGTATGGTGGACACAAATGGCATAGTGGTTGGCTCAAGGATTTTGGATGCATTAGAAGTATTCCCTCTCGATACAAGGCTTAGGCTAGCAAGGTTATTTGAAACAAACACAAGTATGAAGCAGTGCAGCAAAACTCACATAAAAGACATATTGTAAACATTATAAGACTCTACACCGTCTTCCTTGTTGTTCAAACTCTTACTAGGAATTATCTAGACCTTAGAGAGACCAATTATGCAAACCAAATTTTAGCAAGCTATATGTACTTCTTCATTAATAGGTGCAAAGTATATGATGCAAGATCTTAAACATGAGCACAACAATTGCCACGTATCAAATTATTCAAGACATCATACCAATTACTACATGTAGCATTTCCCGTTTCCAACCATATAACAATTTAACGAAGCAGTTTCAACCTTCGCCATAAAAATTAAAAGCTAAGAACACATGTGTTCATATGAACCAGCAGAGAGTGTCTCTCTCCCACACAAGCATTTATTCAAACAAAACAAAAATGAAAACAAAAGCACACAGACGCTCCAAGTAAAGTACATAAGATGTGACCGAATAAAAATATAGTTTCAAGAGAAGGAACCTGATAATTTGTCGATGAAGAAGGGGATGCCTTGGGCATCCCCAAGCTTAGACGCTTGAGTCTTCTTGAAATATGCAGGGATGAACCACCGGGGCATCCCCAAGCTTAGAGCTTTCACTCTTCTTGATCACATTGTATCATCCTCCTCTCTTGACCCTTGAAAACTTCCTCCACACCAAACTCGAAACAACTCATTAGAGGGTTAGTGCATAATCAAAAATTCACATGTCCAGAGGTGACACAATCATTCTTAACACTTCTGGACATTGTTTAAAGCTACTGGAAGTCAATGGAACAAAAAAATCCATCCCACATAGCAAAAGAGGCAATGCGAAATAAAAGGCAGAATCTGTTAAAACAGAACAGTCCGTAAAGACGAATTTTATTGAGGCACCAGACTTGCTCAAATGAAAATGCTCAAATTGAATGAAAGTTGCGTACATATCTGAGGATCACTCACGTAAATTGGCATAATTTTCTGAGTTACCTACAGAGAATTAGGCCCAGATTCGTGACAGCAAGAAATCTGTTTCTGCGCAGTAATCCAAATCTAGTATGAACCTTACTATCAAAGACTTTACTTGGCACAACAATGCAACAAAACTAAGATAAGGAGAGGTTGCTACAGTAGTAACAACTTCCAAGACACAAATAAAAAACAAAATTTCTGTAGTAAAATAAACACATGGGTTATCTCCCAAGAAGTGCTTTCTTTATAGCCATTAAGATGGGCTCAGTAATTTCAATGATGCACTCGCAAGAAATAGTATTTGAAGCAAAAGAGAGCATCAAGAGGCAAATTCAAAACACATTTAAGTCTAACCCACTTCCTATGCAAAGGAATCTTGTACACAAATGAATTCATGAAGAACAAAGTGACAAGCATAAGAGGATAAAACACGAGTAACTTCAAGATTCTCAACATAAAGAGGGGAAATTTAATATTATTAAGATGCATATAACCATGTTTCCCTCTCTCATAATAACTTTCAGTAGCATCATTGATGAAATCCACAATATACCCATCACTTAAAACATTCTTATCATGGTTCATATGCATAGAAGTATCATTAATTTTGGCATAAGAAGAGTTCTTCTCATTAATAGTAATTGGAGCAAGATTATTATCAAGAATTTGAACATGGTAAACAAGTTGCATATTAAGGGAATTGTTTTTGGTAATCCAATCATAACTATGACAAGTTTCATAAGGATAGTTATAACTTATATCATAGCATTCTTTATAATAATCATCAAAGGTCGGAGGCACAGTGTCATCATAAGAAATAGAATAGTTATCTGGCCATACCATCATTGTTATTAGAAGGAGATGTATCAAACACATATTGATCAGTAGCAAAAGGATTTTCAAACACCTCTTCCCCAAGCTTAGAGCTTTCTATATCATTATGGGAGGAAGCATGGATAGCACTGATACTATGGCAATTATTATCATCATCATTTTCAGAATTAGTTTCCCAGAGATTTGCAATATCAAAAGTAGTGTGCTCATTCAAATCATGATCACTAATGTATGTAAAGGGCATAGGAAGATCATTGTATTCAGATTCATTATCATAATAATCATTAGGAGCAACATACTTGCGGTTACCTAGCGTTATCTCATTCACGCGGGGATATGCCGTTACCTCTTTCTCTTTATTGTCCTTCTTCTTCTTCTTCTTCTTCTTCTTCTTCTTCTTCTTCTTCTTCTTCTTCTTCTTCTTCTTCTTCTTCTTCTTCTTCTTCTTCTTCTTCTTCGTTCCCTTCTACTTCTTCTTCTTCTTCTCTTCCTTCTCCTCATTTCCTTCTTTAGGAGGAAGAGGCTTGAAGGGTGGCTTGTCCGCATAACCTGATTGACTTTCAGAAACAATAGAAGAAACTTGGGAGGATTCCTCCTTTTCATTAATTAGTTCAAAACACACAGTGGTCCTATCATATTTTGGCAAGGTGTCATCTTCTAAAATATTTTGTATGTAAGTATTTGTATGGCTATTATCAATGCAATAAGAAAAACACCCATGCAAGACGTCATCAATGTCAAGATCACTCATATGTAACAAAGAGATTTTTCTTGAGAGCTCTTCACACCACAAAAATAAAGTAAGTTCATCATGCTGATTAGGAGTAATTTCATCATCACAATACCAATTTGTAGCACTCATGGGGTTCAAATTATAATTGGAGGAGCATTGAAAATTAAAATGACCCACTCCATGGCAAAGTTCACAATAAAAGGATAGAGGGCACACACTTTTTTACCAAGATCATCTAGAGCCCTAAACCACTTTCTAGTTTTTTCATTAATATGATGGATACAATATTCATCTTTGATTTGATTAATTCCACAAGGTCTATGCATTCCACAAAAATTAACATGCTTATAGGAAATAGCATTCTTAGGAGTTTGAGCATGCTTATTGCAATCATTAACAACAATTTCATTCATCATGCAAGCCTCTTTAAAAGGTTCATGATACTTATCAAAATTCTTCTTAGGCAATTCAAAATGAGAAGCAAAGGCTTTATAAAGATTTGCAGCAACTTGAGAGTCAAGAACATAAGTAGCACTCATATCTCGAAATTTATCAGTATCCATAAAAGCTTCAATGCATTCATAATCATAATTTATACCTGACTCTTCACCTTTGTTGTTCTGATAATGCTTTATCTCCTCAATCCGATCAAGAAGATCCCACCTAGCTTCAACCTCCTTGCTTGTGAAAGATCCCTCCGAACAGGCATCTAGATAGTCCTTGTGATGTCCTGAAAGCCTCGCATAAAAATTGTTAACAATAACATTATGGGGGAGCTCATGAATGGGACATTTGAGCATTAGTGACTTCAATGTCCCCCACGCTTGAGAAATACTCTCTCCATCACGAGGATAAAAGTTATAAATATAATTCCTATCAATATGCACTTCATAAGGAGGATAAAATTTAGAGTAAAAGAGAGATACAATTTCCTCCCAACCAAGAGAATGACTATTCTTCAACAATTTATACCAATGCGCCGCTTTACCAGACAGCGAAACAGAGAATAGCTTCTTCCTCACTTCATCCATAGAGATACCTGCACACTTGAATAACCCGCATAATTCATGCAGAAACAGTAAATGATCTCCAGGATGGACAGTTCCATCCCCTTCATAGCGGTTATCAATAACACGTTCAATAATTTTCATGGGTATCTTGAAAGCAGTACTTGCAGTAGGTGGATTTAAAATATCACAAGCATCATTAGAGTTATCGCATATGGGAGATAAAGCATTATCAGAACAAATTTTCTCCCCTAAAGATGGGAAGCTAAAAAGATCACAGAAACTAGCTTCCCCAAGCTTAGACTTATCCATAGCATTAGCAATGATTGCGTTCATACTAATAACATTGCTACTAGCATGCAATTGAGGCTCCATAGGTTCTTTAATTTTCGCATCACACAATTCATGTCTTAACTTGGGAAATAAATTAAAAAGCTCATAGTTGTATTCCATTGTGCCTTACTAGTGTAAAACAAGAAACAAAAAGATGCAATTGCAGGATCTAAAGGAAATTGCTTTGAGTACTTACAACGGCGCCAGAAAATAGCTTCGTAGCCGAGATCCGGAGTGTGAGTACCTTTTACCTTTCCTCCCCGGCAACGGCGCCAGAAAAGTGCTTGATGTCTACGGGTGATTCTATTCTTGTAGACAGTGTTGGGCCTCCAAGAGCAGAGGTTTGTAGAACAGCAGCAAGTTTCCCTTAAGTGGATCACCCAAGGTTTATCGATCTCAGGGAGGAAGAGGTCAAAGATATCCCTCTCAAGCAACCCTGCAACCACAAAGCAAGAAGTCTCTTGTGTCCCCAACACACCTAATACACTTGTCAGATGTATAGGTGCACTAGTTCGGCGAAGAGATAGTGAGATGCAAGTAATATGGATGTATATGAGTGGTAATAGCAATCTAAATAAAATATGGCAGCGAGTAAACATGCAACAAAACAATAAACAAACGGAGATTCGATGCTTGGAAGCAAGGCCTAGGGATCCTGCTTTCACTAGTGGACACTCTCAACAATGATCACATAATAGGACTACTCTACACCCTCTTGTTGGATGATGAACACCACTAACTGTGTAGGATTACACGAACCCTCAATGCCGGAGTTAACAAGCTCCACAATATTCAATGTTCATATTTAAATAACCTTAGAGTGTAAGATAGATCGACACAATTACACCGAGAACTAACATAGCATGCACACTGTCACCATCACACTATGAAGGAGGCATAGATCACATCAATACTATCATAGCAATAGTTAACTTCATAATCTACGAGAGATTACAATCATACCCCACGCCAAGTACTACACGATGCACACACTGTCACCATTACACCGTGCAGGAGGAATAGACTACTTTAATAACATCACTAGAGTAGCACATAGATGATATTCAACTAGATCACAAAGAGAGAGAGATGAACCACATAGCTACAGCGGAGCCCTCAGCCCCGGGGGTGAATTACTCCCTCCTCATCATGGAGACAGCGATGGCGGTGAAGATAGCGGTGGAGACGGTGGTGGAGATGACTCCGGGGGCAATTCCCCATCCCGGCAGGGTGCCGGAACAGAGACTTCTGTCCCCCGAATTGGAGTTTCGCGATGGCGGTGGCTCTGGATGGTTTTCTCTGGTTTCGTCCAACGGGGCCGAGGATTTAGGTCAGGGATGACTAAATAGGTGAAGAGGCGGAGTCGGAGGGGCCACGAGGGGCCCACACACTAGGGGGGCGCCCCCCCCTTGGCCGCGCCGCCCTGTGGGGTGGGGGCCCCCTGGCTCCCCTCTGGCCCTTCTTCGGTGCTCTGGAAGCTTTCGGGAATTTTAAGATCTTCGGTGTTGATTTCGTCCGATTCCGAGAATATTTCCTTACTAGGATTTCTGAAACCAAAAACAGCAGAAAACAGCAACTGGCCCTTCGGCATCTCGTCAATAGGTTAGTTCCGGAAAATGCATAAATATGACATAAAGTATGCATAAAACATGTAGATATCATCAATAATGTGGCATGGAACATAAGAAATTATCGATACGTTGGAGACGTATCACTCAACGTAGGGTAGCTCGGGAGTCCTCTGTTGTCGTGGTTTATAGTTGCCACCATTCCCAGAGTTGTTCTGATTACCGTCCTTTCGATCATCTCGTCTGTCGTCATACCGATCATCCTGCCGATCAGAATACCCTGCGGCTACCAGATTGTTGTCGTCATAGCTGCGGTTCTTCCTTCTCTTGTTTCGATCCCTTCGACCACCCGAGTCATGCTTCGGCTGGTCATCGTCTTCGTCATCACTGCGCTATCGCGGTTTTCGAACGTTGTCCTCGCCATCAGCCCAGCTGTTGGCGATTTCCATTAACTTGGTTATGGTTTTCGGCTTTTTGCGTCCGAGTTCTTCTATGTAACTTTCACGTCGGATGCCGTCGCTAAAGGCGTCGATTGCTCTGTCGACAGATACGTCTTCCACAGCTTTCAGGAGTTTGGTGAATCTCCCGATGTATGAGCGCATCGATTCCTTCTGCTTTTGCTGGCAATGCCGTAACTCTTCGATCCCGACGGGCCTTTTGTACGTTGCTTGGAAGTTGGCAACGAAGGCCTCTACTAGGTCGTCCCATGATTTGATGGAACCCTTCGGCAGACCTCTTAACCAGGCTCGCGCTGAATCCTTTAGGTAAAGCTGCAAGCACTGCATTGCTACTATCTGGTTCCCCTTTTGCAGAATCACAGTCTGCAGATAGTCGTCTATCCAGGACCTGGGCCCCTGCTGCCAATCGTATTTGGCAGCGTCAGTAGGGGTGGGTTTGAACTTTCTGGGAGGCATTGCCTCACGGATTTTGTAGCTCAAACAGTCAGCTCCCCTAAGCTCGCCGTCGTTCTCCTGACTCTCATCCGAAGAGTCGCTGTCGTATTCCTCCCTGGCGGTGCGTCGTCGTATTGCTTTGTCGATCCTGCTCTGGGTGATCTCATCCCGAGCATCTCTCGCATGATGCTTTGAGCCACTAGCTTGCAACGTGGTCTTTTCCTTTCTCGGGACCAGATTGTCTCCCAATATCGCGAGACTTTCCAGGGCACCTCGGTGGGCTTGAGCCATGGAACCTTCAGGGCGCTGATTGATGAGGTATGCAGCGAGGTTGGCGGTTGCTCCCACGACGATTTTTGGCCGTGGCATGCCCGCGGTGTCCGTGGTCATGAAGGACTTGGTAAGATTCGATGTTATTTCTCTAGCATCGTCTTCCGATAGCCTGGACATTCTTGATTGATGTTTGCCTGCCCCGTGAGTACTTCGAGAGGCGCTTCCTTGCGAGCCTCTTCGTCGCTCGCTGGATCGGTCTGCCGCAGATAAGCGTCTCTCGAGGCTGGCTTGTTCTTTGGATAGTCGCTCCCGATTTTTCTCCAATATGAAGCGGTAAGCATTGAGAGTGCCAACCGTGGTTCCTGCCGGAAGTGGCGTGTTGTTGAGCACGGCTGCCTTGGCTGCTGCCCACTCCTCCTCTGCGATGGTGTGGTCGCTGTTGTTGTTGCTGGTGCTGTTCTCAAAACTAGCTCGCCTGCTGGAACGGGGGGTGTGATCTCCGTCTCCCCTGTTAGCAACATAAACTTGCTGGGGCGCTGCTCTTCGGGTGACACCTCGAACGATGCTGTCGACGCTGTCCTCTCCCGATGAATAGTTGGCATTGCAGATGAACGGTGTGTCACTCGATCCCAGCCCGTGCATGGTGTCACAGTTCAAACAGTAGTACGAGGTTAGCTCCGAAGACGCGGGATTGTCGGATCCAACCGACATGGAAGATGCCGAACGGGGAGTCGAAGGTGCGGGCGAACTCGGCGAGTTCGTCAGGCCAGCCGAAAGGTCGAGTGATGATGATGCGCTTGGGCTCGTCGATCTGGAGATGGGCGATTCCAGCAGCCGAAGGATTCCTTCCGAGTTGACGTTGTAGTGGACGCTCCCGAAGGTCATCTCCATGTTGCCTTGCAGATCGGAGAAGGTCGAGCGAGACGAGTCGCTGTGCGGGGTGAATTCATAGGAGCCGAAACGAATCGGGCTTCCCAGATGAGGCGATGATGGTGTTGACGAAGCTGCTGATGACATGACGGGCTCCGCCGATGTCCGATCTTGTGCCGACAGGGTTCCCACAGACGGCGCCAATTGTCGAGGGTACTCCTCGGCAATGCCCTCTGTTTGGGGCTTAGGGTTGACGGAATCCTGCAAGCTGACACGAGACATCGGTTCACAGACAAGCAGGGAGAGCGATTTACCCAGGTTCGGGGCCCTCGATGAGGTAAAAACCCTTACGTCCTGCCTGTCTGTTCTTGATTATGGAGATAATGGGTTACAATGGGGTGCCGAATAGTTCGGCTGAGATCTCGTCGAGAGGCTAAGCGCTGCGGCGACCTAGCTAGACTTTTGGTGGCTAAGGCTGCTAAGATTGATTGTGTCCCTCGGCAGCCCCTCTCCTAGCCTTTATATAGGAGGCCATGCCTCAAGAGGTCTAACCGAGCACGACTAGGTTTACAATAGTTTTGAATCTAATCTTTCCTTGTTCGGCTGCTTCCTTGTCTTGCCCGTCAAGGATTCCTCTGGTGCGTCGTCCAGGTGGCCCATCTTGCCTTCAGGTGTCTTCATGGGCCTCCAATTAGTCAATACAGGATAGGGCAATGTCGGTTACCCGAAGGGTAATGCCCACGTCAAACACCTTATGGCGTGTTCTGCTACAGAACAATGCCTTTTGGTCTGAAAAACGCGGGAGCAACATACCAGCGGATGATGCAGAAGTGCCTTGCAACACAGATTGGCAAAAACGTAAAAGTATACATCGACGATGTCGTCATAACAACAAAGAAAGGGATAACTCTAATCGAGGATCTGAAGGAAACTTTCGATAACCTCGATAAGTTCTGCATCAAGTTGAACCCGACAAAGTGCTCCTTTGGTGTTCCTGCGGGAGAACTTCTCGGTTTCCTAGTCTCAGCAAGAGGAATTGAGGCTAATCTAGAGAAAATTCAAGCCATCGTAACGATGCGGAAGCCAACAAAACTGAAGGAGATACAACAGCTAACTGGGCGAGTCGCAGCTCTAAGCAGATTCGTCGCCAGGCTAGGAGAAAAGACGTTGCCATTCTATGCTCTAATCAAACAAGGCGACACATTTCAATGGAACGAAGAAGCAGTCAGAGCTTTCGAGGATCTCAAGCGCACAATCTCGACACCACAAATCCTGGTGGCACCCAAGGAGAAGGAGCCTCTCCTATTATATATAGCGGCCACGCCTCAGGTGGTCAGTACAGTAGTGGTCGAAAGAGAAGAAGAAGGAAAACTCCATGGAGTTCAGCGGCCGGTATACTTCGTCAGCGAAGTTTGATTGCCTTCAAAATAGAGGTACCCGCAGTATCAGAAGTTGGCATATGGAGTATTCACAACCGCAAGAAAATTATGACACTATTTCTCGGCACACCCGATAATAGTGGTCAATGAAGCGCCTTTATCCAACATACTAAACAATCCAGAAGCCACTGGTCGTGTCTCCCTTTGGGGAATAGAACTTTCCCCTCGGGACATCACATACGAGAAGAGAAAAGCATTAAAGTCGCAGATCCTGCCAGACTTCATCGCCGAGTGGATGGAGCTACAAAACACGGGACCTCCAGATTTGTCGAGAACCTGGACTATGAATTTCGACGGGTCCAAGAGATTAGAAGGAGCAGGTGCAGGCGTGATATTAGTATCACCCCAAGGTGACAAGCTGAAATATGTGCTGCGGATGACGTTTCCAAACGCATCCAATAATGAAGCAGAGTATGAAGCACTCATACACGGGATGAAGATGGCAAAGGCTTGTGGAGCAACCCGACTAAAAATCTTTGGCGACTCGCAGTTGGTGGCCCAACAAGTGATGAATCAATGCGACGTAGTCAATGATAGCATATAAAGAGGTATACAACGAGCTTGAGAGGTTATTCGACGGGTGCGAAGTAAATCATATCAGCAGGCTCGGTAACGATGAAGCCGATGTTCTCGCAAATATCGGGTCGCAATGCCTCGCGATTCCACCTACCGTGTTTTGGGAGGAGATAGCCGAGAGATCTACCAAGCCGAAGAAACCGCAGAAGAAGGAGAAGGATGAGAAACCCTCGGGGGCTAAAATAGCATCACTGGAAGAAGAAGAGGAACCAGACGTAGTGATGATGGTACAAATTCCTTGGATGCAAGCATACATAGCATACATCTTAAGAAAGGAAATACCCGATGATCCAGTTGAAGCAAGGCGAGTTATCAGACGTTCTAAAGCCTTTACAGTGGTCAAAGGGGAGTTATACAAACGAAGTATTTCGGGAGTATTACAAAGATGCGTCACACCCGAGGAGGGAAGGCTAATTTTGAAAGATGTACACGAAGGAGTATGCGGACACCACGCAAGCAGTCGAGCTATAGCAGCCAAGGTTTTCAGAGCAGGGTTTTATTGGCTAACAACAATCAAGGATGCAAAGGACATAGTACGCACTTGTGACGCGTGCCAAAGATTTGCCGCAAAACCGCACTCCCCAGCAGCAGAGTTGATGCCAATACCGTTGTCATGGCCCTTTTCTCAATGGGGTCTCGATATGGTGGGAAAATTGCACAAGGCCTCGCCAAGAGGATACGAGTATATGCTCGTAGCTGTCGATAAGTTCACAAAATGGATAGAAGCAAAACCGATAAATTCACCAGATGCAGCATCTGCAATTAAGTTCGTGAAAAGCATCGTCTTTCGGTTGGGAGTTCCTCATAGCATAGTCACA